>NC_082710.1:156426270-156750437 GCF_030144855.1 Hypanus sabinus
GGGCATCCCCCAGTTGAAGGCCGCCTCCCTCTTCGTAGAGTTCCTGACGTTCACTGCCATCCTGCTCGCCTGTACAGCCGAGGGCTTCAGCAATTCGGGCCTTACCAGTAGCCCAGAGGGAAAATCACGACTCCCACTCGTGGTATTCCGGAGTGACTAGAAAGAGGGCTTCGCCATCAAGCACTCCTGGAAATTTGGGGGTCCCCATCACTCTCGCTAATTCCCCTGGCCGTACCTCAATTGGCTTCCACTGGGTGAACCACACAGTCTCTCGTTTAAATTCGGTATCTGGCCCAATGCTGCCACGCACCCTCAAAAGCAGCTCGAAACACTGGGTGCACAGACAATGGCCCCAAAAAGCTCTCACCCGCCTTCTCCTTGCAGGCCCAAATGAGCCTCCTCTCAAGAGGGGTGCTGCACCCCACCAGATTTGAAACGCCGTCCGTCTCAACAGGGTCCGGTCAAACCACAACCAATGTAATAAGAATCTCAGGCACTCCCACATCGGCCTCTGAGAACTCCAGTTTCACTGACAAATAGCCGTCGTCTGGATAATTACCAGCACTGATACCCCAGATCTCCAGTGCACTGAATGGTGCCAAAGGTGAATGTTTCATACACCGTTTGTAAACCGAACGGTACAGTAAGGTGACCTGCGACCCGGTGTTGAGTATGGATTTAGCGTATATTCTCTCTTTCAGTAGCGACACGCTGGAACATGGTCCCACTAAGCCTTCAAGAATAGGGTCTTTTGCTTTCGGAAGTTCCTGGTACATTGCTGGGAAAGTGTTCCACCAGAGACACTAGGCTCTTCCCTCACTGGGTCTCCTCTAAGTTTCTGGACACCACTTCCTACTTAGATACGCGGGGACTCGCTCTCCGTGGGGCTTCCCGCCGCCCACGTTCCCGCCGGAAGTGTCTCTCTTCCCCACAGTTATAGCAAACGCTACCGGCTGACCCTGTTCTCGCGGAACCCCGGCAACTCACAGCCCTCTGCATAGTCCGTCACCTTGTGGGGGGGATTCTCTAAAAGTCCTGTCATACGGAGGTTCCACACCCGCTGTTAACCCCCAGGACATCTCAGTTCTCAACTCTGCCACCATGTCCGTAACCATTTCCCGGGTCCGGCTGGTCCCGGTCACTTGAACACAAGGAGCTACTACCGAGGACTGTACCCAGCTGACCGAGTACTCTCGCGCCCCCAACACGTTCTCCTCCTCCCTAAACTCTTAGATCAGCTGAACGAATGAGAGAGGGGGCGCGTTTTACAGGACTGCCGGAGACCCCAAGCAATCATGTTCAGGGCAAGGCCGCCCTTGCTATCTGGTCCATCATTAACTTATCCACTTCAGCCGGCTGACTGAACACCCCCCCCCCCCCCCCCACGGTCATGCAAACAATTTACCTGTCTCTCTAGCTGAAAAAGGTACGCAGAAAGCTTCTCCCCCTACTCCCCAGGCATGTTTTGAATCTCCTCCATGAGCTTCAGTGGGCTCCCTGTCGTACCAAAAGCGCTCTCCAATGCGTCTAAATAATCGGCAAGGGGAGCAGAGGGTTGGTTAACTGTTACTGCTCTTACAACATCTCTTGCTAACCCCCTCAAGCTTTCAACTGTTCTCTGTCGCTTTTCGTCACTAGAGCGCTTCCACTCATCTAACAACCCAGAGGTCTGCCTTACCCAAGTCTCATACTCCTCTTCCCACTCGCAGGTGGGCGTTATTCCAGAGAAAATTCCCAGCTTCCTCTGTTTGTGCACCGGGCCACTTATTCGCCTGGGAAATAAGGGCTGATGCCAACTCAGAACCCTCACTTTTCACTGGGGGACGGGGACTAATTAAACTTGCCAAATCCGACCACTATTTCCCCTCACTCCTCAGAAACGAAAGCGCCCTGTCTCTGAAATCTCCGTCTCCCAGCTACGGGCAACACAGCTCTTGACCCAGCCTGCTGGACTCCATTCTCCTCCTTCCTAACAGCATAGACAGTCCATGGCCCTGCCTCATCTGGGGCACCGATAAACGCCGGCAGACCCACAGCGGTTACGTCACCGCTGCTCCGAATTAAAACAAGGTCTGAGCCCTCCATTTTATCAAACTTTCGCGCTACGATTTGAACTTTGCCATAAGCTTTAACCACACTCAAAAATCGAATTAACAGTTCATCCGGGGCTACGAATATCCACCCCACTCAACACACATGCATTAATTACCGGCAACCCCAAGAAGGCACACCACTGCTGCACCTCAGCAGCATCCATTCCAGCACAGATGTAGGCAGGGCATTCAAACAGCATCCTACGGATGCAATCCATGACGTAGTCCCCACAATTGTAACACACAGGCCCGCGCAGCTCGTGTTCGTCTAGGTTAACAGCCTTCAGTCCCGCCAAAGTAGGTAATCGCGTTTGTGGATGCTGTGTAATGTAGCCTTACTTACAAACCCACAACGCAAAATATCAGACAGTACAGCATATGCAATTAAATGATTGAACTTTATGAAAATTAATGTGGATATAGGATTAGTAATGAAAATATAAAAAGGGCCCAAGTCAAGTCAAAGTCAAAGTCACATTGGAGCTCACCCAATAGTCCTTCTTCCACGATCTGCCCCTCCGAGTGTCACCGACCTTCAGACCCTCAAACCCCAGTCCACACCATCCGGTGGCATACCAGTTCTCTCCGCACGCGTCTTCCCTCATCATCTCTCCTCGACAAAAGACGGCAAAAAACAGCTTCCCAAACCTGCAAGACTCAGCAACAATCTCTTATTGGCTAACATGCATCCTCTTATCTCCAGCCATAACCAAAACATTGTTGCTACAGGGAAACCGTTAACTCAGCAATGAACATTACAAAGAAGCCAACACATTAGCAGTGAAAACTTCCAGCGCGTTACAGAGAAAAAGGCTTCTCTGTATAGAAGACGAAGTTAACTAATGAAAGAGAATGTAATACGGTTGTAAGGAAAGATAAGTCAATGATTGGTTACAAATGAGACAGATCATAAAGACCGATTACAAAGAGTTAAATTACAACAGAGGAAAAATTCCAAACAGCGAGGAATACAGGTCTGAAGGTTCTGTATTTAAATGTGTGTAGCTTTTGGTATCGGGTGGATGAACTCGTGGCACAATTGCAAATTGGTCGGCGTGATGTTTTAGGCATCTCTAAGTCGTGGCTGAAGGAAAGCCACTGTTGGGAGCTTTGCAACAAAAGAGATACTTTGTATCGAAAGGACAGACAGGAAGTCAAAACCGCTGATGTTTGTTGCTAAGAGGTGGAATTACATCTTGAGAAAGAGGAAACATCGAGTCAGAGCACGCTGAATAGTTGTGGGTGGAGTTCAGAAACTTCAAGTGTAAATAAGAAACAAACACACAAAAATAAAACAGACATGCTAATCCTATATATAGGCCTCTAGATGATGGCCAAGCTGATATATTGAGAACTTAATGACCTAATAGCAGTAAAATTCATGGAAGCAGCTCTGCTCCCTGAGCAGACTAGATGTTGAAGAGGACGTTAGGAGAATAAAGGGAGACTTGGATAGGCTGGGTGAGTGGGCAGATACTTGGCAGATGTCGTTCAATGTGAATAAATGTGAAGTTATCCACTTTGGAAGCAGGAACAAGAGGGCAGAGTATTGTCTGAACAGTGTAGAGTTAGGTAAGGGAGAAATGCAAAGAGACCTAGGAGTCCTAGTTCACCAGTCAATGAAGGTGAATGAGCAAGTGCAACAGGCAGTGAAAAGGGCAAATGGAATGTTGGCCTTTGTTACAAGGAGAATTGAATACAAGAACAAGGATGTCCTTTTGCATTTGTACAGGGCCCTGGTGAGACCACACCTGGAATATTGTGTACAGTTTTGGTCTCCAGGTTTAAGGAAGGACATTCTGGCAGTTGAGGAAGTGCAGCGTAGATTCACTAGGTTGATTCCTGGGATGGCAGGGCTGTCTTATGCAGAGAGATTGGAGAGATTGGGCTTGTACACGCTGGAATTGCGGAGATTGAGAGGGGATCTGATTGAAACGTTTAAGATAATTAAAGGATTTGATAGGATTGAGGCAGGAAATATGTTCCAGATGTTGGGAGAGTCCAGTACCAGAGGGCATGGATTGAGAATAAGAGGTCAGTTATTTAAAACAGAGTTGAGGAAGAACTTCTTCTCCCAGAGAGTTGTGGAGGTGTGGAATGCACTGCCTCGGAAGACGGTGGAGGCCAATTCTCTGGATGCTTTCAAGAAGGAGCTAGATAGATATCTGATGGATAGGGGAATCAAGGGATATGGGGACAAGGCAGGGACTGGGTATTGATAGTGGATGATCAGCCATGATCTCAGAATGGCGGTGCAGACTCGAGGGGCCGAATGGTCTACTTCTGCACCTATTGTCTATTGTCTATTGTCTATTGACAAAGAAGCATCGAAGCCCTGCTTCAGAGTTTGAGATATGTTCGCAGAACCAGAGATCTTCACAGATCTTCTCTGTGGCAACAGAGGATCGGGTAGCTAATCCAAAAAAAAAATATCAGAAGTACATAAATAAGATCAACTACTTAAAGTATAAAAGCATGAGATAGAGGAGAAGGATTAAGTCGTTCTGTTCATCGATTTCTCCGGCATTCCAGCATGGCTACTCCAAGATCCCTGCCAACCCCATTCACACGCCTTCTCGCCATATCCTTTGATACCCTGACCGATCAGGAAACTATCAACTTCCGTGTTAAATATACCCAAGGGAATAGCCTCCATCGCAGTCTGTGGCAGCGCATTCCACAGTTCTCTACTCTCTGGTCAAAAGAAAGTTCTCTTTACTTCTGATATAAACATTTGCACCTCAGCTTTAAGGCTGTGCCCTCTATTTCAGGATGCCCACAGCATCCTCTGCATATCCAGCTATCTCGTCATTTCAGCATTTGTTAGGTTAGAAACATAGAAAGCATACAGCACAATACAGGCTTTTCGGCCCAAGAAGCTGTGCCGAACATGTCCCTATCTTAGAACTACCTAGGCTTTACCTATAGCACTCTATTTTTATAAGGTCTAAGCATTCATCCAGGAGTCTCTTAAAAGACCCAATCGTTTCCGCTCCCGGCATTGCCACCGGCAGCCCTTTCCACGCACTCATCACTGCCTGCGTAAAAAAACTTACTCGTGAAATCTCTTCTGTACCTGCTTCCAAACACATTAAAACTATGTCTTCTCCAGCTAGCCGTTGCAGCCCTGCGGAAAAGCCTCTGACTATCCACACAATCAAAGCCTCTCACTATATTGTGCACCATTATCAGGTCATCTCTCATCCTCCGTCGCTCCAAGGAGAAAAGGCCAAGTTCACACAATCTATTCTCATAAGGCATCCTCCCCATTCCAGGCAACATCCCCTTAAGTCTCCTCTGCCCCCTTTCTATGATTTCCACGTCCCTCCTGTAGTGAGGCGACGAGAATTGAGCACAGTACTCCAAGAAGGGTCCTATATAGCTGCTACATTACTTCTCGGCTCTTAACCTCAACTAATATACTGTATGCCTTCTTAACCACAGGTTGAAATGAGATTGTCCCACATTCTTATAACTTCGACTCAGTACAGGCCCAAACTGTCAAAACGCTCCTCATATGTTAGTCCCTTATTTCCCAGAAACGTCCTAGTTAACGTCTTCTGGACCCTCTCCAAAGACAAAATATCCTTACTAAGAAATGAGGCCCAAAATTGCTGACATTGTTCCATGTATGGCCTGACAATGCCTTATAAATCCTCGGCATTATATTTTATGTTGTATTCGCCTTCAAATAGTTGCCAACATTGAATGTGCCTACATTATTACAAATCCAAGCCGTAAAGTAGCCTTCCGGCAGTCTTTGCAGAGGACTCCACAGCGCTCTGCTCCTTTGACGTTTGACTATTTACGTATTTCAGTAATAGTCCGCACTATTTTTCCTTTTGACAAAATGCATTATCGTAAATTTCCAAACACTCTGTTCCATCTGCCACTTCTTTGTTTATTAATCCTATTTGCATATGTCATGTCGTAATCTAATTACTATCTACCCCTCCACCTATCTTCGTATCATCCGCTAGCTTTGTTAGAAAGCCATCAATTCCATTATCAAAATCATTCACAAACATTGTGAAAAGTAGCTGTGCCAATGCAGATTTCTCAGGAAGATCAGTATTCACTGGCAACCAACGAAAAAATGCCACTTTTACTCCCACTTGATGGCTTCTGGCTAGCAGCACTCCTCTATGCATGCAATTATCCTTTCTGTGAAGCCATGCGTTTCATCTTGTTAATCAGCCTCATATGTTGCACCTCATATGACTTCTCAAAGTTCTAGTAAATTATATTGACTGCCTCTTGTTTCTCAACTTTGTTTGCAACATTCCTCGAATAACTCTAAGAGATTAGTCGGGGACGACTTCCCTTTACGTGTTGCATGCGGACTTTGACTTATTTTATCATTAGTCTCCAGGCACCCCGAGCCAGAACCTTAATGATTGACACCAACACCTTCCCAAGCACTGTGGTTAGGCGAACTGGCCTCTAATTTCCTTTGTTTTGCCTTCCTCTCTCCTTAAAGAGTGGAGTGACACTTAGAATCTTTCAGTCCTCCGGTGCAATGTTACAGTCAAGTGATTCTTCAAAGATTATTACCAATGCATCTGCTACCTCTTCAGCAACCACTTTCAGGTCTCTGGGATCTAGTACATATTTTCCAGTTGACTTATCCACCTTAAGACTTTGGAATTTGCCGGTATTTGTATTCCTTTTTAATAGCAATGGTACTCATTCCTGCTTCCTGTCACTTACGTAGCTCTGGTACATTGTTAGCGTTTTCCACAGTGAAGTGTGATGCAAAGTACCCATTAGGTTCAGATGCCATTTCCTTGTCTCCCATTACAACCTCACCAGCATCAATTTCCAGTGATCCAACATGAACTCTCACTTACACTTTACTCTTTATAGAACTGCAAAGCTTTTGGTATCCTGTTTTATGATATTGGATAGTCAGCTCTCATATTTCATCTTCCCCTTTCTCTAAGTTTTACTTAGTTGCATTTTGCTGGAATATAAAAGTGTCCCGGTCATGCAACTTCACATTCACTTTTGCTACTTTATATGCTACTTATCTTGGTATTTGTGCAATCCTTAACTTCCCTTGTCAGACACGGCTGTCTACCCTTGCCATTCGAGAACTTCATCTTATGTGGGAGATCTTTTCTGAGCTTTATGAACTGCTCCCAGAAACTTCAGCCACCTCTGCTCTTGCCGTTATCACCGCCAGTATTCTCCTCCAATCCACCTCGGCAAGCTCCTCCCTCTTTCCTCTGTAATTCCCTTTGTTGGATTGCGATATTGATACATGAAACTTGTGCTTATTCCTCTCGAAATGCAGTATGAGTTCAGTGATATTATGATTATTGTCTCCTAAGGATTCCTTTAGAATAATCTCCCCAAAAAGGTCTGTGTTATTTCATAACACCTAATCTAAAATAACACTTCACCCAGTCGGCTCAAGGAAAGGCTACTCTAAGGAGCATTCGTCAAATTCCCTCTCCTGCGATCCGACACCAACCTGAATTACCCAATCCACCTAAATTTTGAAGTCCCCTCTCACAATTATGACATTTCACGTATTACATGCTCTTTCCATCTCCCTTTGTAATCTCAACCTCAAATCTTGGCTACTATTCGGAAGCCTATATATGATTCCTATAATCATGTTACCCTTGCAGTTTCTTAAATTCCACCCACAAAAAATTCAACCGTATTCTGACCCTATACCACCTCCTTCTAAAGATGTAATTCCATCTCTTACCAAATGAATCGCACAGCCGCCTTTTCTTTGCTGCCTGTCTTTTCAATGCATCCTTTCAATAAGATCAATGTATCCTTTGAAGCTTCCAACTATGGCCGTCTTTCAGCCACGACTTAGTGATGCCCACATCATAACGATCAATCTCTAGTTAAGCCACGTATTTGCCCACCTTATTTGATATGCGATGTGCATTTAAATACAACTGCTTCAAACCTGCATTCCTCACCCTTTTGAATTTTGCCTCTGTTATACTATTTAACTCTCTGCTTTGTCTGCATTGGCACCCAATCATCGAACTGATCTTTCTTACCTTTATTTTAAATCCATCATCTACTTATATGCATGGTGGCTTACCCTCAGTTTTATCATGCTGGTCCCCAACCCACCGCCATACTAGCCTAAACCATTCTAATGCTCTAATAAACCTTCTCCTCTCAATATTAGTCTTTTTCCCGGATTCATGCGCAACCCGTCGAATTTGTGCAAGTCACACATGCATCAGATCAATGCGTGAAGTTTACTGATTATTTTGAGCAGATGATAGCTTTGAATGTCGAGCAGTAGTCGAGAATGTGCATCCTGATACATGCAGCTTTTCTGTCCAGATACTCCAGCGTTGAGTGAAGAGACAAAGGGATGCCATCTTGTGCATTGCTGTTGCGCTGATAGCCAATTTGGAGCGTATCTACGTCACTTCTCAGCGAGAACTTGATATGTTGATCACCAACCTGTGAAAACACTTCATCATCCTGGAAGAACGTGCTACTGGACGATTATTATTGAAGGAGGTTATGGCGTTTCTATTTGGAAACGTTAAAATTGAAGCCTGCTTGGAGCAGGTGGGTATCTCACATTGTCGAAGCGAAATGATAAAGGTCTCACTGAATTCTCCAGCCACCTGCTCAGCACAGGACTTGAGCAATGGGCTTCGACGTTAAATTGACACATTTCACTGGAGTATTATTTGCAGAATCATACTTCAAATCAATTCTGTTTTGCTTCATTGACTTAAACGAAGACGTTAACAATAAATCTACCTTTAAGTAATATATGCTGTTTGTAGATTTTTAGTGTAGAATATGTATTAAATCAATCGTAATGCTACATAAAGCTATTCAACAATAGCGCCAGTAAATTAAACCCACTATCCTGAGGGGAATCAAATGCCTGGCTTAATTCCAATGTTTATCATTCTCTTTCCAGCCGGGACGTTTCTCTGAAATATAAATGGGACATAATTTTAAAGTGGTAGATCTATCTGCATGCCTGTTCAATGTGGCAAATATTCTATACGAATATGGCATTGGTTGTAAAGATGCTGACTGAACGGATTTTCTACAATATTCTTGTAATAGTTGCTGTTCCTGGTAAGCGACATTTGAAATCATGTATTTGATATATTGCTGTTTATTTTACTTGACGTTCCAGATGTCTTCCAACTAAAACGCCTGTAAATGTTTCCAGTTCCGGCTAAGTTAGGTGTACAAATATCCTACTGTTAGAAATAATATTCTGGCTAATTGGCATTACAGCTGCAGTAATTGACGCTTTCGTGTCTGTCTCCAGTTGGCACTTGCTCCAAAAATCATTCAGTAACTGCATTAGTATATTGTGGAATTCAAGCCCCAAAGAGAAATTCGGAGCACCCCCTATATTCGCACACAAACATCAGAAGTAATTACGATCTTCAGGAACAACAGAAATACTCCTTACTGCTGGTTCCCCGCCACCTTGTTCTGGTTATTTTATTTTATTTGTTTGTTTGTTTGTTACAGCACAGAATAGGCACTTCCGGCTCTTCGACGCACATCGCCCAGTAACACCTCCCCAACTCCTCCCAACCCGCCACCCCAACCCCAATTGAAACCTAACCTAATTACGGACTATAAACAATGACCAAATAACCTATCTGGTTAAGTATTTGGACTCTGAGACGAAATCGGAAGACCCGAAGAAAAGCCACGGGTCCAGGGATTGCAGAGAGCAAAACTGGTCTATGATGCTCCGAGCTGTAAAACCATCATACTACCCGCCACGCTATTGCGGTGCCTAACCCTTCTATCATTCCAACAAATCTACTTAAATGATCAGCAGAATGTTTGCTGCTCCAGATTCTAGAATCTGCAGTCAATATTCAACGAAGCTAATCAAACGGCCAGCTGCGTAAAGCAGCAGAGAGATACTCTGGACTTGGGAACACGGGAAACGGGTGCAGAGGAGATTTACAAGCATACTGCCTGGGCTAGGGAGCACGCCTTGTGGAAACAGACAGAGTGAACTCGGCCTTATTTTCTTTTAGCGACGGAGGATGAGAGGTGACCTGATAGAGGTGTATAAGATGATGAGAGGCATTGATCGTGTGGATAGTCAAAGGCTTTTTCCAAGGGCTGAAATGGTTGCCACAGGAGGACACAGGTTTATGGTGCTGGGTGGTAGGTACAGGGGAGGTATCAGGGGTAAGTTTTTAACTCAGAGAGTGGTGAGTGAGTGGAATGGGCTGCCGGCAACGGTGGTGGAGGCAGATACGGTAGGATTTTTAAAGAGACTTTGGATAGGTACATGGAGCTTAGAAAAATACAGGACTATAGGTATGCCTAGTAATTTCTAAGGTAGGGACATGTTCGGCAGAGTTTTGTGGCCGAAAGGCCTGTACTGTGCAGTAGGATTTCTATTTTTCTTTGTCTCTACTCAGCCCGTAAATGGTGCGTCAGTAACAGCTTCGACAATTGCAATAAACAACATAGCCGAATAGACGTCTGTAACATCTTTATCGCTAGTGATCCCATAGGTCTATATTATATTCTATTGAAAATTTAGCTTACATTTGCACACGTTGTCTGTGCACACGTTCTGCAAAGTTGCTCTGTTCGATTTTAAATCGATTTTAATCATTAATACTTGCAGCAAGAAAATGTTGCACACTCCATCCTCTGCTTGCCAGCCGATGACACTGTCCGTAGGTAACCATGCAGATTGAATGTTCTCCAGCTCGACGGGTATCAAGCAGACAGGTAGAAAATATTCTGTCGCTACTTGACAGTGTATTATTTCACCCTGTTGCTGATAAAGGTTACTGAGTACCCCTCATGCAGCACCGTCGTTTTATAACCCGAATTCACGTAACGAAGTTTTCACCTGAAAAGAGACCATTGTCTTTATTCTAGCCTAATATCAGTTCTAAAACAATTTCCGGAAAATTTCTGTAAAACATAAAGTTCTAGAGCAATAGTGCCATGTTGGATCGCAATCCTCGTTCACGTGTGGGAATTATACCGCATGACAGTGACGCTTGCTCCCAGAAACACAGAGGCATTTCATTCAGTTTAATTTAGCAGCTGGATTGAAAACTAATTGCGAAACATTGCCTTAAAAATAAGTACATTTGTGGAAATTTAAGAAAATTGCACACCTGTATTTAAAAAAAAAAGATAGACGTGAACTGGAGCAGCCCACGTCTGACCTAATTTTATACCGTTTCCAAAAATTAGGTTACAACAATTTAATTCACAGCAGGAAAATGGAGCTGTTTACATGAGAGCTGCCTTGATGTATTGTGCTAAGTTTTCAAAGGTCCGTTCAATTAATGTACTTTCTGATATATAACTTCCAACGTATCTGAATATTCAGAAAATTTGTATGTTTATAGTGATTCGGAAAATGATGGTACTCTTAACGATTCCTCTATCTAAGCAGGCTACATGCAGAAATTTAGGCTTCAACCTTTCTTTTTTCTTTCAGTAATACACGTATAAAAAGAACAGAATAGTTGAAAATGCAGATCCGATATAGCATTATAATGAGTATCGTGCAATTTTGAGATGTTTGATCAACTGTAAAGATCTCACCACTAGCAACCACTGCAAAGTTCCACAAAAATATTCCATACCTAACATACATAAACTGACGAAGATATGCTCTGACAACTAATTAATCAGTCGTATTTTAGCCATTTCCTTCATCTCAGAAAACTTGCCAAGTTCGAACAAAAGATGGAACTATATGTCCTATCGCAATGAACATTAAGGTTTTAAGGAACAAAATGATCTTGTTCAAATACAACAAATCAATCCAGATCATATTATAATGCAGGGAAAATTGGAGTTTTTTAATGATAATAGCCAACTTATAATTGCAAATATGGAAATTCTAATGATTAGCTCATGGGATGATTGTCGAATATGAACTTATCGGTTTGCCATCCAACACGTTGACAGTGTGGTTGGAAATCCGTTGCAATAAGTGTATTGCAAAAAGTTTTAATTAGTTGAGGTGTTAGCTATTAATTCTTATGATAAATTTGAAGAGCATTGATCACTTATGATCAATTGGGGAAATGGGAGGTTTGAATGAGCAATAAAGTAAAAGCACATTGTGATGCAAATGTAATTCGATTATATATGAATCAGAAATAACATCATTTTTAAATATTTCCTCTATGATTTCAGCTAATATGGTGACAATTTCCGTTCTATCCTCTGGAAAATGTGGTCTCTCCAAATGTATCACCCAGTATCTAATATGGACAGCGGTAGCTAATCTGATGCACTTGGTTGCTAGCCCTCTGATTCATCGGATATTGAGCATTTATTTTACACGCTCATTTCTCAATTACACTCCTGTTTGCAGGATCACTTTGACACTAATTTATATCTCCATTGATTGTTCTGTCTGGTTAACTGTGGCATTTACCTTTGATAGATTTGTCGGGATTTGTTGTCAGTATTTAAGAACAAGATATTGCACTGAAAAAAATGCAAGAAGAGTTATAACAGGGGTTTGTTTTATGTGCATTTTGGAAAATACACCAATATACTTCGCATTAGAGTCGATAGAAACAGTAGACAACGTGTCATGGTTCTGTACGTTAAAACCAAGCTTATATATCTTACCAACTTGGGCTGCATTCATATGGTTGGAAACCACCTTGACACCATTTCTACCATTTGTGTTGATTCTCTTGCTCAATGCGGTGACGATACAGCATATTTTGCTGGCTAATAGAATCAGACGAAAACTCCTGGTCAGCAACAGCAAAATGAAAGAGAAAGATCAAGAGATTGAAAACAGAATGAAATCAATCGTTTTACTGCTCGCAATATCTGCAAGCTTCATTCTCTTATGGGTGGTAAATTTCTCCTGCTTCATCTCTCTACTATTTACGGATAATCAATTATTGAAATCAAAGGACAATGACATTTTCGCTTTGGTGGAAGATATTGGATATAAGTTAAGATCATTATGTAGCTGCACAAACGCATTCATTTATGCCGCTTCCCAAAGCCACTTCAGAACAGAAATGAAGAATGTGATTATACGTCATTTTGCCTGGTTTTCTAAACTCCTAAAACTGCCTAAGTATTCGTGGAACAATAAACATTGATGCCATTGTATAAGCTTATTACTGGTTCCAAACAAATGCGTAAACGACAATTCTGAACGTCTGAAGTCTCGCCAAATATGAGTGGCATTGATTCTCAATGATTTCCCAATGCTATATTTAAACCATGCCAAATTCATGCATTCCAAACACGATTGCTTATTTTAACCAAAGTGAACTTAGCAAATGATTATTGTACAACAGTGAGTCTGCTATATATTCACCTGTTAGTTCCCAGTGGAGTATGAGCTATTGATGATACAGTATCCTGTTTCCATCGCCCTCTGGTCTATGTGATGTTTGGAGTTCATCAAGGCTTCTGAAATCCAACGCATTCACTGTACAGTAGATTGACCTATACAGCTTCACCAGAGCCCTGTTGAACAGGCTCACCCTTTTCAACATCTCACGACGGGGACTCAGGTTTGGAGTTCAAAAGACATTTCAGCACGAAAATTGCTTCTTTTGTTCAAAATATCTGAAAGTTCGAAAACACAGTTTGTTGTGTGCACCATAGAGACAAATGTAACTGTGATGCTTCAAAACGATGACCACTCTTTAGAACTTAGCACTTAATAGAACCTGTATTTAAAGGGAGGAGGGAATTCATTTAACAAAGCAATATATATAAGGGAAATTTGTAAACCAAGACAATCTAAATGACATCCGAATTTTCAGTGTCGGTTGACAGCAGTTTCAGAGAACTTTCTGAGTTGGATTAGGTAAGAGCAAAACAAAAAAATAATCATGGACGAAGTGATATAAAACAGAGCATGCACAGGAACTGTCAAATTAAAGATAACGGTTTTCATATTCAAAATGTCGAGTAGCATCTGCCAAATAAAATAACATACAGGTCAACTGGCCTGAAAATAATACAGTAAAATGCTACCTCTAAAAACTTAGATCTAAAGAAGTGAAATAAAGGCTTGGACCCTCTCTGACGAAATTGCAACCAGGAAAACACTGAATCATAATTAGATGTGGTCATAACGCGGAACAATCCTTGGAAAGAATTGAGGTATGGGGTGAGGTATGGAGTTTTGAGACAACAAAAGGAATGTCTCTGATAGGGTAACACCATGGACGTATAAGTTGCTCTGTGGAATAACATCCTACGTGATCATCTAAAACTTCCGAAGAGCAAAAAAATAATAACTTTTGTTTCATTTCTAGGTAGAATAAATTGAAAATTACAACGCTCGCATAAGATGCAAAGCTTGTCAGCACCTTATCGGAATCCATCACGGTTTCAACAGCATTCTTGAGCGCAGCATCACAAAGTGCTCTACAATTTTTTTCTATCTGGAAGATAAACAATGCTTCAATCTCTGTTTCCTGTTTCAGTAAATGGAGTGTTGATCAGCAACGTAGAAACTGCAAAACAGATAGAAAGGAAAAACGACAATTAGGAGGAAATATCATCCACCTTGCCGCTTTATATCCCGCGGGGCAATTAAGAACCAATATCACTGTATCAGAACCTTCCTCAAGCCAAAGCTGTTAAAATTTGTGCTTCCTCTAGATTCAGAAAATCCGAAAAGCACCCGTCAGTCGAGGTCGTTAGTATACATAAAATAACCCCAACGCCAAACCCAGACCCTGGCTACGGCCACTAACAGTCAAGAGAGGCAGTGCGAGCAGACAGAGAAAACAGAGCAACCCTGTGGCCGTTCCCATCAACAATAACTATACCGTTTAGGATACTGTTGGTAGGGATGAACTATCAGGAACAAGTTGCAGTGGTCCTGTCTCTGGCACTGAGGTTGGACCCTCGACTAGGAAGGGGAGGAGGGAAGAGAAGAGAGCGGTAGTGATAGGGGATTCTATAGTCGGGGGGCAGATAGGAGATTTTGTGGGGAAGATCAGAAGTCTCGGATGGTATGTTGCCTCCCTGGTGCCGGGGTCCGGGACATCTCAGATCGGGTACAGGTTATTCTCGAGAAGGAGAGCAATAACCCAGATGTTGAGGTCCATGTAGTGACCAACGACGTGGGTAGGATGAGTGAGGGGGTCCTGCGTAGTGAGTTCAGGTGCGAAGCTGATAGGCAGGACCTCCAGGGTAAGAATCTCAGGATTTCTACCTGAGCCACTTGCGAGTGAGGCAAGGAACAGAAGGATTATATAGATTAATACGTGGCTGAGAGGGTGGTGGAGGAGGGAGGGCTTCAGGTTTTTAGATAATCGGGCTTTGTTCCAGGGAAGGTAGGATCTGATCCGACGGCACGGTTTAGACCTGAACTGGAGCGGTACTAACATTCTTGCAGGAAAGTTTGCGAGTGCTGCACGGGAGGGGGCGTAATGCTAAATTTGCAGGGGGCAGGGATCCAGAATGTGAGAGAGGATAGCGAGATGAAGAATAAAGGACAGGTGGGAACTACACGGTTCCAGATTATTATTAGTGTAGTAGAGAAAGGTGAGGCGGAACAAGTGATAATGAGGACACATAAAGACAGGGATGGTCTGACGGAACATGGAGTTAAATGTGCAGAAAGAAAAAGTAGATTTAGGAAGGACAGCAAAATTCAAGGGGCGTATAGCCCGATGGGAGTTCGGAGAGCTGGGTTAAGCATAATAGGCAGCGATTTAAACAGAGAGAGGAGAAATGGGCTAAAGATTCTATATCTGAATGCACGAAGTGTCAGAAATAAGGCGGATGAGCTTTAAGCTCAGGTGTGAATGGGTAACTATGTTGTTGTTGGGATAACGGAGACATGGCTGCAGGGAGATCAGACATGGGAAATGAAGGTACAAGAGTATACGTGGTATCGTAGGGACAGAAATGTGGGCAGAGGGGGGGGGGTGGCCCTGTTGGTGAGCAATGAGATTCAGTCCTTTGCAAGGGGGGCATAGGATCAGGAAAAGTAGAGTCTGTGTGGATATAACTGAGGAACAATAAGGGCAAAAAGACCCTAATGGGTGTTGTCTACAGGCCACCAAACAGTAGCATGGATATTGGGTGCAAGTTGAATAGGGTGTTAACCTTGGCATGTGGCAAAGGAAATGTCGCAGTAGTTATGGGGGATTTCAACAGGCAGGTGAACTGGGAGAATCCGGTTGGTGCTGGACCCCAGGATAGGGAGTTTGTAGAGTGCCTACGGGATGCATTCTTGGAACAGCTTGTACGAGAGCCGACCAGGGACAAGACTATTCTGGATTTAGTGTTTTGTAAGGAACAGGATTTGATAAGAGATCTTGAAGTAAAGGAGCCATTAGGAGGTAGTGACCAGAATATGATAAGTTTCTATCTGCAATTTGAGAAGGATAAGGGCAGATCGGAGGTGTCCGTGTTGCAGTTGAACAAAGGAGACTATGGAGCCATGAGGGAGGAGCTGACCAAAGTTAAATGAACGGATATCCTAGCCGAAAAGACAGAGGATCAGCAAAGCTAGGTATTCTTGGGAATAATGCACAAGGTGCAAAATCAGTTCATCCCCCGGAGAAGGAAGGATTCAAAGAGGGAAAGGGGGACACAGTGGTTGACAAAGGAAGTCAGAGATTAGATAGCAATGTTTAAAAAAAGAAGTGTGACAGAGCTAAGGTGAGTGGGAAGACAGATGATTGGGAAATTTTTAAGGAACAACAGAACTTAACTAAAAAGGCAATAGGGAGAGAAAAAAATGAGGTACGAACGCAAACTAGCCAGGAATATAAAGGAGAATAGCAAAAGCTTTTTTTAGGTATGTGAAGAGAAACAAGATAGTTAAGAACAATGTTTGGCCCTTGAAGAATGAATTATGTGAAATTGTCATGTGAAACAGAGAAATGGCAGAAGAATTTAATATGTTCTTTAGATCTGTCTTCACTAGGGAAGACACAAGCAATCTCCCAGATGTCTGAATGGGCCAAGGACATAGCGTTTAACAGAGGAAATTAAACAGATTGACATTAGGAAGGAAACGGAGATGAGTAGACTGATGGGACTGAAGGCTATCAAATCCCCAGGTTCAGATGGACTGCATCCTAGGGTACTAAAGGAAGTAGCTCTGGAAATTGCGGATGCATTGGTAATCATTTTCCAATGTTCCTTAGATTCAGAATCAGTTCCTGGGAATTAGAGAATGGCTAATGTTATCCCACTTTTTAAGAAAGGAGGGAGGGAGAAAACAGAGAACTATCGTCCTGTCAGCCTAACATCAGCAGTGGGGAAGATGCTAGAGTCCATTATTAAAGATGAAATAGTGGCATATCTAGATAGCAGTGATAGGATTGGGCCGAGCCAGCATGGATTTATCAAGGGCAAATCATGCTTGACTAATCTATTGGAGTTTTTCGAGGATGTAACCAGAATGATAGACAAGGGAGATCCAGTAGATGTAGTGTACTTCGATTTTCAGAAGGCATTTGATAAGGTCCCAAATAGGAGATTGGTGGGTAAAATCAGAGCTCATGTCATTGGAGGGAAGAAATTGACATGGATAGAAAACTGGTTGGCAGATAGAAAGCAAAGGGTAGCGGTGAATGGGTGTTTCTCCGAATGGCAGGTGGTGACTAGTAGGGTGCCACAGGGCTCGTTATTGGGACCACAGCTGTTCACGATTTACATCAACGATTTAGTTGAAGACATTGAAAATAACATCAGCAAGTTTGCTGATGATACACAGCTGGATGGCAGTGTAACATGTGATTAGGATGTCAGGAGAATTCAGGGTGACTTGGATAGGCTGGGTGAGTGGGCAGATACTTGGCAGATGAACTTTAATAGGAATAAGTGTGAGGTTATCCACTTTGGGAGTAAGAACAGAAAGGCAGATTATTATCTGAACGGTGTAGAGTTAGGCAAGGGAGAAATACAAAGAGATATAGGAGTCCTTGTTCATCAGGCACTGTAGGTGAATGAGCAAGTGCAGCAGGCAGTGAAGAAGCGTAATGGAATGTTGGACTTTATTACAAAGGGAATTGAGTACAAGAGCAAGGAAATCCTTTTGCATTTGTACAGGGCCCTGGGGAGACCACACCTGGAGTATTGTGTACAGTTTTGGTCTCCAGGGTTAAGGAAGGACATTCTGGCTGGAGAGGAAGTGCAGCGTAGATTCACAAGGTTAATTCCTGGGATGTCCGGACTAGCTTATGCTGAGAGGTTAGAGAGACTGGGCTTGTACACGCTGGAATTAAAGAGATTGAGAGGGGATCTGATTGCAGCATATAAGATTATTAAGGGATTGGACAAGATAGAGGCAGGAAATAGGTTTCAGATGCTGGGAGAATCCAGTACCAGATGGCATTGTTTAAGAATAAGGGGTAGGTCAATTAGGACAGATTTAAAGAAAAACTTCTTCTCCCACAGAGTTGTTGGGGCTGTGGAATGAACTGCCTCAGAAGGCAGTGGAGGCCAATTCTCTGGATGCTTTCAAGGAGGAGCTAGATAGGTATCTTATGGAGAGGGGAATCAAGGGATATGGGGTCAAGGCAGGAACCGGGTATTGATAGTAGATGATCAGCCATGATCTCAGAATGGCGGTGCAGGCTCGAAGGGCAGAATGTCTACTTCCGCACCTATTGTATATTGTCTATTGTCTATCCATTTTATCAGATTCTGAATCAGGTTTAATATTACCATTAGATGGCGTGGAACTTGTTGCGATGAGGCAGCAGTATATTGTAATACATAATGATAAAACTGAGAAGATAAGTAGTGGAATGAATTTACATTTATATATGTGTGTGTGTGTGTGTGTTTGTGTGTAAATTATAACCGGGGCAATCGACCGGGCTCTGTTAGTGGTGCCCACCAACATCCGGGCTGCCTTCTCATATTGGATCCAGCAGATTGTGTTTGGTTGCTGCTGTAAAAGCTCTGGACACTCCTGTGTGCATTTGTGACGGAGAACACCAGGGTAATTCATTACCTTCATTACTTACAGGCGCACACACACACACACACACACACACACACACACACACACACACACACACACACACACACACACACACACACACACACATAAACACACACACAATTTTCATCTCCATGATTCCAAACGTGTGTGTGTCATCCACAGTATGTGGTATAAGCATATTCTTCCCCTTTTTCCATCCTCTTGCAGAACCGCACAGGACATACAAATGGCGAAATTTACACGTTATTTGCGATTTTATGCAGCTAAAACGCAGCCCCTCCCCTAGCCGCTGCATTTATAGGTATCTTGATTCTGAAAGGATGATTTTTACAAAATAGATATTTTCAATGAGGATTTCATTTTGTTTACACCTGTGTTATGCGCATGCAGATTTGTTAAAAAAAAAGAAAAAAAATCTGTGAACAGGGTACAGATAAAAGGTCTCGGCCCGAAACGTCGACTAATTACATTTTCAGTAGATTCTGCCTGGCTTGCTAAGTTCATCCAACGTTTTCTCCTGACGAAGGGTCTCGGCCCGAAACGTCGACAGTGCTTCTCCTTATAGATGCTGCCTGGCCTGCTGTGTTCCACCGGCATTTTGTGTATGTTGTTTGAATTTCCAGCATCTGCAGATTTCCTCGTGTTTTGTTTGTGTTGCCTGGATTTCCAGCATCTGCATATTTATTCGTCTTTCTGCGATTCAGTCGCCCAATACACCTGTGTGGACAAGTAAAGCATGCATGCAGCTAGATAAACATAAATGTTTGGTACACAACTGGAGTGCAGTATACAGTTCTGTTCACGGCATTCCTGCAGGAATGTGGAATACATTAGAGAGGGTACAGAAGAGGTTTTGTAGAAAAGCCACAGAAGGCATATTGAGCTGGAAATATTCAGTAGCTTAGGCTACATGAGTGGAGAGACAAAAAGACTAAGCATGCCAGGTTGGTCGTACCGCTTCACCTGCACAGTATAGTTGTTTAGAATGTATTACCGATACAAGCTTAGCTGACACGAACGTATGGACAACATAAATTTTAATAGAACGTGTGAGGATGGATGCCGAAGACCGCATGCATGTGTCCAGCAGCTTAAGAGAATAAATACGTATAGTCTTCACACTACCAGCCCTGATAAGCCTCGGTGGGAAAAAGCTCAGTATGTGAAAGCATAAATTTAAGGAGGGAGTAGGGGGATTTTAATTTTAAATTGTATTTTAAATGCAAAATAGACTTTCTGTTTGACGGAGATTTGCAAGTGTCTTGAACTCAATGCTGGGGAACATTGTCGAAACAGATACGGAAGTAATGCTCAGAGGCATTCAGACAGACAAATGAACAGGTACTCCAAGGTGTAAAGCGGGTTAGGTACAGCCAGGGAGGTTAATACATAGACTGGCATTACTTTCCATAGACACGGAGGGAAGAACCTCCTATTCCTGCGCGACAAATGTTCAATCTCATATGCTATGACCCATTAAATGAAGATTATGTGTGTCGTAGTCAAAGATTCAAATTTTCCTTCCTTTGTCGTAAATTGAACACTTTCATGCGCAGTATAATAATACTGCAAATCTCTTCTGTTTGATATATTGCTTTAAACGTGCACGTCCAAAATAATTGAGCACACCTATATGAAACGCCGCCATAAGCAAGCAGCATCTATCATCAGAAATCATCACCACCCAGGCCATGCCCTTTTCTCGTTGTTGTCATTAGGTAGAAGAGCCTTAGGACTCACACCAGCAGGTCAGGAACGGTTACTAACCTTCAGCCATCAGGTTCTTGAACAACTCACTTGCTCATCCATTGAGATGCTCCCAGAACTAATTATCTCATCTTAAGAACTCTTTATCTTATTAGTTCGTCTTGTTGTTACTTATTGTTACTTTAAATCTGCATTTGCACATTTCGTAGATCGATGATTGATCTTTTATTTATCCTGTTATAGTATCGATTCTATACAGTTGGCGCATATGCCGGCAGATCATTGAATTTTAGGGTGGTATGTGATGACAGATATCTACACTCATCATTAACTTTCCTTTGATCGTTCATACACACACACACACACACACACACACACACACACACACACACAGGGACTAGCTAATTTTTAACAATTGATCGCGTTAATTCCACTCGTGAGGATACTCTGACGTATAAATAAAGCACAATTTGTAAGCAGCACGTATTTCTGTACTATACTCCCACGCAGCGATCAGATAGCTTATCTGCGATTATGGGATTGGCTGGTAAATTTCTGACTGAAAGAATATTCTATCAATTTCTTGTCATAGTTGGGGTTCCCGGTAAGTGACTTTTGGAATTTACTGTTATTTACTGCAATGGTTTACCTGTTACCCAAGATAGCTGCCATCTAAAATCTCTGAAGATTTTTCGGGCGTGGCCAGAATCATAAAACGCAGCCTGACCAGTTGTCATTATAAAGGGATTCAATACAGGTTTTGTGTCTGGGTCCCGTTTGCATTTCATTGTAGAATCATTCCATAATTGCAGTTCTATAGGTGGGACACAAAACGGAAAATTTGTATTTCCCCCTATATTTATGTACAAATAACAGAAGGAAATCTGGTCTACGGGAGTAAAGGAAGAACTCTTTAATATTGATAGTTTTCTTCTTTGTTTTTGATGTTCATCGCTTATTAAATCTTCAGAGCGAGTTTAATTGAATTGACGTTATATTGGATCAAAATCCTTGTACGAATGAGAGTTATTCTGCATTGCAATGACTTTCGGAGCCAGACGGGTTTATTTATTATATTATATTTTCTTTAGTAACTGGATTAAAGTATTTTTCAGCAGATTTCTTTAAAAACCAGTATATTTGAAGAAAATAATAAAAATGTACACGTGCATACAAAAAGGTAGATGTGAAGTATAAAAGCACATGTCTATTTTTATCACGTTTGAAAAATCTAGTCTGAACTGTTCAATTTGGAAACGCTTACATCTCTAGATTTTTCAGGAACTCAATTGACGCGACCTGGCTGCACATATTCTGCCGAGTAGCCAAAGGTGCACATTATAAATATCGATGGTTTAAAAGTATGTCAAACACACAGAGTGTTGGGAAATTTGGAGTGTTTGGAGTGGTTAGGAAGATGCTGCTCCTACTAATCCACGCGTCTAAGCAACTACTTAGACTATGTCAGGACTCAAAATACAAGATTATTTACAGGACACAGCTGTAAAGGGGAACAAGATGAATGATTTTTTATTGCGATTCGATCCAATATTAGTACACATATCGTGTAATTTTGAGACATTATCGCGATGCTACAGATCCCACGATAGGGAACCATTGCAGTGTTCCAGACGAAAACTCTGCAGTAATTCAGATTCAGTATGTACTATTACTGTGCTGAGCGTGATATGTTCTATACCCGAACTATCAGATGTATTCCAGTCGTCAGTTTCAATCAGGGAATTCGCCCAAGTTCAAACAAATGATGGCATTCCAAATGTGTATTAATCAAATTGATCTTAATATTTAAAGTAATTTTAAAATATTTTGAAATATTTCTACATTTTCAAGGTTTCAAATATATTTCGACAAATTATAAGTTATCAGAGATATTTTAACCTCAATCTATCTGAACGTTTGCCGACCACCCTGTTGCCTCGCGTCTTAGGTACAGCTGATGGTAAAATTCTTAGCTGTGTATTTGCTGTTTCTGAAAACGGATTGTATGTGTACGAAGTAACTGAAATAACTGGCAATAGGGTTTCAAGGGATCTAGTGGCGTGGCTCTAAACACAGTAAGTGGTTATAATTTGAAATGTTTACCTGAGGCTCCGTTGGAGTCAAATTTGAAAGATGTTCAATAAGAAATGAAGTGAAACCAGTGCGATAGAAAGGTCATTCAATTGTTAGTCACGTCGAAATAACTTTATTTTTTGTGCATTTTCTCTGTGATTGCAGCTAATGTACTGACAATTTTAGTCCTATCCTCTGGAAAATGTGGCCTCGCTGGATGTATCACCCATTATCTGGTATGGACAGCGGCAGCTAACCTAATGCATTTGGTTGTTAGTGGATTGATTTACCGGATTATGCGCGTGTACCTTTCACGTTCATTTCTCAATTACACTCCAGTTTGCAGTTTGAATCTGGCCCTCATTTATATTTCCATTGATTGCTCTGTCTGGCTAACAGTGGCATTTACATTCGATCGCTTTGTCGGGATTTGTTGCCAGCCATTACGAAGAAAATATTGCACTGAGAAGAATGCAAGAAGGATTATAACAGTGGTTTGTTTGGTATGCATTTTGGAAAATGTTCCGGTGTACTTTGTGTATGAACCTCAACGCAAAGTTGCCAGCGTGCCGTGGTTCTGCAGTGTAAAACCTAGCTTCTACACCTTACCAATTTGGACTGCATTCTTATGGTCGCAAACGATCTTGACTCCATTTCTACCATTTGTGTTGATCCTTTTGTTTAATGCAGTAACGATAAAGCATATTATACTTTCTAACAGAGTCAGAAGAAGACTTTGGCACAATAACATTGAAAAGAGGCAGAAAGATCAAGAGATCGAGCACAGAAAGAAATCAATTGTTTTACTGCTGGCCATATCTGCAAGTTTCATTGTGTTATGGGCGGTAAATTTTGCCAGTTTCATCTCTCTATTCTTTACAGATAATCAATTGATGAAATCGAAGGACAATGACATTTTCCCTGTTGTGGAAGATGTTGGGTATAAGTTAAGATCATTAAGTACCTGTACAAACGCGTTCATATATGCCGCCTCCCAAAGCCACTTCAGAGCCGAAATGAAGAATGTGATTAAACGTCATTTCGTCTTTGTTACTAACATAATAACGTTGTTTATATGTCCTTGGAACACTAAAAATGACGTCCATAGAGGAAGCTGAGCAATTGTTCAACAGAAATGCATAAACATACATCTTCAAAATGTGAGCATATGGTAGTTTACCATTTTGCAAAATATATGTGAGAAAGATTCTTAGTTTAACAATGCTATATTAACGATGCTCATATCATGCATTACCTGTAAAAAATGGTTCCACACCAGCAGACAAATCGTTGCTGTTACGGTTTGACCAGCTGACCTTTACCTTTCTAACGTCAAGCAGCAGCTGTCAGACACATCCTCTTCCATAAACCTTGAAATGGACAGCACTCCAGCCCATCAGAAAGCTCTCTCTGACACCATCAGTGCCATCACCAAATCTGGAGAACTCCCATCCACTGCCACCAAGCTCAAACACCTTTACACTGGCTTCCCCCTGCCCCCACGATAAGATCCAGAAATCTGACACTTCGAGAAGGCCAGATTCGTTACGCTAAATAAACATGTTTGGCGACGTGCAATCTTTGCTCAGCATCAACGATCAGGAACAATTCCAACTTGAAATGCATTGCCAATCTTATTGACTGCAGAAGATGGATACCCTCCTTTCACCTTGTATCTCTAATCAAAATATGCTGCTTATGCAGCGAATCCATCAACAACAGAAGGGTATTTCCGTCTCCATTTGACTGCTGAATTGCTGGAAAGTATGCAGAACCAATAGGATATAATGGGTGACTTGTTTTAGTACTTTACTCCAAATGAACATATTTGATAGACACAGACTCACAGAGATTTAGTGTTCCTGACAGTCCTTGATTTTAATCTTTTTTTATTGCTTTTATTGGGCGATACGTAATGTATAAACAAATAACGATCAAATAATTTTGTAATATTGAAGACACAAATTAATATGCCAGAATAGGATAAAGATCAAGATTTAGTGATTTCTTTGGAATTTGTGTTTTGGAAGCTTTGATTTCGAAATTGATTTCTGAATTTGACAAATAATTGGAAGAAAGATAACAGATATTTCTTTCTGGTTGTAGGCATCTGCATTTTCACCGGATTGATGGGATAACCGAATGAAAAGTGGCGAAGGGGCATTAGGCAGAAGTAATAGTTTCTCTGTGTTTCAGTTATTGATGTCCACCCATTTCATTATACAGTATATCATAAGAGATGCTATATGAACCATCATGGAATTGAGAGATTTGAGCCTTATCATATACAAACAGTTCTTTACAAATAAACAAATTATTAAATCAATATATAAATAGTTATTTATCTATGTTTTGAATTGCGCAGATTTAGCAATATTCAGCACCTGTACTTCCTGAGCAGAAAGGACGTTTCTGTTTTCCCAGCTCATCAACATTAACGTAGATCAAGAGATGTCAAAATGTTACTTGATAGTTATTAAGATGCACGTTTGTTTACAATCATTGTAGATTATGTTAGAGAATGGAAAAAAAACAACTCACTGTCAAAAGCCATCAGCTACAAATGCGCAATCGTCTGTCAAAGGCCATCCACCAATCGGCACCCCCTTCATATTTTTCGATCACTTAGCGTTATAAAGTGTCCCATGAAGCTAGACTCCTACAACATTGTGAAGGGAGTGGATTCACTGATGAAATGCGAACACTATAGAGGACTGGAAATGTACACACGTTACGGGCTTCATGTAGCTTCGCACCATCAGCTCGTTTTCCATTGGACAAATCCCGCTGCCCGCCGATGGTTGACCTGGAAGTAACAGTCTATTTACATTGTTGTTGGTGCTCCAGTACATCAACATTCCCGACATTGAAAGTGGAATTGCATTGGGAGCTAGAATTGAATAGTAGACTTTCCTTCAGTTCACCAAAGCTCGGCGGAGGAGGAAGTATGAGTGCAACCAACATTGGCCATTAATTTTTACCGCGAGGGAAGACATCAAAATTTGAACATTTAAAGAAGAATGCAGATTCAGAAATGGAAGTTAAGTACGTCCACAAGTTGATTTTCCATCATTCGTCAGTCGCTTAATGTCGTTTAAGGAAATCAATATACTTTGAGATGTCAGTACTTTATCGTAGTCTATTATCGATTTTCAACCTCACGGGCAGATGTCCAAGTGATTCGACCTCAAATTATACCGCCTGAGAACGAATCTAATCCTTTATACAGTATTTGTACCAACAGAGAAAGTAAGTTTTCCGACCCACAGTATTGGAGTTGTCAATGTGGACATTGAGTCAATGTGTAGAAGATAATGGGCAGCCTCGTTTCCGCATAATTGTCGCTACTGAGACAAAATTAAACCAAAACATCTATGGGAATGAAATATTCAGAAATATCGATTGCACTAGAATTTCGAAATCCTAGGCTGCAGAGACATGTGATTCGAATTCATGAAGGAAGAATTATCGGAATAAGCCAAGAATGATTAGCAAATTGTTTTACTCATAATGTTAATGTTTCTTTCTCCGAGTTTAGGGGGAATCTCTGCATCTGAAACAAGCTGCAACAAAAAGGCTAGTATATTCCTCCAGTTACTTTTTTCATTCTTAATTGTTAATTTCTCCCTGTTCTCAACCAAATTGGTGGCAATTATTCATTTGTCCTCGAGGAATTGTGGCCTTTCTAGATGTAAAAACCTAAAAGTTACAGCAATGGCTGCACCAGAATCGATGGTGTTCGTATTCAATATAACTCTCTTTGAGATTAAGTAAGGAGCATTTTTTATTTGCATTCGTTCCTGAATCACACATCTGCTTGCGGTCCTGTTTTTCCACTAATATGTATTTCGCTTAATTGTTCTAACTGACATTCACAGTTGATTGGTATATTTCAATTGTTGCCTGTCACTGCGGGCACAAAATCGCATCACAAAAAAATTCTGTGGCAGTTACAGCAATGGTGTTTTTGTTAAACATATTATAAAATATTCCAAACTATTTCACATTTAAACTTCGAGAAATAATTAAGAATATGTCTGTTATGCAAAGTCCAGCTTTTACACCTCACCTTCTTGGGTAGTGTATTTGTGGCTTGGAACTCTATTAACTCAATTCACAGCTTTTAATCTGACATTTTTGTTCAATTCTTTGACCATAAAGCAGAGAATACTGAACATCAGAGTGTACTGCGTGTGTTAATCAAAATGGTTTCTTTGTTTGTTAAGAGTAAAACTGCTTCATTGTTATGCTAACTGCTGAGAAAGTGCTGTCTTGCAGAGCATTCTTGAAGATTCTCGCAGCCTGTTTAGGTTTAGAACAAGCTCCAACACATTCCCAACCACCGAGGTTAGAATAGCTGGCCTATAACATTCCTCCTTTTGCCGTCCTCGCTTAAGAAATGGAGCATCATTTGCAACCTTACAGTCCACCGGGGCCATGTTGGAATTAATTTATTCTTTGAAGATCATGTCCAATGTATCCGTTATTTGTTCAACAATCTCTCTCCGATATCTGGGGTGTAGTCCGTCTTGTCCCCGTGACTTATCCACCTTAAGGCCTTTGAGGTTGCTTAGCATATTTTCCTTTGGAATTGCAATAGCACTTACTCCTGCGTACTGGCACGTGTCTCTGGCACAGTTGTAATGTCTCCAATAGTGAAAATGATGCAAAGTACTTATTAAGTTCATATGACACTGCCTTCTCCCTCATTACTTCCTCACCCTCATCATTTTCCAGTCGTCCAAGATCAACTCTCACCTCTATTTTACTCTTTATATAACTGAAAATGAAAAGAACAAAAATAGATGAAAACACACACCTGATGAAGGGTTTCGGCCCGAAACGTTGTCACTACCTCCTCCCATAAATGCTGTATGGCCTGCTGAATTCTGCCAGCATTTTGTGTTTTCATTTATTTCCAGCATCTGCAGATTCACTCGTGTTCCCAAGAAAAATAGATGCTGTTTTATATTTTTGGATAGTTTTTCCTCATTTTTTTTTCCTTCTTATAGATTTTGGTTACATTTTACAATCTTCCTAATTATGTAACCTCCCACTCACTTTCTCCTACATTATGTTCCCTCTCCTTGGCTTGTATGCAGTCCTGAACTTATCTTGCCAACCACGGTTTCCGACCCCTGACTGTTGTGAACTGATTCTGTGGGACATCTCCATCCTGCGCCTTGTGAACTATTCTTCTCTCCGGCCACTGTAATCCCCTCATTCCATTGTGATACTAATAATCTGACATATGTTTCTCCCTCTTAAATTGCAGTATGCATTTAATCATTTTGAAATCACAGCCTCCAAAGAGTTTCATTATTTCAAGTTCCTCAGTAAGATCTGCGGTAATATACAACACCCAACCAAAGATTACCTTTACCCGAGTAAGCTCAAGCACAAGATGCTCCAAAAAGCCATCTCGTAGCCATTCAACAATGTCCGTCTTTTGTGATCCGACAACAACCTGATTTTCCCAATCTTCTTGCATATTGAAGTCCCCCATTACATTTATTCATTGCCCTTATTACACATACTGTGTTGGCGCGTGGCCTAGTGGATAAGGCACCGAACTAGTAACCTGAAGGTCACTGGTTCGAGCCTCAGCTGTGGCAGCGTGTTTATGTCCTTGAGCAATGCACTTGACAACACATTGCTCTGCGACGTTACCAAGCTGCATAGTTCCTAGTGCCCTTCCCTTGGACAACATCAGTGGCGTGGAGAGGGGAAGGCTTACAGCTTGGGCAACTGTCTGTCTCCCATACAACCCTACCCAGGCCACTGGAAAAACCTTCCAAGGCGCAAATCCATGGCTTCACAAGACCGACGGATGCCTATATTACATCCCTTTTCAGCTCCTTTTGAAATCTTAACTGCACATCTCTGATTCTAATTGGAGGGCTACATTTGATTGCGTTTTTTTCTTACCTGTGCTATTTCTTATCTCCAATTACAAACGTTTTCTGACCCTATGTCATTTCTTTCTAAACATAATTCCATCAGAAAGCAATCATTTTGCACCGCGCCGATCAGAAGGCGTCTAAATATTAAACACGTTGAATTCTTAACATCCGTTAGTATTCCATCTTCCAACATTTGGTCCATAGATTTCAATTCTTAGTTATTTGCGTGGTTACTGATATCAATTTAAATTTCTTCAGCCCGATCACATCTATTCTTAACTTGCTCCACTGCAGTGAAAAGACACTTTTCGGGTCCTTTAGCGTTCACGCAACAGAAATGCTCTAAACTAATAACATTCCAGTTAATTTTTCTTGCATGGTCTCCAGCAGTATCACAACTTTCTCAAAGAATCTTGAAGACAAATGAATGAAAGACTCTACTATATGCTGGGCACGGTGTAATTAATCTGGATTATTATCTCTTCGCCCTGGCGTTAAATGCTCGGAATAATGAAAGGTCATATTCTATAAAACCTCTTTAAAAACTAATGTGCATACATTGTTAATGTCACTGATATTCGTACAACGAATAATTTGCGTTGATGTTTAAAGTAATTATATATATCATCACTTTCCCATTCCACTTCTCGCACACTTTAGTACCAGACACCTCCAGAAAGAACGCCCATTGAAAATGTTGACTCTCTAGGCATGCCATCCAATCCGCTCAGGCATTCCAGAAGGTCGTATATTTACTCTTTTCACTCCAGATTTCAGCATCTGCAGAACTTTGCTGTTTCTGTCTTCAGCACCATTCTTATAGTGCGAATGTCTGCGTGTGAAATGCATACAGCTCTTACATTGCTGTGATTCCGCGATTATTACCTTTGTTACCCTTCTTCTGAACCTCCTTCCTAGCTCTCTGTAATCTGCTTTCAGGACCTCCTCCTCCTTTTCCTACCTGTGGAATTGGTACCAATAAGCACCACATACTCTGGCTGTTCTCCTTCCCACTTTAGGTAATTGTGGACGCGATCAGAAACATCCCCGACCCTAGCACCTGGGAAGCAAACTACCCAAACTACCGAAGCAAACTACGTATCTCTTTCCGCCGTCCACAGAATCGCCTGTCTGACCCCCTAACTATAGTGTCCCTTATTACTGCTACCATCCTCTTTCTTTCCCTAACCTTCTGAGGCACAGGGCCAGAATCTGTTCCAAAAGAGAGGCCACTGTTGTTTTCCCACAGGTATCACGAGTACTTATTGATAAGGAGGACAGCCACAGGGTACTGTCTAGTATCTGCATCTTGCCCTTCCCTCTCCTGACTGTTACCCACTGTCTCGCGAGGCCCCGGTGTCATTACCTGCTTATAGCTCCTATCTATCACTTCCTCACTATCACTGACCAGACGAAGGTCATCGAGCTGCATCTCCAATTTCCTAACGCGGTCCCTAAGGAGCTGTAGCCCGAAGCACCGGGCACAGTTGTGGCCGTCCAGAAGTCTGGGAGGCTCTCGGACATCTCACATCTGACACCCAGCACAAAACACCGTCCTCACATACATAAGTCTTGGCTGTATTCTGTACAGGCAACCTACCTCGCCTCGACCCGCTATCGCCGAAGCCCTGTTGAGCTAAAGCACGCCTATTCTGTCTCACTCTACCTTCTCCCCTGCTCTATAAAGCTGTCTCCTTTTAAACTCTTCTCGCTGTTCTAACTGGCTGACGTCCACGTGCTTGTGCAGTCGTACCTCGATGAATCCCATGAAGAAAGAACACGGAATAATTCGTGGCAACACTTACATACAGGATGTGCAAAAGTGGCCGGATGAATGATGTAGAACCAGGTGATAATGCACAAGCAGGCCGATTAAGAAAGACTATTTGGCGATAGACTATGATAGAATGATAGACAGGAGAAATTGGTTGAAGGGGCAAAAGAAGTGGGGGAGAAGAAAGGGAAGAGCAAAATTGTTGGATATTTTAGGAGCATAGAACCAGGAAATATATAATTCCAATGCTTGCTTTTATAGTTGGCTTTTATGGCACCAGAGTAGATAGTGCAATAATGCTCTGTATTCTACGTTTGGCTTCTTTGTTGCAATGCAAAAAAGTAGATGACATGTATGTCAGTGTAGGTTAGTTACGAAAAGTTAAAGCAATGTGCAACCAGAAGCTCGAAATGGCGGGTGCTCACAGACAGCAGGTACCCGTCAGAATCCATCACTACACTCCGTCATTTCAATAATGTGCAGCAGGATATATCTCGAGCACAGAGTACGCTGTATTTAATTGGAGGACTTATGCTGCTTATATTCTATTACATTCGTTCCGCTGCTTATATTAAACACATATCTACCCTTGATTTATCTATTTTGATTTATTAGCAACACCGATTGTTTCTGATTGTGGCATGCGATTGACGATCCACAAATGAATGCTCCTGCAATTGATTACTACCCCTAAAGATATTTTTGTTTATTTCCTCGTGTCATATTTCTGGATGTTTGTAATTCTGCATCAAATACTAGGGATTTGAATATGATATAGATAAGAATATGTAAATGATGGTGGAGAAAGGAAAAACAATTGCAAATGCATTTTCTTGAAAATAACCAAGGGAATATTTTTAGTCAGCAGAAACGGCAGTTGTATAATAGAGAACCTACTTCAAATCCGATATAGAAACCTTACAGTTCCTTTCGGTAGCTTCTTTTTCTCGAAAGAATGTACTTGTTTAAACATCTGTACAGAGCTTACAACTTGAACCGTGATCAAAGGCACAAAATAAAAACAGGCTAATTAATCAGATCAAGCTGCGTGACGCAATAACTCCGGACAACTTGTTTACTGATTTTACACTGAGGATTTCTCTAAGGTATAAGTAACTGTTTAATCAGAAAAAAATAGATAACTGGACATCCAAGAGGCAGATGAACTATTGAGAGACGTAGCCTCCCTCCGAGTATGAGACTACCTGTAATCCTGCAGACGGAAAAAAATTACTATCCACAACACAAAAAATACAACTGCAGATGCTGTGGATCAAAGAATACGTACACAACGCTGGAAGAACTCAGCAGGTCAGGCAGCATCTGTGATGAAAGAGTAGCCAACATTTCGGGCCGAGACCCTTCATCAGGAATGGGGGGGAAGAGAGGGCCGAAGCCCAGTAATAGAGATAGGAGAGAGGATAGGGCCTAGAGGCGCCAGGCGGAAAACCAATCAGAGGAAAGATAAAGGGGGGATGGGATAAGCATGAAAGAAATGTAGAGATAAAGGAGCAGAAAGTTGAAAAATGAGAGAGGCAGAGAGGGACCTGGGATAGGGGGAGGGGATGGGAAGTACTGGAAATTGGAGAATTCAATGTTCATGCCACCAGGCTGGAGGCTACCCAGACGGTAGATGAGATGTTGCTCCTCCAACCTGAGTTTGGCCTCATCATGGCAGTAGGGGAAGCCATGTATGGACATATCTAGATGGAAATGAGAGGCAGAGTTGAAGTGGGTGGCAACCGGGAGGTCCTGTCTATTGTGACGGATGCAGCGTAGGTGCTCGACGAAGCGGTCTCCCAATCTGCGTCGGGTCTCGCCAATGTAGAGGAGGCCGCACCGGGAGCACCGGATGCAATAGACAACTCCAGCAGACTCGCAGGTGAAGTGTTGCCTCACCTGGAAGGGCTGTCTGGGGCCCAGAATGCCTCCTCTACTGCCATGATAAGGCCAAGCGTAGGTTGGAAGAGCAACACCTCATCTACCGACTGGGTAGCCTCCAGCCTAGTGGTATGAACATTGAATTCTCCAATTTCCGGTAAGTCCCTCCACCCTCTCCCTCCCCCTATCCCAGGTCCCCGTCTGCCTCTCTCCCCTTTCAATTTTCTGCTCCTTTATCTCTACAGTTGCTTATCCCACCCCCCCCCCTTTTATCTTTCCTCTGATTGGTTTTCCACCTGGCGCCTCTAAGCGCTACCCACTCCTCTATCTCTATTACTGGGCGTTGGCCCTCTCCTCCCCCCATTCCTGATGAAGGGTCTCGGCCCGAAACGTTGGCTACTCTGTCCTCATGGATGCTGCCTGACCTGCTGAGTTCTTCCAGCGTTGTGTACGTAAGATTTACTATCCTTGCAGCAATTGGAATTCCATGTAAGTCAGCCTGATAGTGGGTTTCGCATGCACAAGTTATTGTTCAAATACTGACATGGATAAGCCAGAGTAATAGCAAATCACAATGCAGTCACCTTCATGAAAGGATAAAATCTGACTCTCTGCCAACAGTAAAACACTTCACAGGCAAAAAAAAACTGTTTTTGATGTGAGCACTGACGTGAGCAACCGAACTAGTGTTATTTAGGTTTCTTTTATGGGTCAGATTATAGACCCGCGTTATTCCACTCAACAACAAAAAGACCTCCTGCAACACATTCTGAAACGGTCATTCTTCCCAACAACGCAACGCAATCTATCTCAAGTTGACCTACGATGCTTTTTTCACACCATGCTATGCAGCAGCTTCTCTTCACATTCGTTACGTGAAGTAAACATGCTGGTGCAGTGTAATCTTTGCCAGGTGCAAAGATCAGAAGGAGTTTCAACTGGAAATTCACTGCAAGACTTTAAGACTGCAGAACCATTTTGATAAATGGCTCCTTTCACTTTGAATCTGATCAAAGATACTATGCACAGAATCTATCCACAATAGATGAACGTTGCAGTCAAATAATAACTGATAACTTACGGGCAAGTAGTATGGGCAGTAACAATGGGATAGAATGGGTAGTTTATTTAATACTTCACTCGAAAGGAAAGCTTTGCACTGGGCACTGACTTACAGATAGTTATTCTTCCTGTCAGTTCTTCCTTTTAATCCTTTTTATCGCAGTTGTTGAGCGATAAGTACTATTTAAACAAATGACGATCAATGACTTTCATAATATAGAACTCAGAAAATAATACACCAGAATAAGATCATGAACAAAACGTAGAAATCTCTTTGGCAGTGGTGTTTTGGAAGTTTCCATTTCTAAGTTTGACAAACATTAGGAATAAAGGTAACGGACAGTTCTTTTTTTTTGTAATTCCACACATTTTTACCGGATTGAGGGGATATGCTGTAGGTGGTGATATATTTAGATAACACTCTTGATGAAAAGGGGCGAGCAAGGAATGTGCTGAAACGATGTCTTGTCTTGCGACCGCATATTAGATTATCTATTTTCAGAGAAATTTCTTGGAGCATAAGGAAAATCGGAGCATTGAGCCTTACCATACACATAGGGACAGCGGTTCATTTATCTATGATTTTGTATCGTCGTAGTCAGTTCAAAGTAGAATCGTATGAGAAGCGAGAGTTTAACTGCCCTTCAGTTCACCTCTTTGGTAATTGGAACATTGATCGATGGAAGAAAAGTATGACTGGAACTAGCATTCTCCCATCAATTTTACCACGAGATAAGACATAAAATATTGAACATTTAAAAATGATTTCAGACGCAGAAATTGAAGCTGAATACATTCCCAAGTACATATTTTCTCCAGTAAATTTTCATTGTTTTATTAACTTAATGTCGTTTACGAAAAGATATTTATTTGGAGGTGAACGTATTTTATCAATTTTAAGCCACACGGAGAGTTATCTAAAAGACAGGCCCTCAAATTATATCGCCTTAAAATAAATACAATTGACGGTGCATCATCTGCACCAAAAGAGAAAGTCGATTATTTGACCCAAGGTATTGCAGTTGGCAGTGTGAATGGGCAATATATGTGAAGAGTTTGTGTACTATGTGGTTTCTACTATGCGAGCATTGTCGCTACTGAGGCAGAAATAAAGCAAACCATACATGGGGAGAAAAATTTGAGAACGATCTATTGCATTGGATTTTGTTAGCTGTAGGCTGTGCACCCATGTGATTTGAATTTATCAATCGAAAACAATTGGAATATATCAGGGCTGTTTTTCAAATTGTTCAGTCCATATTTTAAATGTTTATTTCTCAGCGTTTAGGGGGAAGCTGCATCCGTGAATAGACCGGGGCTAAAAGACTGTGTATTCCTCTGTTTACTTTTCTTTTTTTTAATTTTCGTCCTGTTTGTAGCTAATTTGGTGGCAATTATCCTGTCCACGAGGAAGTGTGGCCTTTCACAACGTATCATACTATACCTTATATCAATGGCAGGAGCAGACGTTACGGTGTTGGTTTTCAATATAACTTTACATGAGGTTAAAGAAACGTATTTTCCGCATTCAGTTCTGAATTACACAATTGTTTGCAGACTGCTTTTTCCAATAATGTACATGTCACTTACACATTTGATCGGTAAGTTTCAATTTGTTGCCAGTCATTGCGGGCAAGATATTGTACTGAAACAACTGCATTGAAAGTTATGGCATTGGTCGTTTCCGTAAGCATCTTACAGAACATTCCAATCTATTTCATATTTGAAGCTCGAGAAATAGTGAACAAAATACCATGGTCTTGTTCTGTAAAATCAAGTTATTACACATCATCTTATTGGGTCGCTTATTTGTGGCTTGGAACTGTTTTAACGCCATTTTCACCGTTTGTTCTGATACTGCTGCTCAATTCCTTGACCATTCAGCACATAATACTGGCCATCAGAGTCAAGCAGACTCCGAGGAAACAGCAGTGAAAGAAGCCAGACGGATCAAAAGACTTTCAACAGAAGAAAATCGATCATTTTACTGGTTGCAATATCTAGTAATTTTGTTTTTTTTTATGGACGGTTAACCTTGCGTGCTTTATTTCTGTGCAGTTTACAGATACTGAATTTCTAAAAACCGATTACAACGATCCCTTCACCATTGCGGAAAGAAGTGGCCATATGCTAACGGGTTTGAGCAGTTGCACCAACACGTTCATCTATGCGGCATCTCAGAGAATCTTCAGGGGGGAAATGCTGAATTTATTTCAACGTCCTCTTTTAATGATTGCTCATTTGTTCAAATAACGAATGAATGTTTAGAACTGGAAGAATTAGATCTAAACAATGCAAATGAAAGTGATTGACATTCTCAAAACATGGTTGCAGCTTTTAGGTGTATTTAGAGATTCTCTTAAGGGATTTTGATGTTTAGAGTAACACATTTTAATAATTTCGAAGATAAATGACAGAAGACTAAAGCAAAGGAACAGCTCATTCGGCACACGTTTGCGCCCAAACAGCAAAAATTCAAATCAAAGTCACCCAAACACTCATTTCCCAAGTCCATGTCCCTCCATCCTTTCCATATACCTCTCAAAACGTCTGGTCAAAGCCTCTAATACGTTTGCCTGTACCAGCTACCAGGGAGTGCATTGCATTATCCACGACTGTATGAGTGAAAAATTTGACACTTCGTCCGATTTTACCTACCCCTCCCCGCCCGCCCCCCAACGCCAATGCAAGCATTCTAATGTTGGACAGTTTCTTTGAGATTTGTCAGAACATCAATGAAACAAGAAATTTTGTTTCATTGCACTGAGATAAAAGTAAAACCCGTTTCAGTATATGCTGAACGGACTCGATCTGATTTGAACAAAATATTCAACAGTTCGGCCTTAGGTTGATCATCTTTCATTCCAGCCTGTTAAAAAAGAACTTTGAATCAGTATGTGCATAGAATAATAAAAAATAACAATTCTGCAGTCTGACAGAAAGTAAGGGAGAATATTTAATTTAACTTCTCAGATGACATGGTATTTCTAGGTTTATTAATTCAATTTGATGTCACTGAAGGTGGTGGATATCGAATGAACAAAACAAGGCAAAGTAACTAAAGATTGCAGTAAATAATCACCAATGAAAATTTTCAAAATATCAGCAAGCCAAGCAGTATCCACGTGAGCTAATGGTGGAGCATATGGTCCATTATCCAGCTCACTCGGTTGTGTTGCGAATCGGAAGTCCTTGACAGATATTGTAGCATTCAAATTCCTCTGGGAAATACACCGACATGAGAATAAATGCCGAAAGTTCAGAAGTGGAATGGGAATGGGAGAGGCAATTAAAAGCTTGGAATGCGTCTTATCTGCTTTACAAATAAACATTTTGGTATCAAAAACTAATAAAGCATTTGAAACATTCTGCAGTGATGTATCTTTCCATTGTGGAGAAGACAAAGTTTCGAAAAGCGAATTCAGTTTAATAAACTGGAGATAGATAGAATTCTTGTTTCTTGTTGGTGCTCTGTAGTTCATTGCCCTGAATTGATTCATATAATAAAATTAATGTTTCAAATTAAAGTATTCATAAACCATGTAGACATATACTTTTTTTGCAGCAATACATAGAGGTATCAATTAGAGAAGGGGCAGTGCTGGATCTTCGGTTAGGGAATGAAATAGTTCAGGTGACGGAGGTATGTGTTGGGGAGCACTTCAGGTCCCCTAATCACAAGGCCATTAGTTTCAATATAGTTATGGAGAAGGATAGGACTGGACCCAGGGTTGAGATTTTTGATTAGACAAAGGCTAACTGTGAGTTTTTATAAGGATTTATAAAAATTTATTTTATAAAGGATTTATAAGGAGTAGGCAATTTGTTTTATGAGAAGGATATAATTGAGAATTGGAGGTCATTTAAATGTGAACTTTTGAGGGTACAGAATCGTTATGTTCCTGTTAGGTTGAAAAGAAAGTTTAAAACTTTGAGAGAGCCGTGGTTTTCAAGGGATATTGGAAACTTGGTTAGGAAAAAGAGAGATATCTATAATAAATATAGGCAGCCTGGAGCAAATGAGGTGCTCGAGGAATATAAAGAATGTAAGAAGAATCTTAAGAAAGAAATTAGAAAAGCTATAAGAAGATACGAGGTTGCTTTGGCAAATAAGGTGAAAATCAATCTGAAGGGTTTCTACAGTTATATTAATAGCAAAAGGATCGTGAGGGATAAATTTGGTCCCTTAGGCAATCAGAATGGACAGCTATGTGTGGAGCCGAAAGAGATGGGGGAGATTTTGAACCATTTATTTTCTTCGGTATTCACTAAGGAGAAGGATTCCGAATTGTGTAAGGTAGGGGAAACAAGTAGGGAAGTTATGGAAACTATGACGATTAATGAGGAGTAAGTACTGGCGCTTTTAAGGAATATAAAAGGGGATAAATCTCCAGGTCCTGACAACATATTCCCTAGAACCTTAAGGGAGGTTAGTTTTGAAAAAGCAGGGGCTCCGACAAAAATATTTCAAATGTCATTAGAAACGGGGATAGTGCCGGAGGATTGGAGTATTGCTCATGTGGTTCCATTGTTTAAAAAGGGTTCTAAGACTAAACCTCGCAATTATAGGCCCTTCAGTTTGACGTCAGTTGTGGGTAAATTAATGGAAAGTAATGTTAAAGATGGTATATATAATTATCTGGATAGACAATGTCTGATTAGGAACAGTCAACATGGATTTACGCCTGGAAGGTCATGTTTGACAAATCTTAATGATTTTTTGAAGCGGTTACGAGGAAAGTTGACGAGGGTAAAGCAGTGGATGTTGTCTATATGGATTTCAGTAAGGCCTTTGACAAGGTTCCGCATGGAAGGTTAGTTAGGAAGGTTCAATCATTAGGTATTAATATTGAAGTAGTAAAATGGATTCAGCAGTGGCTGGATGGGAGATACCCGTTACCCGAGAGTAGTGGTGGATAACTCTTTGTCAGGTTGAAGGCCGGTGACTAGGGGTGTGCCTCAGGGATCTGTACTGGGTCCAATATTGTTTGTCATATACATTAATGACCTGGATGATGGGGTGGTAAAGTGGATTAGTAAGTATGTAGATGATACTAAGGTAGGTGGCGTTGTGGATAATGAAGTAGGTTTTCAAAGTTTGCAGAGAGATTTAGGCCAGTTAGAAGAGTGGGCTGAGCGATGGCAGATGGAGTTTAATGCTGATAAGTGTGAGGTGCTACATTTTGGTAGGAATAATCCAAATAGACATACATGGTAAATGGCAGGGCATTGAAGAATGCAGTAGAACAGAGTGATCTAGGAGTAATGGTGCATAGATCCCTGAAGGTGGAATCTCATCTGGATAGGGTGGTGAAGAAAGCTTTTGGTATGTTCACCTTTATAAATCAGAACATTAAGTATAGGAGTTAGGATGTAATGTTAAAATTGTACAAGGCATTGGTAAGGCCGATTTTGGAGTATTGTGTGCAGTTCTGATCACCGAATTATAGGAAAGATGTCAACAAAATAGAGAGAGTACAGAGAAGATTTACTAGACCGTTACCTGGGTTTCAGCACCTAAGTTACAGGGAAAGATTGCACAAGTTAGGTCTTTATTCTTTGGAGCATAGAAGGTTGAGGGGGAACTTGATAGAGGTATTGTAAATTATGAGGGGGGTAGATAGAGTTGAAGTGGATAGGGTTTTTCCATTGAGAGTAGGGGAGATTCAAACAAGAGGACATGAGTTGAGACTTAGGGGGCAAGAGTTTAAGTGTAATATGAGGGGAATTTCTTTACTCAGAGAGTGGTAGCTGTGTTGAATGAGCTTCCAGTAGAAGTGGTATAGGCAGGTTCGGTATTATCATTTAAAGCAAAATTGGATAGGCATATAGGTAAAATTGGATAAGGAATGGAGGATTGTAGGCTGAGTGCCGGTCAGTGGGATTAGGTGAGAGTAAGCGTTCGGCACGGACTAGAAGGGTCGAGATGGCCTGTTTCCGTGCTGTAGTTGTTATATGGTTATATACACCTCAGTAAAGATACTACACATCATCCTGGTTAGTTGTAAAAGTGTAACTCATGTTTCCAATAAATCACCTTATCTTAAAAGAAAATAAATTTACTGAAACACCTTGCTTGCAATATTGGCATTACACATAATATTACGTAAGAAATATCTTTGATATACATACTGTTCAAAATCAGCTGATGAGAAAAAGTTCTGTGCAACAGAGTGAAAAATCATTCAATTGAATATTAAACCAAAAATTTATAGAATCTAAGGCAGATATTCCCATCCTGTTGTGCAAGGAGCCGTCCATTAATGGCCAGGTTTCATAGCATAAAAAGAGTTGGGATCGCTTCATCTAAGGTATATATTCTTGAATGCATATTCCAGATATGTATGATCATTAATTAGAAATTGTTGTCAAAATTTCATTTCCAGAGAGAAAGGTGCTGTGCATTTTTTTACCATATTAAATATATTACTTATAATTGGGGTTAAGATTTTATTACTGGCATATCCAAGCATCTAATAATCCTGAAGATGGATTTCATAAATGATTGCACTATTACTCTGTCATAAGAACAGTCGCAGGATTGCTCATTAACAACTTAATGCTGTTAAGGTAATCAATACAATTTTTAATAATGAAGCACCTAACACCAGACTAAATTAATATCCCTGTTTGACTTGTCTGGAAGCAGGTGGCATTCACACTACACAACTGCAAGCAATGACCATTTTCAACATGATAGAGTAATAAAAACAAAGAAATGGACCTTTTTGTCTCACTTCATCTGTAGATTATGATGCCTATCTGCACTATTTCCATTTACCTGCATTAGTCCCTAATCCCTCTACACCTGTGGTTCCCAACCTTTTTTAAGCCATGGACCAATACAATTAAGAGATCTCTGGACCCCAGGTTCGAACCCCCTACTCTACACCTTTCCTATCACCGTAGCCGTACATACATTGAAACACTGCAGTTATACCTTCTTGGTTTGGCTGTTTGTTCCAGAGATTGACAAAGATGCTCTTTGTGTGAAGAGCATACCACTTTTTCTGACCTTCTTTCTTGTCCTTCAATAATACCATAATGATAGACATCTTCAGCGGTACAAATAATCAGTAGTTCAACTGATTCATCACACTGGTTTTGACAGCCAAATTGTTATTCAGGCACTAAATTAATAAACAATAAAACTTGGTCTTACATATTTCCCACAAGCTGCTAAATTAAAAGAAATATTGAGCAATAAACTTCGTAGTTACCAAGGTATTTGTGACATGACAGAGGTTAAGTACCTGCTTAATCTTTTGTATTTCATTGGATAGGCTTCTGAAAATGTGATGAGTTGTTGCAAGGTCCACACGCTACTGAAAACAGGGAAATCATGAATTAATGAGCAGGTAATAAAGGTAACCATAATCTTCACTAAACAATATTTAAAATGTCCAGCTATGTTTTGTGACTTTAGTTTTTCAGCATGAAGTAACGCCACTCTGTGATGAAAATCAGGAATTGTGACATTGTGTCAAAGAAAAAGTTACCCTTAACATGAGAAAGTCTGCAGATGTTGGAACTCCAAATAACAACAATAAGGTACAGGCAACATGTATAGAAGAGAATAAACTGTTGATCTTCCAGTCGGAGACCGGTACAGTCATTTCCATAGATGCAGCCTGACCTGCTGAATTCCTCTAATACTTTATGTGTTTTTGAAAGTTATCTTTAATGGATGGAATATTCTGTCGGAATGGCGGATTCCATTCCCAAATACTCAATGTAAATTCAGAAGCGGAAGAACTTGTTTGCAAGCAATGAATGATCATAAAACTCACCCAATATAATCAGGCACAAAATGCTGGTGGAACACAGCAGGTCTGGCAGCATCTATAAAGAAAAGCACTGTCGACGTTTCGGGCCGAGACGAAGGGTCTTCCTTTAGAGCATATATGTCAAACTCAAGGCCCGCGGTGGAATTATCTTTGGCCAGCGAGATAATATCTAATTACTATTAAAGTTGGCCCCAGTAATCGAAGCGCCTATGGCGTATGATATGGTTAATGCTGAGTTTATTCAGGTACCAGGTTTTCAGGGTTTTTAGTGTTTATTCGGTTTCCCTGGTTTATTTCCCGAATATCATTAATGAATATTCTTTTTCTATTAGAGCTGGCCCGCCGGTATATTGCATGCACCACTAATGCTACAAATCCCACAATGCACTGCCAGTGCATTGCTCGCGCTTGCCTTACTCTCTCATCAGCATCCGTATGGCGCTAGTCACGTGTGGTCAACTTTCAGCGATCCCTCACCCCAAAAATGGCTGAACGAAAGATGGACTTTGAAAACAAGGGTTTTCAAGGCAGGTGGGAGGCAGAGTATATGCTCACAGATATAAAGGGCAAACCTGTTTGTCTTGTGTGCGGAGACGGTGTAGCTGTAATTAAAGAATATAACGTAAGATGACACTATGAAACGAAACACCACGACAAATACAAGCATCTGGACAAGAAACAGAAGCCTGCGATGTGCGGTCAAAAGAGTGGATTGGTGAGCAGGATCCGGGAGAAGATGCGGAAGGAAAACGACGCAGGTGAGCTGACAGCTTATCACTGCATCATACACCAGGAATCGTTGTGTGGCAAAGCCTTGAAAATGGAACATATAATGAGAACCATAACACGAGCAGTTAACTTCATAAGAGCCAAAGGTTTAAATCTCCGCGAGTTCAAGTCATTTCTGGAGGAGTTCGGTTCAGAACATAATGATTTGGCCTATCGCACAGAGGTGCGATGGTTAAGCCAAGGAAAAGTGCTGAAAAGATGTTTCGAATTGCGTGAGGAGATCTGTCAGTTCATGGAAAGCAAAGGGAAAGACACAACAGAGCTCCGGGATAAAAAGTTGCTTTGTGAAATGGCGTTTCTGTGTGACATCACGAGCCATCTCAATGCGCTCGGCCTGCAGCTTCAGGGGCGGGGTCGTGTGATCACAGACATGTACGCTGCAGTGAGGCCTTTTAAAACCAAGCTGCGCCTGTGGGAGACGCAGATGCAGCTAGAAAACTTGAGCCATTTTCTGTGTTGCCAAACTATGAAAGAGCAGGTTTCTACCGCAGTGTTCCCACGTGCAAAGTTTGCTGAAAAACTTAGCATACTTGGTGCCGACTTCACACGGCGATTTGCCGACTTTGAAACCCAAAAAAGCAGGTTTGAACTGCTCAGTAATCCATTTGCAGCTGACGTGGAAAGCGCACCAACCAACATACAAATGGAGCTGATTGAACTCCAATGTAGTGACACATTCAAGGCAAAGCATGACTCGGTGGGCGTTGCACAGTTTCTACGTTTCATTCCCGACACAATGCCCCAGCTGCGTACCCAAGCTGCTTAAATGCTCTTTATGTTTGGCAGCACATATCTGTGTGAACAACTGTTCTCTTTAATGAAGATAAACAAAACATCACACAGGAGTCGTCTTTCTTATGAACACCTTCACTCAATTCTGAGGATTTCCTCAGCTCAGAGCCTGACTCCAAACATTGATGAACTTGCATCCAAGATGAGATGCCAAGTATCTGGCTTAGATTAGTGTGAATCACAGAGTGTTGGCCTGTGGAAAAATGTTTTCATTAGAAATTACTCCGGAAAAGCTGCAGATAAAGCCAGAAGAAACAAACGCAACTGATTTTTTTTATTTATTTAATGTTCAATGTTGTTTTTGTAGGCAATAACCTAAGCTTTGTTAGTTCCAGGTTAATATGTGCAATAAATTCATTTCAATAAGTTTTGCAATAAACGCTGAACAAGTCCGGCCCTCGACTTGAACCGATTTTTTTAATTTTGGCCCACTGTGTATTTGAGTTTGACACCCCTGCTTTAGAGAAAAAGGCATAACAAAGCATTATGATTACTGAGAACTTCACGGAACTGGGCTTGACATAAGTGATGATTTCATTGCACTGGTTTTGGCAGCCAAACAGTTATTCAGACACTGAATTAATAAACAGGAAAAATCTGGCCTTACATTTTTCACACAAACTGCTAAATTAAAAAAATATTGAGCAATAAACTTTGTAGTTACCAATATATTTGTGACATGAAGAGTAACGATGTTTTCATTATAGTTTTCAGCTATTAAATAAAAGCTTAAACTAAATTGTAATTGGCAATTTTGTCGTTGGCTTGGAGATCATAGACTCACAAACTAAATTACAACAGAAAAATGCTGTCATAATATACGAGGCATTAATCATTGGTACGCATAGATAATACATTGGGTCAGAGAAAAGTAATGCTTAGTTTTCTGTCATAACATTTTTAATAAAATTAATGAGGGAGGGAGGTATATGCTGAAAAGAACTAAATAGTTGCACTAACTAAATGACCTTTCGAAAACTCAACCTTCAACCAAGCCGTTTAAAAAAAAACAGGAGCTAAAATGAACCATAAAATAACCCAAATTTCTGAAAAAATGTCCAAGTTTCACACAAAACTGACAACACTTTATTTTCTAAATGGGAGTAAATTGAGGGCCCCTGAGCAAATAAGTGCAAATATGAAAATCCAGAGCTTCAATGCTGCTGAAACCTGTAAATATCGCTTGTATTCCTTCTTGTTTAGGTTCAGTCGGACCGTTATCTTCAATAGCAAGTAAAAGTACAGGCAAAATTTTCAGGTAATTTGCACCTTAATGAATTAAGTAATTTCAAATCTATTTAATTGCTTATTTTTGCTTCCCCTACTGTTACTTCTTTCCTTATATGATTGGCAGAGTTACAACTGGCTCAGGCTGGAGTTGAATTAAGTGAGAAAGCATCTGTTTGGAAAGTACGACGAGAGCAGACAGGAGCCAGTTTCCTTAATGAAATCCCTGCCTAGTACACGCTCAATGTCAGAGTGGACATAGCTGATGGGGCAAGGCAAGGATTGAATGGTTCCACTCATGAAAGATACATGATCAAGTGATTAATGAAAAATGGAACAACTTGATCAATGCATGTAGATGTTGGGGCCGAAGTAAATAGATATTAACAAGCAAGGGAATGAAAAGATGCAATGGGTGGATGAGCTGTGGTTGCTGTCAGTTCTGCGATAATCTTATCGAATAGCAGAGCAGGCTTTAGGAGCGCATTGACTTATTCTCTTCCCAGTTCATATTTCATGTGGTCTTCAGGAAAGATAATCTGAGGGAGCACACACCAGTACTCATAGAGGGATTTGAAGAGAAAGAAGTGAACAATTTCAAGCTTCAGGGTGTCAATATCTTTGAGGATCTATCCAGGGCACAACAGTTCGATGCACAGTCCAGCTATATTTCATTATGAATTTGAGGAGATCAGGTATGTCATCTAAAACACTTGCAAATTTCTGCATTTGTACTGTGGAGAACAATCTAACTGGCTGCATCACTGTCTGCTTGTGGAGTGCGGGGGTGGTTGCTACTGCAGAGCATCAAAATAAGCTGCAGACTATCAAATAACTTTAGTCAGCCCCATCATGGGCACTAGCCTCAGAAAGGCGACGTTCAGTATTAAGGACTTCCATCACCAAGATCATGCACTGTTATCATCGTTACTATCAGGAAGGAGGTACAGAAGTGCGAAGGTACACATTTAACAATTCAGGAACAGTTTCCTCCCCTCTGCCATCAGATCTCTGAATGGACACTGAACCATGAACACCACCTCACTACTATTTTACTTCCATTTTTGAACTGCTTTTCTATTTTGCATTGCATTGTACAGCTGCCTCAACGTCAGCAAATTTCATGGCATGTACGAATACGTTACGGATCCCGCAATCCAGCTGGCTCGTAAGGGTACTCTAGAGTCGAGCGCTGCACCAGTTGCCTCCATCTCTCATATTTGTGGACGAGCGCCTGGGTTGTGACAAAGCTCTCTCTGGTCCACTCTGAAATGTTGGCTGTTCATTTCTTCCTCTGTCTGCCTCTCTTTTTTTATTTCCCCTGCACTGTTCCCTGAAGAATAGCGTTCTTGAAGTGAATGAGTCCACTTTATCTTATTATGTGGCTATAGCATCTCAGTTTCCTCTTCTTTACTGTGGACAGTAGATCTTCGCAGTGTCTCATGTGCTGGGGGATGGTTCTTTGTACCTCATCACTTAAGACATGGTCTGTATAGGAGATGCCAACGAGCATTCTGAAGCATGTCATTTCTTCTGCTTGTTGCAATTCTTTTGTAATTCTGTTGTCAAAGTCTCTGATTCGCAGGCATACAAGAAGATGAAGAACACAGGTGCATGCAGGAGTTTCACCTTGGATCAGAGAGCAATGTTATTACCTCTCCAGATTGGTTTTAGTTCAGCCAGCATTGCTGTTTTTTTGGGCTGTCCTTGCAAGGACTTCGGACTTTGATTCTCCTTGGATGATGGTGGTGCCAGATACTTGAATAATTTGACAGTCTTTAGTACTTGTCCACTGACTGTGATTTTTGCTGTGATTGGCTCCTTACTGTTTCTCATCAGCTTGATTTTCTCTGTGCTGATCTCCATACCATATCTTATAGATGTATCATCCAGACAGTTCATAAGGTATTCCAATTCATCCTCACTTCCTGTCAGCCCATCAGTGTCATCAGCGAACCTGAGGTTCAATATGATCTGTCCTCTGATGCTGGCTGTGCCTATATGGTCTTCCAGGGCATCTTTCATTATTTGCTCCAGGAAAGTGTTGAATAGTATGAGTGAAAGGAGGCAGCCTTGATCTGTGGTGCCACTTTCAAATGTGCTTTAAACAGGGACCACACAGCTAGCTTTGGTGTAGATCTGCTTGATGGTTTGTATCAGGTTTTGACCCATGTTGTATCTGTTCATTGTGGCCCATATTTGTTCTATCTTGAAAGGGCTTCAGAAATTGGACCGCATCCAGAGTTACCTGCGATGCATTTTGATCAATCTGATTAGTTTGTACTTCATCGTGATAATTTTCTCCTGTAATATTCCTTATTTTCTTCGGGAGGGGCTCTATCTGGTTTTCTAATTCTGCTTTATCTAGGATGTTGACCGTTGCTCCCCCTGATGCATAGCCTGCTCCTATTAATTCCAATAGCCTGCTATCCTTCTATTTGTGACTGCCTTTTCCTCATCTTTCCTAGTTGTCTCCCGGGATTGTGAGTAAATAATTGTTTCATCGTAAGTGAGCACTATTTGCGTACGATTATTTCAGCGGGTTAAGGATTGCCTGCACATGCTGTTACCCTTGTATCAAAGTGTCCAGTTCCACTGTATTTTCTAACACTAATCCTACCCCGTTTGTATTACGCCGGGTCTCACTACATTCAGGCTCTGGAATAGTTTCCTTCAGTTGTGGGAATAGAATAGTGATTTTTCTAATAATTTTGAAAAGCTCGTATGGGCCTGGCTCGTGACAAAAACTCTTCTCCGTGTCCTTTAAGGACTTTACCCTTCTATAACCATGTACTACTTTCCCCTGTGAGCAGTAGATAATGATGGAATTACCCTTTAACAAACGTTTCGGATGACCACCCTAGTCGATATACCTCTTATGCAGATCACTGCCCTACTCAATATTCACAAGAGTGTGATCTCACAGAATTGTAATGTCCATCATTACCTGAATTCTGTTCAATAATTTGACCTATTACAGGATGACCAAAGATACTGTATAATGTCGCTTCTAGAAATTTAATGCATAGGAAATGTACTTCAGCTCCTTCTGGAATGCCTAGAGTTTTCTCCATGCATATCAAGCCATCTACTCAAGTACAATACAAATTACAGTCCTCCGATCCTCCTTTGTTCGACCGTAATACCCATGTCCACTGAGATGATTTGATCCTGTCCCCTGAGTATTTTCCAAGCATCGACGTTACTGATGACAAATTAATCCATTGTACTAGCTCTGGAACAAAACTGACCATAGCCCCTGTCATGGTCAATTCTATTACAACATACATTATTCTCTTCACGTTTAATTAAATCTGCAACATACAGGGGTAATATCTGTGTTTATTTTCAATTAAAATCTTAAATTATTTTAAATCCATATTTTGCTTTTCTGGACCACCCAGCCCAGACTCCCTATTTTCTTTGGTCTCAAGGCGACCTTTTATCCCCACCCACATTTGTTTCACGATAGGAGGGGCAAGAATTGACATGTTTTGCTCTTCCTTTGACTTTTTGCCAAAACTCCCATGGTTCTCATGGTGAGTAAACTGAAAATTTACCCCTTGCTAAGACCTGTCGCCATTGTCTTGAAACAGTTGTTCCATCCTCAAGTCTCTCAAATCAGGCCCGTCATGAACATCAATTGTTATGTGCCGATGGTGATAACATTCCTGTTTCTCTCCTATAAATTTCAGTGATTGATATGGTACCAGTCATTTTTACCTGTTTTGTCTATAATTTCAATGAGCCCTGAAAACCTTGGATTTAACAATGAGCTGGGTTGGTGTATCCTAATCATCATTCTTTGTCCTGGGCTTAATACTATGAGACTGACATTTGAGTCAAAGTGGGCTTTACTCTTTTACTTCTTCTTCCCTATTTAGCAGGCCGCCACATAGTTGACCTCTTTCACTGCCTCTACCAATTATTGTACCCACTATTCTTTCACAATCCCATCGGTTTCAGATTCTGACAGATCTAATCCTCCCATGTCCCTTCTGTCTATAAGGTTATAATGGGAATAACCTGTTGAATATGCCACTGTATTGCTTATTCTGAGGGGCCTGTACTGCGCTGTAGGTTTCCTATGTTTCTATGTTTCTTATTCTATTATTATACTCGCTCTCGCGTGGTACACATAGCAATCCCGAGATTACCACTTTTGAGGTTCACCTTCTCAGCTTCCTTACTAACTCCCTTTATTTTTTTTTCAGCACATGCTTCCTTTTGCTCCCTGTGCATAGTAGCAACATGTACCACGACTTTTGCTGCTCAACCTCGCTTTTCGGGTTATTGTGAACACATTCAGAAACATTGCGGACCCTGGCATCTGGGAGGATCACTGTCATTACTGTTACCTCTCGAGTCTACAGAATCGCTGATCAGTCACTCTGACTACAGAGTCCCATATTACCACTGCCATCCTCTTCAGTTCCCTACCCTTCTGAGCTAAGGGCTGGCCTCAGTGCCAGAGGCGCAGCCGCTGTTCTTCACCTCAGGTAGGTCGCCCAGGTGCCAGGGTCCACGATGGTTCTGAACCTTCAGCGCCCCGAACAGTAATCAAAATTGAGTACATTTTGTTGAGGGGATGACCATATGGGTCCTCTCCCGATCTGACGTGCTCGCTTCCCTTCATGGCAGTCACCTATTAGTCTACACACGGTATCCTTGTGGTGGCGATCTCCTTGTAGCTCCCTTGTCCGTTTTACTGGATTAAGACATATTGATAATTAGATTTTATTTATTTTGTGCAGCTCTTTCCTTGACAATCTACATCCTCAACACGGGACCGTTCGGTCTTTACAGATGCACCAGACAATATCTGATTTGGACGGCAGTAGCCTATCCTTTGCTCTTGAGACATGGCACGACTTGTTATCACGTTAAATGGGGGGTATATTCCACATTCATTCCTAAATTGCACTCCTGATTCGAGTCTTCATATACCCCCTTGTCACAAATCCATCAGTTTCATTATCCAAATCATTGACAATCAATGGTTAAAGTAGGGGTCCCAACACTGACATCTGAGGAACACCATTAGACAGTCGCAACCAATCAGAATAGGCCATTTTCCTCATCTTCTGTCTCCTGCCTGACAGCCATTCGTCCATATGCCAGTATCTTTCCTGTATCGCCACAGGATTTTATCGAGTAAAGAAGCATCCTGTGTGCCACCTTATCGAAGTCCTTCTTAAGATCTAGGAAAATGAAAATCACTGCCTCGCAGTGTTCACCTTCCTTGTTACTTCATCGAAGATCTCTAATAGTTTTGTCAGAGAAAATTTTCCCTTCACAGAAAGCATACTGACTTTGACTTATTTTATCATTTGTCTCCCAGTAGCGTGAAACTCCGATTCCTTACTAATAGATTCCAACTTTTCCGACCACAGACATTAACCTAACTGGCCTATAATTTCCTTTCATTTGCCTCTATTTTCTCTTAAAAAGTGGAATGTCTTATGCAATCTTCCAATCCTCCGTGGCCATGCCAGAATCAAATGAGTCTTTAAAGATCATAACTAATGCATTTTTTTATTTCTTCCGCAACATATCTCAGGACTCTGGGATCTAGTCTATCTTGTCCAGATGACTTATCCACCTCAAGACATTGGAGTCTGCCTTGCACTTGTTCCTTTGTCATAGTAATGACAATCACTCCAGTTTCCTGCCACTCGTGGGCCTTTGGCACAGTACCAGTGTCTTCCACAGTGAAGGCAGTTGCAAAGTACTCATGAGGTTCATCTGCCATTTTTGTCTCCCTTTGCTACCTCGCGAGCGTCATTTTCCAGTGTTCCAATATCAGCTCTTACGTTCATTTTACTCTTTATATAACTGAAAAAAGAAACATTTGGTATTCTGCTTTACATTAATCTTCGCTCTAGATGCAGATTTATCTATATCGGCGGGAAGCAACACCGAACATAGAAAAGTGCAGTGTAGAAAGCTGCGCTGTGCATGATACATAATTAATCTAATCATATCCCATATTCAGATAGGCACTGCTTGTTCATGTGTATATAGAAACGACTCTTCGTCGTCACTAGATACCAGATTCACCTATAACCCATGATAACGGGCCCCAAACACGTCAAACTTTGTGCGTAAATAAACACCTCCCTGACCAAGAATCAGAAAGAGTATTAATTTCCTTGATTTTCTCTAAAGATTCAGAAGTAAAAATATTGCATTAGTTATGTGTTTCTTTTTTTTGGTCATTTTTCCCAATGTTTTCGACTTGACAGTCACAACTGTGATGCCTAGATTACGTAAGCTTCACATTTGTACTACTCGCGGTACTATCGATAAGGCGTGTATGTAAATAAAACTGTTTTACTTGAAAATCAGTACACTACATATTTAGAACGCTGGTAGAACACAGCAGGCCAGGCAGTATCTATAAGGATAAGCACTGTCGACGTTTCGGGCCAAGACCCTTCGTCAGGACTAACGTCATGAATCTCATACTATCTTTCCTTCGAGTTAATCCTGACGAAGGGTCTCGGCGCGAAACGTCGACAGTGCTTCTACTTATAGATGATGCCTGGCCTGCTGTGTTCCACCAGCATTTTGTGTGTGTTGTTTGGAATATCCAGCATCTGCAGATTTCCTCGTGTTTAAACTACATAATTTTTTATTTTACTATATCTCTACGAAGGTGCAAAAATAATCACTCAAGCAACTTTGCAAAGCTGTTTAAATAACCATATAACCATATAACAATCACAGCACGGAAACAGGCCATCTCGGCCCTTCTAGTCCGTGCCGAACTCTTAATCTCACCTAGTCCCACCTACCCGCACTCAGCCCATAACCCTCCACTCCTTTCCTGTCCATATACCTATCCAATTTTGGTATGGTCTTTTGAAAATCTAGAGTACCGTTTGACTTTACAGAGAAAGGTGGTATTTATTCAGGAGAATATTTATGACAACAAATTGGTAAAGTTGGTAAGATAATATATCTGAAGAAAGAGAGCGGATTACAAATGAAATGGGTAATTTTCAGACTCACAATTTTGTTTGACGGGCTTTGGTCTATTTCTTTTGATTTGACACGATGCACTCTGTTGTGTAGATTAGCTCAGAAATCCTGCATAAATATATTTCAAATTTAGGAAATGATAGTAAAATGTGAAAGGAATTGTGGGGCCGAATAACTTTTCAAGGCACTGTGTCCCCAAAGATGTTTATTTCTCTCTCTCACCCCCATGCTTACACGGAGGACGAGCAAAAGTATTTGTATACAATTATAAATATATTAATTGTCATGAATTGTTTGCTACGCCTATCAAATAGTGATTGTTATTATAGCATCAAATAAAATGAATTAAAATATCAATTCATTGCTAAATATTTTTTCCGTTTGGATTACTTTATTTACATCACTTCATTACACATATTCAATGAAAGAATCTGTATGGGTGAAACCAAATGTTCTTTTTAATGTATCACGGTATATCTGACAGTTATAAACTAATATACTACTCAAAATTTTACTGTGCGCATATATAGACACAAAAATGATCAAATTTGATGGGGGGTTATCTTTCATCAAAATTCCTAAATGGAAAGGCGGTCAATTAGTTCCTGAGGATACACATATACTGAAATTTGTAAAATTAGTGTAAGCCAGCCATTTGATGGCACTGATAAACAAATAAAAAAATACCCGTACATCTTCCGACACAGAAAATATTTTCATGATTTAAAAACTTCAGTGGAAACTTTTATAAAGCACTTATTAAACTGAAAATGATTTCAATTATATGATGGTTTAATCGAAATTTATTTCGACAGCCTACATTTCCTCTGAAATATGATACATTTCAAAGGTTTCAAAGTTGCGTTTAATGACACAGAAACGTATACAATACACATCCTGAAATGCTTTTTCTTCGCAACCATCCACGTAAATAGAGGAGTGCGCCAGAGAATGAATGACAGCAAAATGTTAGAACCCCAAAGCCCACTCCTAGATCACCCTCCCAGTCATAAGCAGCAGCAAAGCAAAGATCCCCTCCCCCCCCCCCCCAGAAAAAAAGCATCGGCGCCCACCACTGAACACTCAAGCGTACAGAAAAGCATCAATAAAGACACAGACTTGCAGCACCCCAAAGCCTACTCGTTCACCCGGTCATTAGACATACCACAGGCTCATACTCTCTCCCTAATAAGAGAAAAAGAGCTGCCTCCGTTTCATAGCGAGAGGGGAGACATGCAAACAACTCGTCGATTTACATTGTTAAAAGTCTGTTGCGTCGCTTTTTCCGAGCTCTGTGCCCAAAGAACTCGGGTCTCTGGGCTCACAGCCAGGAGCCAGCTTGCTGCTGTCGATCTTCCGTATCGCACGACACACGATTTCCTGCATATTCCGCCCTCCTCCAGAGCCACGACATCCTGGAATCCTGAAGGCGTGCTAGTCTTTTAGGTCGCGTCCTTGGTATATCGAATAGCAGCCAGTCCTGAAACTCCGAGATCGGGTCCCATGCCTGCAAAGAACCGAAGTCTGCATGTAACTGAAGGTCAGGGACTTCGAAAGAACCCCGAACGGAATTCATATAGATATTAAAGATAGAAACAGAGCCGTTTCCAAAGATTCAGGTAAAAAATGTTACTGCTGGACGTCATAGTCCTCCTAAGCTCCACGCGTATGAAAATACTTGCACTTTCAATAATTAACCTCATTTCATAATTTGTGAAGAACAAAAATAGATACAAAAGATGAAAAACAAGGTTGTACTGTAAGAAAAGGGTGATCACTCTGCAATTCTTCTGGGAGCTTAGCCGCGACTAAACACTTTTCCTTTCCCTTTTACAGTAAATTTAATGACATTCGTCATTCTGCTCTCGCGGGATTGCGCTAGCTCTCATTTGGATGGGAGTAGCTGATTTAATGTTCTTGATACTCGGTACAACGCATTATTATATTAAAACATCTGACAGCCCATGTTCTTTCCTGAATTACATTCCTGTCTGCAGTGTTCATCTTGCCTTAATATATTATTTGATTCTTTCTTTTTCAATCTTTTTATTGATTTTCATATATACACAAAAAATAACATAATAATAAGTAAATTATGAATACAATAGACTTGAAATCACATTGATAATAAGATAACAATATCCTACTAAACATCAACAGAAGAAAATACAATCAATCAAGTCCACATGATTATATGAAAAAAAAAACAAAAATAACCATTAAAAAAGAAAAAAAAATATTAAAAATATGTGAAAAAATATATATATTAAAAAAAAATAAAACACTAAACTAAACTAACATGGGCAATAATAACAGTTTACAAGTATATGATAGTGTCAAAGAACTCCGGAACTCCATACCTGAACATGAATAAGCAGAAAGAAGGTCTGGAAAAGGCCAAATTAATTCATATGAAAATGTCGAATAAACGGTCTCCAAGTTTCTTCAAATTTAATTGATGAGTCAAAAATAGTGCTTCTAATTTTTTCCAAACTCAGATAAGAAATAGTTTGAGAAAGCCATTGAAATGTGGTAGGAGGATTTACTTCTTTCCAATTTTGTCATCTAGACCTTCTGGCCATTAATGTTACAAAAGCAATCATTCGTCTGATTGAAGGGGAAAACTGATTACCATCTTCATTTGGTATGCCAAAAATTGCAGTAATAAAATGAGGTTGTAAATCTATATTCCAAATTGAGGAAATAGTAGTAAATATGTCCTTCCAATAATTATGTAAAGTGGGACATGACCAGAACATATGGGTCAATGAGGCCACTTCTGAATGACATCTGTCACATTGAGGGTTAATATGAGAATAGAATCGCGCAAGTTTATCTTTAGACATATGAGCTCTATGTACAATTTTAAATTGTATTAAAGCATGTTTAGCACATACAGAAGAAGAATTAACCATTTGCAAAATTTTTCCCATTTATCTGTTGATATGTTATATTGAAGTTCTTTTTCCCATTCTTGTTTAATTCTAACTGATATTTCTGGTTGTATCTTCATAATCATATTATAAATAAAAGCTACTAATCCCTTCTGACAAGGATTTAAGGTAAAAATCAAATCTGTAATGTCCACCAAAGTTGAATTAGGAAAAGATGGTAAAACTTTATGTAAGAAATTTCTAATTTGTAAATATCTGAAAAAATTAGATTTAGGTAATTCAAATTTGTTGGAAAGTTGATCAAATGACATCAAAGTATCTTCAAAAAAGAGATCACGAAAACATTTTATACCTTTCCTTTTCCATATGTTAAAAGCTTGATCTGTCCAGGAGGGTTTGAAAAAAAAATTAAATAAGATAGGGCTATCAAGAACAAAGTTTTTCAAAATAAAAAACTTACGAAATTGAAACCAAATTCGTAATGTATGTTTAATAACAGGATTAAATATTTGTTTATTAAATTTAACTAAATCCGCAGGAAGACAAGAACCAAGAACAGAGAATAGAGAATATCCCTTTACCTCATTACATTCCAAATTTACCCACTGTGGGCACAGTGGTGAATCCAAATCTAGTTTCCAATACAATAAATTACGAATATTATTTGCCCAATAATAAAATCTAAAATTGGGTAAAGCTAAACCACCATCTTTTTTTGATTTTTGTAATTGCTTTTTACTTAACCTAGGGTTTTTATTTTGCCACACAAATGAGGAAATTTTTGAATCAATGTTATCAAAAAAAGATTTAGGAATAAAAACTGGTAGGGCTTGAAATAAGTATAAAAATTTCGGTAAAATCATCATTTTAATAGCATTAATCCGACCAATTAATGATAAAAACAAAGGAGACCATCTTGTAGTAAGTTGATGAATTTGATGAAGCATAGGTAAAAAATTCAGTCTAAATAAATCTTTACATTTCTTGGTAATTTTTATACCTAGATAGGTAAAGTTATAAGTAACAACTTTAAATGGTATCCTATCACTCAATAAAGTTTGTGCATTTAAAGGAAATAATTCACTCTTATCTAAATTTAGTTTATAACCAGAAAAATTACCAAATTGAACCAACAAGGATAAAATAGCAGGAATAGACCTATCAGGGTCAGAAATATATAACAGCAAATCATCAGCATAAAGAGATAATTTGTATAACTTCTCATTACGGGTAATACCAAAAATATTAGGAGATTCACGAATAGCAATAGCTAAAGGTTCTAATGCAATATTAAATAATAAAGGACTTAAGGGACAGCCTTGTCTCGTACCACGAGATAATTGAAAAAAAGAGGATCTGTAGTTATTTGTAAAAACAGAAGCAACAGGTTTATGATATATTAATTTAATCCATGATATAAAGTTAGGACTAAAATTAAAATTTCTCAATGTATTAAATAAATATATCCATTCAACTCTATCAAAAGCTTTTTCAGCATCTAATGAAATAACACATTCTGGGATTGTGGGTGGTGAAGTATGAATTATATTAATCAATTTTCTAACATTAAAAAAGGAATACCGATTCCTCATAAAACCAGTTTGATCTTCAGAAATAATCTGAGATAGTACTTTTTCTAATCTAATAGCTAAAATTTTTGTAAGAATCTTAGAATCTACATTTAATAGTGATATAGGGCGATAAGATGTACATAAAGTAGGATCTTTATCTTTTTTAAGAATTAGAGAAATATTAGCTTCATAAAAAGATTGAGGTAATCTCTTCTTAGCAAACGCATCATTAAAAATTTCACATAACCAAGGAGAAAGCAAAGAAGAAAAAGTTTTAAAAAATTCTACTATATAACCATCAGGACCAGGAGCTTTCCCTGAATTCATTGATGAGATAGCCTCTCCTATTTCCACCATAGAAATAGAGCATCTAACAGGCTATGGTCTTCATCAGTCAGTTTAGGAATATTCAAATTGTTAAAAAAAATTATCTATCATGGACTGGTCACCATCAAATTCTGAATGATATAAAGATTTATAAAAATCTTGAAAGGTATTATTAATTTCTTTATGATCAGTAGTTAAATTACCGTCTGATTTGCGAATTTTAATAATTTGTCGCGTAGTCGAGATAGCCTTTAATTGATTAGCTAACAGTTTACCAGTACGGTCATATATTATTTGATTGATACCTCTGTCGGCTGATTCTTGCTCCTACATTTGACAGATTTAGTGCAAATTGTCTCGATACGCTCCAAACAAAGTATTTTACAAAATCAATTGCATCAAAGGTTATAACAACGCTTATCGTATTGTGTATTTCAGAAAATATTTCAATATACTTTAATTATAAGCCTCAGCAAATGATTGACAATGTTCCATGGTCTTGTAATTTTTATAACTTTCTGGATGTAATACACAGTGTTCCTTCATTTTATATTGCAAACTCAATATTGTGCAATTTTGTCACTTCGGGCTATTTGTTTGCATTCTTATGAATCGAAACCATATTTCCTCCATTTCAGCAGTTTTTAAAATCTCCTTCTGCAGTCTTTGTCCGTCAGGAATATTATACTGGCAAAGTAAGTCTGGAACAAACTTCGACAAGCTAGGGAACCAAACTGATCAAGAGTTTCAAAGCCGGCGGAAATCAATCCTTTTGTCGATGTCAATGTCTGATAAGGTTAATTTGCTTTAGATGGTGACGATTTCCTGCTTGACCTGCGTGCACTTTACCAATAATAAATTTATTTAAACAAATTACACCATTGCGTAATCGGTTAACTAAATGCTATGGTTTTTGAATACATTCACTAACACATTTATTTACGTGCTACCTCAGCGCGATTTCCGAGAGCAATGGAAAACTATTATTTTGCGTGTATTTTCCACTGTTACCGACATATTTTAATACGGTGCATGGCTCTATAACTCCATATCAATTACAGCCTCGCAACACAATGCTTTTGATGTCATTTAGTACATGGGCTCAAAAAGAGACAACTAGACAGGTATATGGAGGAATTTAAGGTGGGGGGATATATGGGAGTCAGGATTTAAGGTCGGCACAACATTGTGGGCCGAAGGACCTGTAGTGTGCTGTACTCTTCTATGTTTTATGTCCTATATTCTATAAACTGCAGGGAATCATCTGCATTTCCGAATTTGAAATAAAACACTTCATAGAAAGACATCGGATTGTTCTATGACAATGCATATTCAATGCTAATTTCAGCACAAGAGTGGAATTTTCCCTCATATCAAATGAGAATCTGAAGCAAAATAAAGCATATGTAAGTAATGCACACCACTCAATTTCCATGGACAAATAATGAGATATAACATGCATGATTGTTGAACTTATGGTGTACTAGATAAATATCAAACACTTTCCGTGGTACTGTAAAAGTAGAGAAGTAAAAGGCATGCAAAGGGGATTTTGCTGCAGCATGAAGTTCAAATATGAGAGTGACGTATGTAGTCTTGGCATCAGGTAGCCCACTGTGCATGTTTCTTATTTACAGCTACCCACTCTCTGCAGAAAATATAATTAGGAGACTGATGCAGAACGAACGGGCGTGGAACCTTCGGTAAGATATCGCTATGAAATGAAAAAAAAAGGGCAAATTTTAAATAAAAGCAAATTTTTGAATGCATAGCATTTTCATCCTCTCGCTGCTACAGGCGTAAGTTCCCACTTGTTTCAAAAAGGCAATAATTATAATAGTACCTAAGAAGAGTTATGTGGGCTGCCTTAATGACTATCTCCCTGTAGCACTCACATCGACAGTGATGAAATGTTTTGAGAGTTTGGTCATGACTAGACTGAACTCCTGCCTCCGCAAGGACCTGGACCCATTACAATTTGGCTATCGCCACAACAGGCCAACGGCCGACGCAATCTCAATAGCCCTCCACACGGTGTTAGACCACCTGGATAACACACATACCGATGTCAGCATGCCGTTCATCCACTATAGCTCAGCATTTAATACCATCATTCCCATAATCCTGATTGAAAAGTTGCAGAACCTGTTCCTCTGTACCTCCCTCTGCGATTGGATCCCCGACTTCCTAACCGCAAAATCACAATCTGTTTCTGATTGGTGATAGCATATCTTCCTCGCTGACGATCAACACTGGCGCACCTCAGGGGTGTGTGCATAACCCACTGCTCTATTGATTATTAAGACATGACTATGTGGCTAGGCATAGCTCAAATATCATCTATAAATTTGCTGACGATGCAACCATTGTTGGTAGAATCTTAGGTGGTGACGAGATAGCGTACAGGAGTGAGATATGCCAACTAGTGGAGTGGTGCCACAACAACAACCTGGAACTCAACGTCAGTCAGGCAAAAGAGCTGAATGTCGACTTCAGCAAAGGTACGACGAAGGAACATGTACCACTCCTCAAAGAGAGATCAGACGTGATGAGGCTGACAGGCTGCATTGTCTGATGTGTGGCGGGCAGTGGTGGGTGGGGGAGAACTACTGCAAAGGATCGAAAAACAGCTGCAGAGGGTTGTAGATCTAGTCAGATACATCTTCGTTACTAACCTACAAAGTATCCAGGTCATCTTCAGGGAGCGGTGTTTCAGAAAGGCAGCGTACATTATTAAGAACCACCAACAAAAACTGCATGCCGTTTACTCACTGTTACTGTCAGGTAGGAGGTACAGAAGTCTGAAGGCACACATTTAGCGATTCAGGAATAGCTTTTTCCTCTCTGCCATCCGATTCCTAAAAGGACATTGAATCCTTGGACACTACCCCACTTTTATTAATATACAGCATTTCTGTTTTTGCGCGTTTTTTTTTAAATCTATTAAATATAAGTATACAGCAAGTGATTTACTTGTGTGTTTTTTTATTTTTTTATTTTATTTATAGTTTTTTTCTCTTCTCCTTATTAAATCATGTACACCAGTTCAAGACTTCAGGAGGGCACGGAGCGACCACTCCCTGCTGAGCATCGACGGCTCCTCGGTAGAGATCGTAAAGAGCGCCAAATTTCTTGGTGTTCACATGGCAAAGAATCTCACCTGGTCCCTCGACACCAGCTCCATAGCAAAGAAAGCCCAGCAGTGTCTCTACTTTCTGCGAAGGCTGAGGAAAATCCATCTCCCACACCCCATCCTCATCACATTCTATGGGGGTTGTATTGAGAACATCCTGAGCAGCTGCATCACTGCCTGGTTCGGAAATTGCACCATCTCGGATCACAAGACCCTGCGGCGGATAATGAGATAAATTGAGAAGATCATTGGGGTCTCTCTTCCCGCCATCACGGACATTTACACTTCACGCTGCATCCACAATGCAAACCGCATTATGAAGGACCTTACGCACCCCTCATACAATCTCTTCTCCCTCCTGCCATCTGGGAGAAGGCACCGAAGCATTCGGGCTCTCACGACCAGACTACGAAACAGTTTCTTCCCCCAAGCTATCAGACTCCTCAATACCCAGAGCCTGGACTGACACCTTACGGCCCTATTGTCCTGTTCATTATTTATTGTAATGCCTGAACTGTTTTGTGCACTTTATGCAGCCCTGGATAGGTCTGTAGCGTAGTGTAGTTGTTTTTTTTCTTTCTCTGTGTTGTTTTTACGTGGTTCAGTCTACTTTTTGTACTGTGTCATGTAACACCATTATTGTCCTAAAAAACGTTGTCTCATTTTTACTATGCACTGTATCAGCAGTTATGGTCGAAATGACAATAAAAGTGACTTGACTTCACTTGACATGACTTGACAGTTACTATGTAAAAAACGTGATCGTACTTCCTCATCTTTCGTTGCAAGAGTGCCTGAAGCTAAAATGAGGAAGATACGAATGGCAATATGAGAGAGCACTGAAGAGACTGGTAAGTGTACTGGGGTGTATCATACAGGAACGAATGGAATTTCACTTGGTTTCACCTTTGCTGGAATAGCATTGGACGTATCAGAATCAGAATCACATTCCGATCAGGTTGATTATCAACGATATCTGTCGTAAATTTTGTTAACTTAGTGCAGTGAAGTGAAATACATTATATAGAAAGAGAAAAAAATTAGCAAATCAACTTAGTGTGTGTATATATGTGTGTGTGTGTGTGTGTGTGTGTGTGTGTGTGTGTGTGTGTGTGTATGCATGTATAAAAGGAAAAGATTATATATATATAATATTGCAAAAATCAGATAAAATACATTTTAAAATATGCTCTACTGTTCATGGGTCCTATTTCATCGTATCCATTGAGCTGTACTGTACGATATCGCTCTTCCCAATGTACCCGGAAGTAAAAGAACTTATAGAGAGAGGCCCTGTCATGGTCCGGTCGGTGAAGTCCGCACTCCAGAGTCCGGGTCTTCCGGCTGTCCCTTGTCTATTTTGGGGCTTAATCGTCGGCACCTGATTCTCGTTTTGCAGCCGGGAACATTAGTGGCCCTGGGTTCAAGTGTAGCACTGTTTCGTCTTGTCAGTATCCTGTCCTTGCCTCTGTGTGGTTTCATCCCGTCGGTATCCTTTCCTTGCCTCCGTGGGGTAAGTTAGGCTGTCCTTGCCGTTACCTTGAGGCTGGACTGTTCCCTTCCTTCCCTCCGAAACCCGGCCTGCAATCTGCGCCTGGAGCCTTGCCTTACCTTGCCTGTGTCTGGAGGCTCGCCCAGTTTAGAACTGTCGTTTGCCGCTACCTAGCGTTGGGAACTGCCTCTCTGTGTTCACGCCTTCGCTAGGTAGGTCCGGCCGTTTCGCCGCAACCTAGCGTTGGAACTGTCTCGTCGTGTTCAACATTCTGTGTAATGTCCCGGCCCTGGGTCCTGTACCCAAGGAGCGGTCTCGGCTCTGTGTTCCATGTTCCTGTCTCTCTCTCAGATCGGTGTTCTGCGTTCCTGTACTCCCTCGACCGATGCTCTGTGTTTTTGTCTTGCCTCGCCCAGCCCAGGAGTACCTTGACCAGCTCGGTGCTGTGATTCCCTCGTCCTGTGCTGGGGTTCTCTTGCCCTGCCCAGGAGTCTCACGTCCAATCCTGTGCCTCTCCTCTTCCTATAACTACGTCTTGTCCTCGCCTGTTTCTGGAGTCCGAGCCTGAGTCAAGTCCCAGGTTCTGGGTCCTTGCTCAGTCTCTGGCTCGGAGCCGAAGCCCAGGACCAAGTTCCCAGTTCCATGTCCTGGTTCCGCTATCCTTGTCAAGTCCTAGCCCAGGCCTGGAGTCCTTGTCTCGTCCGGGGCCTGTGTCGTGTCCAGCGTCCTTTCTTCCTCACTTCCCCTCTTTCCTTCTCACGCCTAGTCCTGTTCGTCGTAGTTCAGTATCTGTGCCTTGCTTTTGGGCCCACTCCCTTCGCCCACCTGATGACAGACCCATTGAATAGAAAACTGTTCTGGCATGGAAAAGGACCATTTTCACTGCTCTATGTGGCAGAAGTCCTGAAACCCGAAATGCGGGAAATTGATCACAGAATTTTCAGAATTTTAAAGTACCTGCCAGGTCATCTGAACACTCATTCATTCAATTATTGATATCTTCCTGCTGTGAGTAATTCCGATGGTCGCTTTCGAAAAGAAAGCAAATTTTGATGTTTGAAGAGGTGGATCGCCAGAATGATGTCTGGATTAGACGGGTTATGCTTTAAGGAGAGTTTGGACAAGCACTTGTTTCCTTCTTCTGGAAGATCAGACTCTGAAGGGAGACCTGATATCTAGTATGCTACTGAAACTCTTATGCTCTGTCTGTCTGTTTGTCTGTTTGTGACCACCAATTAGAGCAAACGGTGCTTAACATCGGCACTTTTTTGGCTAAAACGACTTAAAATGCGTTAACTTAAAGAATGCAGGCAAAGTTCAGAGTTACATATTGATATAAAATTGCTCATTCGCCCATATCAACAGTCCTGCTTCCACCCGAGCGCCGATCCACCATCATGGATATGGGGACGCGACACAAACACACATGCGCACGGCCAGCCTCAGCAGCGACACCTTTTTTATGATGGATTTTTATGCTTGGTCGAAGTATTCTATAGAAAATAAATAAAACACTGGGCCACGGGAAAGGATCAGCCTCAAAGATATGTGGAATAAATACATGGTCCCTACTTTTGCAGAGGACTGGTGCTGAACTATACAACAAAATGTATTATAACAAATACCACTGAGAAAAGACGCAGTTTGGCTAAATCAGTGCATTCGTAAATGATTAATCCCGATAATTCTGCAGTTCTCACTCGACTCTTGCGCCTATTCTGAGATTGTTTTATGCAAAATTTTTCGACTGCGAGTGCAACGTAATATGAATAAACACAGGGCATAAAAGGAAGTGAATTCTGATTGACCAGAAGTGAGAGCATTTCTTCGATAAATATCACCTAAAAGGTGTAATCAGTAATATAACCTCTTAATTCTTGTTCCGTTTATTATTCATTTTGTTCGGGCATCTTTGTGCAATGAGTCATGTTAACTATAGTAACTATCAGAAACAAAGGGATCTCGTAAGGATTACTGTGAATGGTAATGTAATATATGTAAGAACTGCAAATTGCACAGTCCACCCAAGAGAATTATCTGAAATATTAGTAAAATATAAATAGAAAGAAGAATACCTATGTGTCTGTTGAACTGTCCTCACACGTGTCTTTTTCTACAATTATGGCTCTGCCTGCAATCGTGCACTCAGAATACATTTTCTATCCTCTTATTGCGGGAATTAGCATTCCTGGTAAGTCTAACTTAGACAATAGACAATAGACAATAGGTGCAGAAGTAGACCATTCGGCCCCTCGAGTCTGCACCGCCATTCTGAGATCATGGCTGATCATTCACTATCAATACCCAGTCCCTGCCTTGTCCCCATATCCCTTGATTCCCCTATCCATCAGATATCTATCCAGCTCCTTCTTGGAAGCATCCAGATAATTGGCCTCCACCGTCTTTCGAGGCAGTGCATTCCACACCTCCACAACTCTCCGGGAGAAGAAGCTCTTCCTCAACTCTGTTTTAAATAACTGACCTCTTATTCTCAATCCATGCCCTCTGGTACTGGACTCTCCCAACATCTGGAACATATTTCCTGCCTCAATCCTATCAAATCCTTTAATTATCTTAAACGTTTCAATCAGATCCCCTCTCAATCTCCTAAATCCCCTCTCAATCTTAGAATAGTATTATTACCAGCATATACTGCGAACTTGTTTAATCTGTCCATAATGATATCGGAAGGCTAAAGTCATGTTTTTTCATTACATATCTGTCCGAGGGAAATAAAGTTAATTCGCAAGTTTTCCTCCATCATTTCAGTGTTATATTAGATAATTAAGCCCAGGATATTTGAAATATGTTCTGGATAGACAGCGATATGACTGCCTTTCATCTGGATCATTTACAACATAACAGTTTCGTTCGCGGAAGATTAGGAATATATATTTACAAAATGGGACTATATTTGCACACAATTAGACTGTATATGTACAAACGGGGCTGAATTTGTCGCAAGGAAACACTAATATTAGCATGTTACGTCTGAAACTATAGGTTTTTTAAGGGCACAAACGCAGAAACGCATTGCAGAGTTAAGGAGATTCTTGGCCAAAGACGGAAACCGATTGTGGATTCGCAATATAGTGGAAGTTTACCTCTACAAGACTGCTGAAAGCGTGCTAATATAATTTGTACCAGGGAGCTATGACAAACTTTATGTGCTGAACCCATATGTGACATGCAAATATCTTCAAAGCTCTCGGGTTTTATTCAAAATTCTCTCTTTAATGGTAGGGAAGTTAATATGGTACTGATATATTGAATCCGCTGCAGAAATCCGAGACTTCCAGTTCTCTTGAAGCTAATATTCTCAGAGCTTTTCTACCCAATGATAACACTGATGAATATCAATGTTGTATATGATTCTGATTAATTACATTGTCAAGGATTTTTCCCTCTGCATTTGAAGTTGCTGCTGAGTAATTACAACATCTGCTAGCCAGAATGGAATAGGATAGAGTTTGTCAATAAATAATTACTGGAAACTATTCATTCCTATAATACCGCGTTGACGGCTACACTTCCGTTATTTTTATTTATTGCAATATAGTGCGGAATAGGACCTTCCAGCCAGCCGCCCAGCAATCCCCTGATTTGACCGTGGCTGATCATGGGAAAACTTACAATGCTCAATTTACCAGTAAACTAGTACGGCTTTGGTCCCTGGAATGTAATCAGAGTAGTCGGACACTGCACAGTCCAAGAAACGGTGCAGATGATTATCCAGGATAATTTTTCTTGTGATCGCAAGACAATGCTGGAAATTGTTAAGATAAAATACGGCAAGTACCGTCCAATGTTTCATCGGTATGACTGTGGTTGGTTTATGGATCAAGCGCTCATGCCGCAGTGTCATCTATTGCAGCCACTATAGCCACATATAACCATTTATGTGAATGTTTTCAATGTACCACGGTATCAGTGACAACAATATAGTAATTTGTATTCAAAGCTGTTATGCACGTTTGAACTTTTATTTAAACAATGACAAAACGGGGTATATTTCAATATAATTCCCAAATTGGCAAAACATCCAATTAGTTGTTTAGGAAACACGCAAATGCCAAGAACTAAAATTGGTCGTAAAACAGCTATAATTTAGGCATGTAAGCAGGAGTAAGCATAAATTGCCCTTACTTCGTCTAACGCAGAAAATATTTAAACATTAATTATCCGCATCAGCAATTCCCGATTAAAAACATACCCGCCGGACCGAAATTGATTTCAATTATTACAAGAAGAAAATACAATTCTATTGTAACAACAAAAAAGTCGATTTCATTGTTATACTTCCAGGAATTTATGTCGTATTAACATTTTCTATCTTCTTTTGCAGCTAATTTGGTGACAATCTTTATCCTGTCCTCAAGAAAATGTGGCCTCTCCAGCTGTATTACACTGTACCTCCGTTGGATGTCAATAGCTGACCTAATGTTCTTGATACTTGGTACATTTCTTTATCATATTAAAATTGCTTACCTTCCATATTCATTTCTGAATTACACTCCCATCTGCAGTTTTCATCTTGCCCTCATTTACTATTCTATCGATGTCTGTGTCTGGCTGACAGTTGCTTTTACATTTGATAGATACGTAGCAATTTGTCTCCAAAACTTCCGGACAAAATATTGCACTAAATCAATTGCATCAAAGGTTATAACAGTGCTTAGTGTATTGTGCATTTTAGAAAATATTCCAATATACTTTAATTATAAGCCTCAGCAAATAATTGATAATGTTCCATGGCCTTGCACTTTAAAACCAATTTTCTACACTTCGAGGTATTGGCGTAGATTCCTATGGTTAGAAATTATTTTTAACCCGTTTTTATCATTCCTTTTAATTTTCCTTTTCAATTCATTGACTGTGTGGAATATTATACTGGCCAACAGAATCAGGAGCAAACGTATAAGATGCAATTTTGATAAAACCCAGGCAGATCAAGTGATTGAAAACCGACGGAAATCACTCATTTTATTTATGGCAATATCTGCCAATTTTATTTTGCTCTGGATGGTGACGTTTGCATCTTTCATCAGTTTGCACGTTACCAATAATACTTATCTAGAATCAAATTACACAGATTCTTTCTTCATTGCCGTAAAGGTTGGAAACATGCTAAGGTTTCTGAGTACTTGCACAAACACATTCATTTATGTGGTGTCCCAGCGTACCTTCAGAGAGGAATTGAAGAATATTATTCTGCGTGTATTTTCCCCCGTTACCAATTTATTTTAATTGGTTATATTGATCAAAACATGAGATCTATTATATCAATGCAATGCAAATATTTCAAACTTACTTGGCACATGATAGTTTATTGCATTACCATTGTTTCTAAAAAAAAGTAGTGGAAGCTTTTAACCTTTTGTTTTATATTGTAAGGAATGGGGTATCACATTTCAGGAAAGCTATGGCATTTCCAAATTTGAAATAAAGAACAAATCATATAAAGGCATCTACCTGTTCCCCGAGACTTATATTCAATATCATTTCCATCTCGGGAAAACTGAACCTATAAAACCAAGTGGATAATGTTGGTGTCTCTCAACATACGACTCAAATTACATGGACATATGAAGGGATTTAATGTACATGGTCATTAAACGTCCATTACACTGGTTAAATAGCAAACACATTTTGAAGTGCACAGAAGGGAGAGAAGTGGGGGGGGGCATATAAAGGGAATATCTGCCGTCGCGTGAAGTCTGAATATGAGAATAGCATTTGTAGCCTCTAGTGTCCGCTGAGAGATTGCAGTGCATGTTTCCAAGTTGCAGCCGCTGTACCCAATGGAAATAGAAGTAAGAGTCAAATATAAAGCGAAGGGGTGTGAGATCTACGGTAGTATTTCACCTTGCAAACAAATATAGCAAATATAAGACGAACGAGAATGAGTACAATGAGTACACGGATAGAGTAGAAACCAAGTTTGTTATTATAGGTTTTTGTTCCTAGTTAGATCCACTGCATGGATCTTCTGATGATTGAAAATTCATAAATTGTGTATGAAATGTGCAATGTACAGATGAGATGTCGTTTCTTAATCATTCCTTGCAGAAGTATCGTAAGTAAATCGAAGGAGATACGAATGGGACTGGGACAGATAAAAAAGCAAGGCCTTAACTGATCTTGCAGCCATCTTACACAAGCTACCGGTTCTCCAATCCAAATACAGGAGATATCAATTCTGGAGATATCAGGTTAAAACTTGCCTAACCCCAACATCCCTACTGGGGCATAGTCTGTCGGCAGCAGTTCGCCATAGCTGTCACTTCTGCGACAGTCTTTCAGTTTATCCCAGGTAAAGCCCAGCTTCATTCTTCTCGCCGGAGATCCCTCTTCTCACAGGGATGAGATCTTGCTGATGTGGTTGGAAATATGAATAACGGGTGCACAGAACAGGTATCTTACAGACGTTGAATAGAGAGCGGTTCTTCAAACGTAGTTCTTGCATTACATCATAGGTACTAAAGTTACAGACGATGATCCGTTGACCGAGGAATGCTTTGGCATGGAGGAGCATTCTCATAACTGCTCTTAAAAGTAGCGGTGACAAAAAAAATGCAGGAAATTGAGCAAATGCTTTTCAGACTTTCATTTATATCTGCTATTCCATATTACTGCTCAGTAATGTTCTATTTTTTTTTGATAACTGCTTTCAATGCAATCTCAAGCTGTGCTGTCTAGTTGATTTCTTTTTACATCTAAACCTTATATTGCTACTGAAATTATGCATTGATAGCAATAACGCAAAACGCAGTTCACTTGAGAAAATACACAACATTGGTGATATTTTGCAGAGAAATGGAAGACATAACCACTACACATGGCAAACAGAGCAAAATCTTCGAACTTCCCCTAATACAGACTATAGAATTCAACATAACTGAAGGGTATGTACAGTTGCTTATTCATGAAACATACCCATTGTCATTGCATATGGAACAATCTGGTTCAGTCGGCTGCGTAAGTCCAGGGAAGAAAATCCCCGGTCCTACGAAACCTGTAAGATCGGTACTTTCCTGTGATTGAATGGAAAATGGGACCTGGGATCCGAGTGTTCTTCAAAGCGAAATGGGTTTCTGAAGAAAAAAGTGTACTGTAATACATATTAAAGTTACCTGAATTGCTTCCTGTTATTGATAAATCAAAGCATTACATTATTGTTCATGCCACGTAATACAGTATCCATAATCAGTGCCAGAAAAGAAAACTGCATTCAATCAATGTGATTCAGACAAGGAATAATCTTAATTACTCTGCACTGATCGTTCCACTCTAATGGTTTCTCGGAGATGTAATACAGAGGCTCTATAAGGCACTTGTGAGACCACACTGAGTATTGTTTGCAGTTTGGGACTCTTTATTTTAGAAATGATATACTGTTATTGGAGAGGGTTCAGAGAAAATTTACGAGAATGATTCCAGGAATGAAAGGGTTGCCGTATGAAGAACCTCTGACAGCTCTTGGGCTATATTCCTTGGAGTTCGGTTGAACGAGAGGGGATCTCATAGAAACATTCTGAGTGTTAAAAGGCCTGAACAGATAAGATATGGCAAAGATATTCTCCATGGTAAAGGACTCTAGGGCAAGAGGGCACGTCTTCAGGATTGTAGGATGTCCATTCAGACCAGAGATGTGGAAGAATTCATTTAGTCAAAAGGTGGTAATTCTGTGGAAGTTGTTGACAAAAGCGGCTGTGGAGGCCAAGTCATAGGGTGCATTTAATGCTGAGATACATAGGTTCTTGATTAGCCAGGGTATCAAAGGGCATGGGGAGAAGACTGGAGAATTGGGATGACTGGAAGAATTGCATCAGCCATGATTGAATATCGGAGCAAACTCGATGGGCCGAATGACTACTTCTGCCCCTATATCTTACAGTCGTATGGTGTTCTGTAAATAATGCCAATAAAGCGCACTATGTTCGTATTCTTGTTAAACAGCAGAATCGCAGCCCTTCTCGAATATGAAACTGCCTGAAATTCTGCAATCAGAAAGGATTCATTTAGCATTCTAAATAGGTACTGTTATTCCAGAAGCAATGTATAATACTTTATTATGTAAGATGCGGTGAAGTGGCCAACCAATACATAAACTAGCAGAATACTGAGGACGGAATTACATAAGATGAAAGCTATCTTATCATTCACCAATATGATGGGATTTTCCTAACTGATTTCTCCTAAATCCGAGGGAGTCGCAGATGTTTATCGTTGACATTCAAGTCCATTAAATGCATTTGTAGACATATAAGAACACGCTTTTGAGATAGATATAACTGATCATGTCCGTATGAGACAGGAAATGTTGAGCCCATGCCATAGATGAGGACCATTCTTGGATGCTTCCTTGGGGTCCTGAAGTACAGTAGAAACGTGTGTCATGAGCGAAGAAAGGGGAAGAATACAGAGTGTTAAGCCGATCAACAGCTGGAACTCAAGATCATTCTCAGCTTTCTCCTATCTAAAGTGTCATTCGCTCTGCTTGTGCTCGTCCATTTTACCAACAGAGAAAAACTTAAAAATCAATGCACTAATTGGGAGGAGTTAAAGATAGCGCAAGGGGTGACTTCGCTCAGTACATCTAGGAAAATGTTTAGTTCTCTCTAATGTCTCTTCTTTCATTTTCAAGGTGGCAAGGCTCCGGTCGGTCGTACTCCAACTGCGATTCTTCAAGGCGGCGTGTTCCCACTCTTGGAAGTCTCCCAGCGGTCCAACTTTTTCGATCTCTCCTGGATCGGCCTGGAAGACGGGCGCCTTCGAAGTGTGGCGCTGCCGCGCTTTGAGCGAACCTCTTCCTCGCCAGTGTTGCTGGTGAACATAGGAACATCGAGACAGCAGTGTAAGTTGCTATAGGAATAAACGAAACTGCAGGCAATAGCATGAAAACAGCGAGCTGCCGATCTCCCTACACCTTTGGCAGAAGAAATACCTCTCTTCCACATTGTAGAGTCTACCAAGCACATCTGTGCACCCCAACAGTTCGAAATTCCGTGGTAATTTTGTCTTTCCCAGGTTTTTGATAGACTCTAGATCACGTTCTCTTCGGAAGGGTGTCAGGTTCTATTCCTTGAATGGCGGGTGGAGGGGGTGCCGTTGATATTTATTGAGGCGGGAGGGGGGAGGAGGAAGGTTGAGGCATTTGCTGTTGATTGTGTCTGGGAGGAGAAGGTGGGGGATTTTGGTTGCTAATATTTTTTATCTCTTTCATGCTTTAGTGTTTTTCATCGGTTTCGTGGATGTTTGCAGAGAGTAAGAATTTCAGAATTTCAGGTTGTATACTGGTTCTCTGGTAATAAATCGAACCATTTTACCATTGAGCATTTGAAATGCAGTTGATGGTGGAAAGCTTGATTGCATCACATGAGAGTGAGAAAAGCGACTAAAACTAAAATGCTCTGCCTATACCTGAATGGAATGGGAAAATTTTAAAGAAATAACTGTCAGTGGAGATGGACGAGCGTCGTCTGGAATGAGGGAAATAAAGATTTCCTTCGATGCACCGGAAGAGTATGAGAAAAGAAGATTTGTCTTAGATGATCCTGCTTTGAATTTCAAGTGTGACGGGATAAACACTGAGGTAAGAAAAATACCATTGCTTATGACAAACAGACAGACAGAGATACTTTATTGATCCCGAGGGAAATTGGGTTTCGTTACTGTCGCACCAACCAAGAATAGTGTAGAAATATAGCAATATAAAACCATAAATAAACAAATAATAATAAGTAAATTATTCCAAGTGAAATAAGTCCAGAACCAGCCTATTGGCTCAGGTTTTCTGACATTCCGAGGGAGGAGTTGTAAGGTTTGATGACCACAGGCAGGTTTGACTTCCTATGACGTTCAGTGTTGCATCTCGGTGGAATGAGTCTCTGGCTGGATGCACTCCTGTGCCTAACCAGTACATTATGGAGTGGATGGGAGACATTGTCCAAGATGGCATGCAACTTGGACAGCATCCTCTTTTCAGACACCACCGTCAAAGAGTCCAGTTCCACCCCAACAACATCACTGGCCTTACGTATGAGTTTGTTGATTCTGTTTGTGTCTGCTACCCTCAGCCTGCTGCCCCAGCACACAACAGCAAACATGATATAACTGGCCACCACAGACTCGTAGAACATCCTCAGCATCATCCGGCAGATGTTAAAGGACCTCAGTCTCCTCAGGAATTGGAGACGGCTCTGACTCTTTTGTAGACAGCCTCAGTGTTCTTTGACCAGTCCAGTTTATTGTCAATTCGTATCCCCAGGTATTTCTAATCCTCCACCATGTCCACACTGACTATGATGGGTCTGAGATGCTGATTGAACTGAAATAGAAAAAAGATGTTCACTAGGAACGTGCCTGAAATGGAGTATTCCAGATATGAGACTTGCTTAATTTAGAACAAAGGAGGATGTCAGACACTTGCTAAAATATAACGGTCTTGTAAAAGGTAAATAGCAGGAAAAATTTACATAAGTTGTACTCTCGTGAATAACGCTTAATTTATACAGAACATTTTTGGCTCTGATTGAGAAATAGGGGCATGTTAATACAAACTGCAAGTTTGTAATTGGGTAACAAATAAACACATTCTGGCGATAGTTCTACATCATTGCCTGAAAAAAACGTCTTTGACATACTTTCAAAGATGCCCATGGGAGAGTATCATGACTAGCTGCATCACGGCATGGTATAGGAACACCGAAGCACAAGAACGGAGCAACTGACAAACGTTGATGCGTACAGCCCAGGCCATCACAGATATAAGTACCTGAACAATTGAGCACATTTGCAAGAAACACAGCCACACATTGATCAACAAAGAAACACGAATCCGGGCTCACTCTCTTTTCTCTGCTACGATCGGGTAAGAAGTAAAGGAGCAGTCAGACCTTTTCCACAATGAACAGGAACATTCGTTGCATTTGAACAATTAAACTCCTAAACCGACGTGGATATAGTAACTCATCAGAATGCTGATCTGATCACGAAATACATCTGATCTATTCACATTCAAGCACTCTGCAACTCATTTTCTCAACATTCCTTCTTTACAATTATTTCTCATTTTTTCTCAGCACTAGCTGATAAAACAGAGTGACGGGCATAGCAAAGAATTCTCCTTTCTCATTTTCTAGAAAACATAGGACTATTCTCGTGGTGTTTAACATGGTGGCTCTCTGAAGATAAACCTAAACTTTACTGTGTAGGTCTTTGTTGTGTGGTGTTCTATGGGGGTCTCTGTTGCTGCAGGTAACGGAATGGAAGGCTTTGTTACAATGTTGCCGATGATACGAATACAGGTGGAGGGGCAGGCAGTGCTGAGGAGTCAATGCCTTTACACCAGATTGGAAGAATTGGCAAAAAAAAAGAAGTGGCAGATGGTATACAGTGTTGGGAAAGGTATGGTAATGCATTTCTCGACTATCCACACCATCACTGAGGCTTTGATAGTCAGAGCTTTTTCCAGGGGCTGAAATGACTATCACGAGAAGGCACATTTTTAAGTTACTTGGAAATAGGTACAGAGGAGATGTCAGGGATAAGTTTTTTTTTACTCAGAGAGTGGAGAGTGTGGAATGGGCTGCCAGCGATGGTCGCGGAAGAGTATACGTAGGGTCTTTTAAGAGACTCCTGGATAGGTAGTTGGAGCTTAGCAAAATAGAGAGCTATGGGCAACCCTGGGTAATTTCTAAATAAGTACGTGTTCGGCACGGCATTGCAGGCCGAGGAATCTATATTGTGCTATAGTTTTTTTTACGTTTCTATGAATTTTAGTAAAAGGAACAGTAGTGCGGATAATTATCTAAATAGGAATAAGTTTCAAACATCAGAGGAGCAGAGGGTCCTATGAGTCCTCGTGCAAGACTCCCCAGAATAGTAATTTACAGGTCATGTCTGTGGTATGGAAGGCAAATGCAATCTTGGCATTTATTTCATGGGGAATAAAATATAAAGGCAAGGGGATTATGTTTGCCTTTCTAAGGCACTTTAAGGCCGCACTTGGAGTATTGGCAACAGCTTGGGGCCCCATATCGCAGAAACGGCGTATTGTCATTGGAGGAGTTTCATGAAGATGATTCCGGGAATGAAAAGTGAACATATGAGGAGCGTTTGGTATCTTTCAGCCTGTGTTTGGAAGAATGCGGATGGAGCTCATTGAAACCTACCGAATGATGAAACGACTAGATATGCTTGATGTGAAGAGGTGCTTCCGATTGTGTTTCCTGTGGTGGGCTGTTCAGAACGAAAGGCACAACTCAAAATTCAGTGGCGCAGCTTTGGAAGAGAGCTAAGGAGAATTTAATGTGGCCAGACAGTAGTAATTCTGTGGAATGCTCTGCCACAGACTGCAATGGAAGCCATGTCCATGTATACTGTTTCTTTAAGGCAGAAGTTCATCCTGTCCTGATTGGTCAAGGCATTAGAGGATATGGCGAGAAGACAGGTCTGGTCATATATCTTATGGTCTCATGGTCTTAACGATGGGAAGGCATGAAATTGTGGCTGAGAGGATAACTGATCAGCCATGATGAAGGGGTGGAGTAGATGCGATGGGCCAAATGATATAATTATGCTCCAATATCTTACTGTCTTATGGTCTAATTGCTGATGATTACTCTTAAGTAACTATTGGTTGATGCCAGTTGCAGAAATTGCGACAATGTATACTCTGTTGATGTTCCATAGTGGTTAAATTTCCTCTTTTAATTCAGCATAAAACTGGTATTTTTCAAGTACTGAGTTCTCTATCTTTTGAGTGTTTGAAATGAATACAGAAACAGACACACACACACACACACACACACACACACACACACACACACACACACACACACACACACACACACACACACACACACACACACACACACACACACACACATTGGCCATGTATAAAAACGAATTCAACACGATAGGTGCGGAAAATGACAAGAAAAACCGGATGCAATCCAACATTTTACAGGATCCTTGCAGTATTTAACTCAATATGATTACTTCCATTCATGTGGAATATTCGCTTTAAAATGCAAAATCGTGTGTGTGTGTGTGTGTGTGTGTGTGTGTGTGTGTGCGCGCGCGCGTGTGTGTGTGTGTGTGTGTGTGTGTGTGTGTGTGTGTGCGTGTGTGTGTGCGTGTGTGTGTGTGTGTGTGTGTATCCTGTAAGATGTTGGATTGCTTCCGGTATTTCTTGCCATTTTCCGCACCTATCGTCTTGAAATTTTTTCTGGGAAAACTTTGCCCCAGGCATTAAAAGCTTCCTAACCAACATCTAGTCTGTTCAGATCATGGGAATTTCTGCCATAGATAATCATGCTCTTGCATTAGTTGGCTTTTTCTTCTGTACTGACAATTTCTTCATTTTTCTCGGTTGTGTTTCATTTAATTTTAGTTCATTGCTCTTTGTCATAATTGCATATGCTCACGTACTTTATCTGGATCCTTTTTATTAATGAATATATATCATTACAAGTTTTATCTCACTATTGTGTATTTTAATGTTAATTGCTCCTCTTACTCCTTTTGTCCTAGGTAAATCAAAACAAGTTCCAGTCTACACATTGTTTTTTTTTAATTTGTCAATTCAGTTCCTATTTTGATTTGTGCGTTTTTCAGTTCGGACCAAGATATGATGTTATAAGAACACGTTAATGTGGGTAAAATGGAAGTGTCTATTGTCTTTCTTATATTTTTATATTAAGCTCTGTTTGCAGATTTTCTCAAGTTTTGAAGTAAATTCTATCCAAAGTGTTCCCTTTATTGCATTGTGGCTTATTATCGTTTTTGTTAATACCTACATATTTATATTTTTCACATTCATCCATTGGGCGTATTGTATCCTGCAGCTTTGTTTTATATTCTACCTGCTCTATTCAACATTTCTACTATTACTTTTATTACTCTGCAACTTAAATTGGTAAAATCTGAGATACAGGCATTGCAGACAATCTAATTTCTCAATTGCTGGGATCTTTAGGACGTTTCTAGTGGTATTTAGCATTGTAGTTTTCTGGAGATTGACATACTTATTACTAAGTAGGCCTAATTATTAATGCTCTCGTGCGGTGTCTTTGCGGTGTAACAAGTTGTATATATTACTATTGGAACAATGTACAGTGCACTCTAAGCAAGAGGAAATCTGCAGATACTGGAAATCAAACAACACTCGCAAAGTTCTGAAGAAACTCTGGAGGACAGGCATCAAGGGAAAAAATACAGTCGACGTTTCGGACCAAGAACCTACGGCGGGACTCTAATGCAGAGAATCTCGGCCCAAAGCTACGACTGTACATATTTTTATAATTTCTACCTGGCTTATTGCTTCCTCCAGAATTTTGTGTGTGTACAGTATATAACATTTCCATAGCATAGTCTGTAGCATTTCAATTTCCTGGTTTAATTCAGCATATTTCTGATGCCTTTCACATGTTGGTTTCTGAATGCTATGTGTACTTGAAGTGGTAAATCCATAAACCCAGATGGTTATTTTGGATTTCCCTATCTGTAGTAATGAATCGGTCTAAAAATTATTTGTTGGTCTCTGAACTTAAACTTCAAATTAGAAATTCATATGCTCTCATGGAGTGCTGAATCCCGTTCCTGTTGATGAAAATACATCCTCAGCAGTATTTGCCTGTTGTGCTTTTTTCTTTATGTCTGTTGTTCCTTTTCCTCCTCTGGTCATAGGTAGTATTAAACTATGTCTTTTTGAGGTTACATGGTGTTTTATAATATTTTGAATTCAATTCGTATTTTTGCATATTTTCCAGAGCAGTGTCGTACCAAGCAATTATGGCAAAAGAGTCTGTAAGTATGGGTATGGTGGAAGTGTTAATTGGCTTTGTTATAATTTTTCTGCTGGCATCTGTTTTGCGGATTTTCTTAAGCCCTGAATTAAATCGGTCGAACGTTTTCTCCTAAGCGCACTCTGATCAAATTTATTTTCTTGTTGATATCCCAAATATATGTTTCATATTCAGCCATCGGTTGTATTGTATTCTGCTGTGTTGCTTTATTTTCTATTAGCTCTATTGCTCCTTGCTTTATCTTTAATGTTCTGTTCCAAAGAACATGTTTATGTCTTTAGAAAATACTTCTATTATTGAATTAATTGCTTTAGCTCTACTAATGAAGAAGCGCATAATTTCAAATCCTCTGTGAACAGAAATCGTGTCAAGGTATAATTCATTTGGACGTTTGTGGTTTCATGGCCTCTGTATACCCAGTGAAACTGGACTGGTGACATTGTAGTGAGTCAAACATAGTATTAGTATCAATGTCCAATATAAACCTTTCCGATTTTGCTTCAATTGATATTTCTATATTATTTGTTTGGCGCATTCCGTGTATCCATTTAGTCTTGATTTAAATGTGCAAAACGTTTGTTTTACTGCACCGATTTTATACTCCATCGGGCGGATTATTTCTGCTCTCAATGTCTGAACTTTGTTCCTTATTCTCTTCTGCCATTTCGCTGTTCTAATTTCATTGCTCGGTATTGCGTTTTTATTAAGAGACCTTCGATTTCTGAGCCATTGGGCCGGTGATAATGTTGCCCAGAATGTATTGTGTAGAGTACTTCAAATATTTCGTGTTTTTTCCTAAATTTGTTGCAATATAATATTGTTCAGAGTATTATCATTTTTTTGCAAATTATGATAACGTGCTATGTTTTATTTTGTGCAGGGTTTTTTTGCTTGCTCAATATCCATGCATTCTGTTAGTACGATGTTAAATGTTCGGATAATTTTGCCTGTAAGCTCAGCCTTGTCTTGGCCTCTTTACATGAGTCCTGTTTCTTTGGCCGTCAGGTACTGGGGCATTTGCTGATGTAGTTTTATTTTCTTCGACGCTTTAGGGTGTGGCATCTTAATTTATTTTTGTACAGCGTTATTGTGGTCTGCAGGTGTACTTGTTTCCAGCTCTTGTGCACTGGCATGTTTTATTAGGTTTAACATCTATAGAGATTGTTTTTTTTAATTATCCCTCGATATTGATCTGCTATTCGCTGTGCATTCACTTTCATAAGGTGATATTGTGTTATAAATCGTCGATTAATTTATCCCTGTATGCTGCCATGTCAGGTCTCAAGTTCTGTTACTGGATAATATGCACGCATAATCAACGTATCTTTTCTATTAGGAGTTTAGTCCGTTTCTTCCTTCTCAACTGTGTTAGTCGACTCAGTTGTAAGTGGACTGCTTCCCTGAGAATCACCTGCAGCAGCCTCAGCCTATGGTGCTTGTGGGTTCCTTTGCATGTTCGTTGTATCTTTTTCGGGTTTCCTTACAGCTGCCGACTATTCATCAGTGCACCACTAGCTCATCAGTTAATGTCGCTCCCACCAAAAACTCCAGGCAATACCTGTCGATCCACAGGCATCGGCCATATTACTAAGTTCTGAAGACATCTAAAGTGAAAGACTTTTTTGCTAACTGCAGCAGCTTTTTGTTTCATCCACCTCTATCATGGAAAACCGACCATAACCAGTGCACAGCAAGATCTGGGTACAGAAGGGTCTGGATTTGTTTTTGTTTTGATCCATCAAGGGTATTTTCGTTACCATCTGCCTGCATATACACAGAGCATTTCCCAAAACGCCACGGGAATCCGCCCGATGGGGGACAGAGGTCCACACAGGACTTATTATTATAATATAAAGCATCCTTTCTCAGCTCAAGCTGGTGAACCCAGAGGTGTAGGGATAGCCAGGCACCCTCGTTTACATAGATATTGCTGTGTAGTCTAATTGTTTAAAGCTATTGTCAAGAACCTTTGGGATAATACCATTTGTAGATATGCTACTCTCAATACAATGTTTACCCTGTTCATGTTCCAAACTCTTTCAATTTCCACTTTTAATTAAACATATTTCTGGTGTTTTCACTTACAGATTTCTGTATATTACGTGTGTTTGGAATGGCAATGTCTATTTAGTAAGCTGTTCTTCTGTATTTATCCTGTATTATTATGCACGGACAGTTATTATGGATTGTCCTATCTGTAATTGTTGATCAATCGCAATATACTTTGTCGGATTGTCACTCCAAATCTGATTCAGCTTGGAGTTACAGTAAGATATGATTACATTTGTGTTTATATTTAAAGCAAATTTTGATTAATGATGTTTGCCTATTGACTGTGCCAGTGTACGCAATATAAAGGAATTGAACTGCTACAGGATCTTGCAATGTGCTGGACTGCTTCTGTTTTTTTCTTGGCGTTATCTACATTTATCATTTGAATTTCTTGGTGTTTTAGTGTATTTTTGATGCACTTATAGAGTGTATTTTGGTACTGTTTTTTTCTTATGTTAACCACCTGGCCCTGAATTGCCAGAACCCCTCTGTTTCTGGGAAGATGTCGTTAACTCTGAGCCAGGCGTTCAACGATCTCTTCTAGACATCCAGTCTGCTTAGTTAGTAGGGAAGTCTTCCACGGAGGGTCATCTTCTTCCATTGGTTACCTTTTTCTTCAATAATGATAATTCCTTCATTTTTATGGGTTATGCTTCCATTTTAGTTTAGTGATAGGCAGTTTATATCAGAATTGCACATTTTCGCACAGAGTTCTGAATACTGTTGCTGTTGATGAAAATATATTCTTAGAAGCTTTAACTAACACTAGCATAAATTTCTTATGTCTATTATTCTTTTCATCCTTCTGCCTTTGGCTTTGGCAATTTAAATGTGTTCCAGTTTTCAGAGTGTTTCCTAAAATTTCTGATTTCAGTTGTTACTTTTCTTTCCATATCAGTTTCCATCCAAAATATTATGCTAAAAGAATATGGTAATATGGGGATAGGGAAAGTCACTATTACTCTGTTGTGCTTTGTACTATTGAGCGCTGCTTTGTAAATTTTATGCAGATTTGAAGAAAATTCTACCGAACGTTTTTCCTTTATTGCGCTGTCATAGAAACGCAGCATCCAGCCTCAAATATCCTCAACGCCGTGTAGTTATTTCGCTGTTCTCATGAGATAGAATGTACAAGCGCCTCAGGAGTGGAACAAGAAGGTTCATAGAACAATACAGCACAGTACAGGCCATTTGGCCCACAATGTAGTGACGACCCTTAAACCCTGCCTCCCATATAACCCTCCACCTTAAATTCTTCCATATGCCTCTCTAGTAGTCTCTTAAATTTCACTAGTATATCTGCTTCCACCAGTAACTCGGGCAGTGCATTACACGCACCAACCACTTTTTGAGTAAAAAACCTTCCACTAATATCGCTGTTGAACTTTGCTCCTCTTACCTTAAAGCCATGTCCTCTTGTATTGAGCAGTGGTGCCATGGGGAAGAAGCGCTGTCTGTCCACTCTATCTCTTCCTCTTCACATCTTGTATACCTCTAACATGTCTCCTCTCATCCTCCTCTCAAGAGAGTAAAGACCTAGCTCCCTTAATCTCTGATCATAATGCATACTCTCTAAACCGGGCAGCATGCTGGTAAATCACCTCTGTACCCTTTCCAATGTTTCCACATCCCTCCTATAGTGAGGCGACCAGAACTGGGCACAGTACTCCAAGTATGGCCTAACCAGAGTTTAATAAAGCTGCATCATTACCCCGAGACTCTTAAACTCTATCCCTCGACTTATGAAAGCTAACACCCCATAAGCTTTCTTAACTACCCTATCTAACTTTGAGGCAACTTTCAAGGATCTGTGGACATGTACTCCCAGATCATCTGCTCCTCCACACTCCCAAGTATCCGGCCATTTACTTTGTACTCTGTCTTGGAGTTTGTCCTTCCAAGGTGTACCACCTCGCACTTCTCCGGGTTGAACGCCTGCTGCTTCTCAGCCCATATCTGCTTCCTATCAATATCTCTCTGCAATCTTCGACAATCCTTCACACTATCCACAACACCACCAAACTTTGTGTCGTCTGCAATCTTGCCAACCCATCCTTCTACCCCCACATCCAGGTCGTTAATAAAAATCACGAAAAGTAGAGGTCCCGGAACCGATCCTTGTGGGACACCCCTAGTCACAACCCTCCAATTCGAAAGTACTCCCTCCACCACGACCCTCTGCTTTTTTCAGGCAAGACAATTCTGAATACACCTGGCCAAACTTCCCTGGATCCCATGCCTTCTGACTTTCTGAATAAGCCTACCATGTGGTACTTTGTCAAATGCCTTAGTAAAATCCATGTCGATCACATCCACTGCACTGCCCTCGTTTATACGCCTGGTCACCTCCTCAAAGACCTCTATCAGGCTTGTTAAACATGATCTATCCTTCACAAAGCCATGCCTACTGTCCCTGACCAGAAGATGATTACCTAAATGCCTATAGATTCTATCTCCAAGAATCTTTTCCAACAGCTTTCCCATCACAGACGTATGGCTCACTGGACAATAATTACCCGGACTACTGCTACTAATTTTTTGAACAAGTGGACAATATTCGCCTCCCTCCAATTCTCTGGAACCATACCCATGGACAACGAGGACATAAGGATCCCAGCCAGAGGCTGAGCAATCTCTTGTACGGTGGGGAGCAGTCTGACAGGCTACATCACTGTCTAGTATGGATGGGCTACTACACAGGACCGAAAGAAGCTGCAGAAGGTTGTAAATCTAGTCAGTTCCATCTTGGGCACTAGCCTACAAAGTACCTAGGATATCTTTAGGGAGCAGTGTTTCAGAAAGGCAGTGTCCATTATTAAGGACATTCAGCAGCTAGGCCATGCTATTTTCTCACTGTTACCATCAGGTAGGAGGTACAGAAGCCTGAAGGCAAACACTCAACGATTCAGATACAGTTTCTTCCCAGCTGACATCCTATTCCTAAATGGAAATTGAAGCACTGGACACTACCTCAATTTTTTTTAAATATAGAGTATTTCTGTTTTCCCATGTTTTGTAAATATATTCAATATACGTATTTGATTGTCTTGTTTATTATTATATCATATTTTATTTTATCGATTATTATTATTTTCCTCTCTACTGGATGATGCAGTGTATGAACTGCTGCTGCTAAGTTAACAAATTTCACGTCACATGCCAGTGATAATCAATCTGATTCTGATTCTGAAATCTATTACGATAGTTTTTTTACCTCTCCAAGTATATGCAATATATTTATTTATTTCTTCTATTACCATGTGTATGAATTCCCATTTATAGATTCTGGACATATAATAATTGCTCATATCTGAAATAAAATATTCGTGACTGAACGGTTTGCTGGGTTAAACTGAGATAATCTTAACACTAGGTTATCTGTTGGATGGATTTCTTTCATCAGTCGATGGGACGTTGTTATTCTTAATCTAATACCCAGATCGTGGAGGAACACTTCTTAAAAGCAACGGAAAAATAATAGCGATATTTCCAGTCTCATCATAAGTAATGGGTCAGAAATTTAAACTAACTTTGAGAACAATCGGATATGGCCCAAGTGCCCAGAGAAAGACACTGAAGCGGGTCAGTAGTTCACCGACTTTAATGCGAACAGCTAAAAGGAAAGGAAAACAATAAACTCGAAGCCAAAGAGAGCTGTGAACGATTGTTCTCAATTGGAAAAGGAAGCCAACACGATGGCTGAAAGCAATAGCTAAATATAAAACGAATACTACCAGTCTTCAGACCGTTTGATTCGACAGTGCAATTTGTCAGGAAAAACCGAATGCAAACAAGTAGTTTTCTCAAGTCTCGATAAGCGCTACGACGAAAAGAAATTTAATTAAACGCCATTATAATAAAATAATACCTAGCCGATACGTGCATATTCACGAGAGCAATTGTAGTAAATGCTGCGCTGCCGAATCCGTAGTCGTGACAGCCGCCCCAACTCCCCCCCCGCCCCCCCAACCTCGTCGAAGCCCCGAACGCCATAGATCTGTGTCTGCTGGCAGCCAGCATGGGCAACTTGTCCCAGATGTCCTTCGCCTGGATCCAATAACGTTCTTCTGGATCATACACTTACCGGTCCACAAGGTACTGGACTTTCCCACGTACCCGCCGAGATGCCGGGGGCGCAGGACGTATACACCAGGGAACCAGCTGCCAAGCGGGGAGTGGTGGTGGGTGGTGTGGGGAAGTGGGTTGTCTGGAGCCAGGCGATACGTAGCAAAATACCTGAGCTGGGAACCATGGAATACTGGGTGGATCTTCAGTGATGCTGGCAAAACTATACGACACCTTATTAACAGCCTTTTCCACTACAAATGGTCCCTTGTAGCGCGGAGTCAATTTGCGCCAATCGACCTTCGGGCGAAGATACCTTGGTGTCAACCAGACTCCTGTATTCAAGGGTCTTACCTTCGGCGAAGCCAATCAGACTACTCGGCATGTAGTTTCTGGGCGCCAGGCAGAGAAGACCTGGCTCGTCAACCGGTACGCTTCTACCGCTGGACCTGCTCTTCAGCAGCAGGAACATCTACATCAGTGAAGAGCGGTGGCTGGAATCCCTCCTGAAATTCAAAGGGAAACATCCCCTTGGAGAACGACTGGAGGTTATTGTTGCCGACCTCTGCCCAAACTATTTGGGAGTAAACGAACTGGTTTAGTCTGGCCATCGGATTGGAGGATGGCGTGTCTCCTGCTAGAGAGCGGAAAAGCTTCAAGAAGCCGGAAGTGAACTGCGGTTCAGAATCATACACTATGTCTTGAGGCAAACCGTGGAGCCTGAACACATGCTGAACCATGAGTGTGGCAGTCTCACAAGCCGATGTGAGCTTAGGGAGGGTGGTGGGGATAATGATGTAGGCAGCTTTGAAGAAGTGATCCACAACGACGAGAGTGTAGGGTTTTCATTAGATCAGTGCAGCCCAGTGATGAAATCTGCTGAGAGGTGGAACCAAGGGCGGTGGGACATCGGCATGATCTATAACAAACGCGCAAAGCGCTGGCATGATGACCTGTTACGAGCGCATGTAGGACAGGTAGAAACAAAGTTATGGAACCGCTGGGACATTGATGGCCACGAACATGTCTCTTTATAAACTCCTGAGTCTGTTGAAATCTCGGATGTGCAGCTACACAGGAGGGGTAGCCTCATTCCAACACTTTAACAATAAACGCTTTACATTTATGGTTCCGAGACCGCCACGACAAAAAAGCTGCGAGCATTACACAATTAGCGAAAGCTGGCTGAAGAGAGGACTACCCCGTCAGTGGTTCTCTCCCTACTGATGGGTAGCCTCCTTTACTGGACGCTTGGGATATGCTACCTGGAAATGTCCTGGAAACCAGAATAGAGTCAGCAATATGTTCTGCGCCATTCCCGTTCTTCCTATGGCAGGCGCATGCGCCCTAGTTGCATAGGCTCCTCCGAAGTCTGGGTGCTGAGTGGTAAGGGAGAGCGAATGGGCGAGGAAAGATGGTGATCAGAAGAAAATTTTCTCTGCGTCACTCAGTTACCCGGTCGTCAACTCGAATAGTCAGTTTAATCAGTTCATCCAGAATATCATGCTCATCCCGGTCCGAGATTTCCTGCCAGATCCCTGCATTCAGTCCACGCCGGAAGGCGGTAATGAGAGATCTCTAATTCCAACCCGTTGCTACTGAAAGCCTGCGAAATTTGACTGCATATACTCTCACCGTCCCTCTGCCTTGGCACAGATCCAAGAGTTGGTGGGCGATCTCCTGACCCTGTATTGAAAATTCGATAATCCTCCTTAACTTTGCAACGAAATGTCGGAGCGACTGGACTGCGGGGTATCTTTGCTTCCGTAAAGCGTTGAACAGGCTGAGTAGAGTTAGGAGATTGATCATGTACGCCAGTTCTCGTACAGCATCACCAAAACCACCAGGTTAGGCTTGGAATATCAGTTTGCATTGGCTAAAAACATTCCTGCAGCCATTGTGATCACAAGAATATCTGCCTGGTGGTGGAGTATTCAGTTCATGTACGGGCGCAGGTATCTGCGGGAGTCCGAAGGCGGGAGTCGGTTCTTGTCCAGGCACGGGAGGGGGAGCGGGCGCATTAGTATCAGAGATTGTCGGGACAGCAGAAAAGAGCTGCTGATAGCGGAGCTGACGCGGCCAGAGGCTATTGTATTACGTTGGCAGGAACGCTAATGCTGTCAGCTGACGCCGCCTCTAGGCTGTAAACTCGTGGACGGAGACAGTGAGAGCAGGAATCGCAGACACATGAGTCCGATTGTCTGCGGCGAGCTATTGATCTGTTGTGACGAGGGATGATACCTGTTCTTCCAGATGAGACTTGGCTTCTCAGCAAGAGATTATCTGCCGTATTACTTCCGTACCCTCAATCAGAACATAGTCAATTGACTGTAGTTTGTAACTATTTGACCAGTGAATCTCAGGGCCATGGTCAGCTAATCTCTGTCTCTCTCTCCGTTGGCTCCATCTTTGTGTGGTCGAGATTTACTATCACTGCGTTCGGATATGGTCCAAGTGCCGAGAGACAGAGGGAGACCCTGAAGCGGTTCAGAACTTTAATGCGAACAGAGATAAAGGGAAGTGAAAACAATAAACGGTAGGTCAGATAGGGCCATTAAGTATTATTCTCGATTGGAAAACGAAGCCAACACTGCAGCTGAAAGAAATAACTAAATATAAAACGAATACAGCTAGTTTTCAGAGCCAGTTGACTCGACAGTCCAATTTCTCAGGCAAAGCTGAATGCTCGCAAGCAGAGAAACTTTGCTGTGCTTTGCTGAAGCTCGACAAACACGACGACTAGAGGAATGGAGTTAAATGATTAGCTGAAACCTGCATATTCAGGAGCGCAATCGCTATATTTGCTACGCTACCGAATCCGTGGTTCTGACAAATGGAGTTATAAAATGGATAACCCGAGCAAGAAAGTTAAGAGAAAGATAAGACGATGTAAAAGAATATGTAAGGCGGATGCGAGATACGAATAAAAGAAAAGTTTAATGCATTCAAAGCCAGAAAAAAATAGACACATGAAATTCTGCTAAGATAGGAAAGCAGAACTATCGGATTAGGAGCAATGAAACTGTTTATACAAGGTATTGAAACTGAACAGCAACACACACCAAATGCTGGTGGAACACAACAGGCCAGGCAGCATCTATAGGGAGAAGCGCTGTCGACTTTTCGGGCCGAGACCCTTTGTCAGGAAGGGTCCGGTTGTTTGATTTTCCAGCATCTGCAGATTTCCTCGTGTTTGCTCATTGAAACTAAAGTCGACTACCACAATATTGTCATCCCTCGCATAGAACTACCAACAAACGCATCGATAGTGAAGGTTTGTTCACACACAACCAAGAAGCAAGGTGGACGAGAGAGGGGAAAGAACACACTCACACAACTGAAGATATGCAAACACCTGAAGTTACAATGAATATGGTAAAAGGGGTATAAAAATATATTACAAAAAGTGGATTACAAAAGCTTTTATAAGTCAATGCATTAGTTATTTGCTCTTACGATAAATCTGAAGAAAATTAATCAATTAATTTACTTTAAAATAAGAGGGTGTCATGGACAGTCTAGAGAATGCACAATGTGACGGAAATTTTTGCTCAATTATTAGTCGTTTTAAAATAGCATTATTTTTGTACGTCTGTATGACTGCTTCGAATATCGTGACAATTTCTGTCCTATCCTCAAGAAACTGTGACCACTCCGGATGTAGTATCTTGTATGGACAGCGGTAGCTAATCTAATGCACGTGGTCGTTAGTCCTCAAATTCATCGTATTATGAGCATTTATTTTACACGCTCATTTCACAATTACATGCCTGTTTGCTGTTTTAATGTGTTCCTGATTTACGTAGTTCTGTCTGGCTAACAGTGGCATTTACCGTTGACCCATTTGGAACTTTGGAATTTGTTGCCAGTCATTATGAAAAAATGTTGCACTGAAAAAATGCAAGAAAGGTCATGTCACTGGTTGGTTTCAAGTGTATTTTCAGCCTCTAGAAAAAAAATTGCAATGTGCCGTGGTTCTGTATTTGAAAACCAAGCTTCTACACCTTACGTCCTTGGGCTGCACTCATAAGGTTGGAGACGATCTTAACAACATTTCTACCATTTGAGTTGATCCTCATCTTAAATGCAGTGATGATGAAACATTACCTTCTAGCCAACAGAATCAGTCAGAAACTCCGAGACAGCTAATAGTGAAAAGCAGAAGAACGACCACGTGATTGAAAACAGAAGGAAGTTAATTATTTTACTACTCGTGATGTCTTCAAGTTTCATTCTGTTTTGAGTGGTAAATTTCTCTTGCTTCATCTCTCTACTATTTACAAATACTTTGTTATTGAAATCAAAGGACAACAAAAGGTTTGCTGTTATAGAAGATATTGGATGTTAGTTAAGATCATTAATTAGTTGTACAACCACCTGCATTTTTGCCGTCCCCCAAAGGCAGTTCAGGGCAGAATTAAAAAATTTGATTAAAGGTCATTTACCTGTATTGCTAAACTGAAGTGCACTTGGAACACGAAACAATAATGCCCATAGCAGAGCCTTGCCTGTTGTTCAAATTAAATGTATAAACTTCAGCACTCAGATATGAACGTCTGATGTCTCGCTAAACATGAGTGGCATCAATTGCCAGTATTATGTTTATCCCTGCCCGTATCATCTATTACCATAATATCATAGAATCATTAAAATTAGGAGCAATATTAGGAGCAATTTGACGCATTGAATCTGCTTCGCCATTTCAACTTGCTAACCTCTTCCTTAAATGTATCCAATGACTCGGCCTGCGCATACTCCTGTGGCAACAAATTCCACTGTTTCACCAGTGTCTGCTGAAAGAGACTCCTCCTCTTCTGGGTTCTAAATGGACGTCCTTCATTCTGTGGCTGTGTCGTTTGGCCTTAGACCTCTCCACCAAAGAGAATATTCTCTCAACACACATTTTATCGGGGCATTTCAAAATTCGATAATTATTAATGATTAATAATAATTATTATTATAATTATATTATTATTATTGTTATTATATTAATTTATTATTATTATTATTATTATTATTATTATTATTATTATTATTATTATTATTATTATTATTATTATTATTATTATTATTATTATTATTATTATTATTATTAAAGAATTCCAGTGATCACAGCTCAGAACCGTCAAAAGCTCCATGTATGATAAGCCTTTAAATCCAGGAATCATTTATGTGAAACTGCTTTGAACCCTCACCTAGGTCATCACATCTTCCTCAGACAATGGGTCCAAAACTTCTCGAAGTACTCCAGGTCAGTCATAACCTGCACTACATAAAACCTTAAAATTGCATATTTCCTGTAAAAAGCTAGTTCTTTCGAAATGAAAGCAAAAATCGCACTTGTCTTCCTCACTAATGACTCAACCTGAAAGCAACTTTTAGTGAATCCTGTTCGAGGGCTCCCAAGTCCCTTCACACCTCAGATTGTTTAATTACTTGTAATAATTCTTTTCATCTATATAAAATTTTCGACACAGACAAGTTTGCTCTTTTAACTGCAGTGCACTTCCGATAAGATTATTATTTTTTCGGTGGGCTGGATTCTCAATATATTACTGTGAAAATATCAACTCACCAGAGATTCAAAGGAACCAGTTGAAAGGGAGGGAGGTAGTTTATCGATCAAAGTGATGTACAGGAGAATTTGCAGACGAAGAGAATGCAAAGGACATTTACGTTTTCGATGCAGACTGACAGCATTTACAGAAGATGTAATGAGTTGGATTAGGCAAGAGCAATACAGAAATAATGATGGGCAATTACGTGTAAAAATATAGTATACCCAAGAATTGTGAAGTATACGGTCCAGAATGTCAAGGAAAATCTGCTGAATGAAGTCAACAGTAATGATCAGACCTGAAAATAAAAACGCAAAATGCAACTTATGGAAAACGCAAATTAAAACGATGGAGCAGTCCTGAACTCACACTGACGAAATCGTTACTCTGGAAACACCAGATCATAAGTGGAAGCGATCATGAAGGTACCGATATCTGCAAGAAAAAATAAACTCCTGGTTCTAAGTTTTTTTGGTTCATTGAATGGTCCGTTGATATGTAGCGCATGACTTTGACCGCAATTCATTGTTTTGTGCTGTTATTTATGGCTTCCTAAAAGAGGTCGAAAGGAGAAGTTACAATCGTTGAAGGTGAGAAAATGTGGGAAGCATAGAATGAAGCAGTCATGCCATTTTATGTTCCACGGACCAATTTAGGTCCAACTACAATGCGTCACTGCCCTTCTCAAAACAATGTTGGTAAATTATATACTCTCTGTAAATGTAGAAAATACATCTTTCACTCGAGTTTCGAGGCTTTTTCTATGTGTAACTTGGTCATAACGCCTCGGCCGGGGTAAAGCCACTTTTTTTTTTACCCTATCCAAAAATAACCATTCACCATCACACTGCCTTGCACCCAGCAGTAGGCATTGTCATTATTTTTTTTTCTGCATTTATGAAATACACTCCATGTCTGTAGGTAGTTACTTCTCGGAATTCTTCTAACGTTCATGGGCAGAACATTGTTTTTATCACTGTCACATAACGTTTTAAAAAATATGGTCCTATATGCTGGTATTTTCTGGCGGCAGAAATATCAAGAGATTGATTACGGAATAAAATGCTTAATATCATTGTTTGCAATATCTGGAGGTTTCAATTTTTGCTGGAAGTAAAATTTTCCTATTTACCTCTCAGTACTTTACTGATAACAGATTGATGAAATTAAGCTTCAATGACATTTTCACAATTGATAAAGAAACTGAAGATGTTGAGACTTTTCAGAGCTTGCGGGGACATCTTTAACTATGCTTCCACAAAAAATCGCTTTGGAAAAGAATAAAAAAGTATGGTTAATCTACAACTCCGCTTGATCACTAAAGTCTTCAAATACGTTATAAAGATTAGAAGCATGAAACGATTTTGCGCATAGCTCCGTACGTTCATTAGCAATACGCAAATATAAATCCGCAAAAAAAAAGGAAATCTTGTGGGATAAAGTTTCACAAAAAATATATGGGATTTCATCTATTTACCTCTGCTTATATTCTCCAAATTAAAGATACCCCTAACAATTATTCTGATTTGAAAAAAAAATCACAAACTGACTGCTCCGCTGAAACGAAAGGATCCCAAGACCATTCTATCTTGTGGGAGGGATTGTGTGAAAATCGTATTTTTTTTTATTACAGGAAAACCAGCTTGGTGTGGTATATCTCTAAAACAAAACAACAAAGAAATGAATCAGCGTTATTTCCAAACGTCTAAATTTGAGAAGCTTATGGAACACAAAAGACCTAACATGTATGATTATTGAATATCAGAAGAAAGGGAATGACGTGCATGATGGCGGGTTAGGCTAATGTTAAGCATGGTTTCATATCATAGGACACATCTAATGCGTCAGAAGTATTGGGGTAAGTGGGGTAAATATTTAATACAAAGAGTGCGAAACTAAGAAATGGCATTCGACAAGGAAATGTCAAGTTAGAGAGCCTGCAGCAAATATAAAAAAAGATTCTGGTATATTTATAATGTGAAAGACGATCACTGGAGATAGAATAAACACAGATGTCAAGAAAATCATCATGCCAACAAAGGAAATTGTTAACTCTTCAATTCCAATATGTAATAAACATGCAAGATACATGAAAAAATCTGAAAGCACTTGGCGAAGGAGAACCAGTTAATGATTCAAGTTCAACGACGTTCCATAAAGAAGGTAGGACTTAATAGACGCATGTTATAATTGTACTCGATGCTCAAGTGGTACACATCCAATGAAATGTTATGTTCTCCAATACTAACGATACAAAAAGTCTTATATTTATTGGAAATGTGGCCATCCTCAGTCATAATGGATATTGAAGGTACTAGAAGACAGACGAATTTAGTATCAGGAAGATGAACCATCTGGAAATCTTGAACGAGCGATGATTTACTGACACGTTTCTTTTCCAGAAAAGAGAGCAAAAGGGAGCAGTCAGTACTGATGAAGAAGCAAACATGCAATGCAGAGAGCACCATTTGTGTAGTTAGTTTGATAAACCAGGCGCTGTCTTTTCAAAACAGTGTTGCTTGAGCAGAAATTTGCCGTTCACAAAGATGGCTCTGGTGATATACGGGGACCTTTTTCGGGCACGTCAGAAAACTATGATATATACTTCTTCCGACAGACCATAGGTTCCATCCACCCTGTAACTTCCCTTTAAGTACTTAACTAAACGAACGAGTGATTTTGCGATCATTTGAATGATTCAGCGAAAATAACTTCTAGGAATTCATGTACGTCTCTTCCAAGCGAAGCGAAGTGAAGTCACTTCCAAGCGAAGGGCTCTTTTTCCCCTTTCCCGCAATGTGCACGAGTCTTGGGACCTTCATTAGAAACATTCCGACCAGGAACATTTTTCGTCCTGATGAGCGTGGATGGCTTCACTCGCCTGAAGCGCTGAACTGACTTGAAAACTTGGAAACCTCTCGGGACTCTGCACCTCATTTTCTTAGCGTTATGAGTTTGTCTTTTTTAATAATAGTAAGAGTTATCCTCCTTTGAAGTTGGATGTTATTTATTCACTGTTGTAAATCGGTTTTCCCGGATCCTATTGTACCTAATTAATTTTCTGTGGACATCAAGAAAATGAATCCCAAAGTAGTATATGGGATACATGCTTCGATTTTTAAACATCACTTTGAACTTTTGTTACTCAAAATCAGATATATCAAAACCAGAAAGTGAAAAGACACATAAGTTGCGGGATTTGAAAATTTGTCAAAAACTTGGAAATGCTGAATAATGTTAAACCGTGTTTTGAATAATGTCAAGCCATTCCAAAAACACATAACATATAATTTCTGAAAAACAGCAGGAATATGCTGAATTAAAAGAGGAAATTGAAAGTCAATGGTATATGGCATACCATATCTATATCTGGTATCATCCATAAGTGACTACACAGTAGCATAGAGCAATTCGCTTACACAGCAAATTTTAGGTACTGTATTTCTCCATAAGGCCACTATGCTGACTAAAACTAAAATAGTCCGAAGGTTCCTAGCAACTAAGTAATGAGCATGCTTGGCTAAACTCATGCCTCAAGTTTTACCATTTGATATGAGGAAAAAAACTTATATAATAATTATCTTAATAGTTGGCACCACACTAACAGAATACATGGGCATTGACCCAAGAAAACAACGCTACATACCAAAATAAATTCAGTAACCGAATTACAAACAGCAGAAGATCTGCAGATGCTGGAAATCCGAGCAACACAAACAAGATGTTGGAGGAACTCAGCAGACCAGGCAGCATCTATTCAAAAAAAAAAAAACTCTCGAGGTTTCGGTCCGAAATTGAAGTAACTCAATTACCTGAAGTTAGAAAGGATATGCTGAAAGGTGTTATAGAAATATCCATAACTGGAAAGGCACTGATGGTAATAATGCAAGCATTTACTGGTATAAATATCTACTTGGCATTTCTCCAACCCCTTAAATCATACAAAACAGAAGATAAAACAAATCTCTTAGTTAAGGAATTCACGAATGATCCATAAAATTATCATGCCATTACTTGCTTAGTATCATATCTAAAATTGTAACACAATTCATCTCGCAACAAACCACCACTCATTTGTATAACCAGAATACTCCACAAAACACGAGAAAGGATGTAAAGAACAAGTGGTGATAGACACCATAATTCTAAATCAAGCCTTGTTTTTTATAGTGCATCCAATAGTAACATGGATATCGAGAAGCGGATAGGGAGACAGATTATGGAAAGGTTTATAATAACAGGATTGTAGTGATGGGAGATTTTAATATCCCAAATATTGATCGACTCCTTAGAGACAGCGGTTTAGATGGGGTGGGGTTGTTAGATGTCTTGCACAAGGTTTCTTAACAGAATATGTGAATAACCCTACAAGAGGAGAGACTTTACTTGATCTGCCTTTGGGAAATGAACCTGCTCTGGTTTCAGATCTCAAAATGGGAGAGCATTTTGGAGAGAGTGACCACAATTCTATCTCCTTTACCGCAGAATTTGAGAGGGATAGGAACAGACAAGTTAGGAAAGCGTTTAGTTGGATTAAAGAGAAATAAGAGGCGATCAGGCAGGAACTTGGAAGCATAAATACTGAACAGATGTTCTCAGGGAAATAAACGGCAGAAATGTGCCAAATGTTCAGGGGATATTTGAGTGGCGTTCTGCATAGGCACTTTCCAATGAGACAGGGAAAGGATGATTGTCCATGAAACGTGGTGTACAAAGGCTGTTGTAAATCTAGTCAAGAAGAAAACTAAGTAATGACAGAGATCTAGCAGATTTTAAGGCGAGCAGGATGGAGCTTAAGGATGTAGCCAGAAAGGGCCATTAGAAGGACTTGGCGGGCAGGATTAAGAAAAGCCACAAGGCATTCTGCAAGTATGTGAAGAGCAAGAGGTTAAGATGTGAGAGAATAGGACCAATCAAGTGTGACAGTAGAAAAGTGTGCATGGAACCGGTGGAAATAGCAGAGGTAGTTAATAAATACGTTCATTCAGTACTCACTACGGAAAAGGATCTTGTCAACTCTAGGGATGAATGACAGCAGACTAAAAAGCTTGAGCACGTAGATGTTAAGGAAGAGGATGTGCTGGAGTATTTAGAAAATATCAATTGGATAAATCTCCGGGAGCTGATGAGCTGCACTGCAGGCTGTCGTGGGAGGCAAGGAAGCAGATTGCTGATCCTCTGCCGATTATCTTTGCATCATTGCTGGGGACGGGAGAGGTTCCGTAGGATTGGAGGGTTGCTGATGTTGTTCCCTTATTCAAGAAAGTGAGTAGAGATAGCTCAGGAAATCATACACCAGTGAGCCTTTCTTCGATGTTTGGTAAGTTGAAGGAAATGATCCTGAGAGTCAGGATTTAAGAACATTTGGAGAGGCATAAACTGATTAGGAATCAACCGCATGCCTTTCTCAAAGGCAGGTCGTGACTTACGAGCCTGATTGAATTTTTTGAGGATGTGACGAAACACATTGATGAAGGTAGAGTTATAGATATAGCGTATATGGACTTCAGCAAGGCATTTATTAAAGTACCCCATGCAAGGCTTATTGAGAAAGGAAGGAAGGATGGCATCCAACAGGACATTGCTTTTTGAATTCAGAACGAGCTTTCCCACAGAAGGCAAAGAGCAGTTGTAAACGGGTCATATTCTGCATGGTCGGTGACCAGTGGCGTGATTCAACGATCTATTATGAGATCCCTTTCTCTTCGTAATTTTATAAATTACCTGGATGAGGAAGTGGAGGGATGGGTTAGTAAATTAGCTGATGGCACAAAGGTTGGGGGTGTTGTGGATAGGGTGGAAGGTTGTCAAAGATTACAGGGGAACATCGATAGCAAATCTAGGCTGATGTGCAGCAGATGGAATTCAACCCAGATAATTGTGAAGTGCTTCATTTTGGTAGGTCAAATATGATAGCAGAATATAGTATTAATGGTAAGACTGTTAGCAGTGTGGAGGATCAAAGGGATCTTGGGCTCCGAGTCCATAGGGCACTCAAAGCTGCTATGGAGGTTGACTCTGTGGTTAAGAAGGCATACGGTGCATTGACCTTCATCGACCGTGGAATGAAGTTTAGGAGCCGAGAGGTAATGTTGCAGCTATATAGGACCTTGGTCAGACCCCACTTGGAGTACTTCGCTCAGCTCTGGTCGGCTCACTACAGGAAGGATGTGGAAACCATAGAAAGGGTGCCGATTTGGAAACCATAGAAAGGGTGCGGAGATTTACAAGGGTGTTGCCATATGAGAATAGGTGGAGTGCATTAGGACTTTTTTTCCGTGTAGCTACAGAGGATGAGAGGTGACCTGATAGATGTGTATGAGATAATGAGAAGCATCGATTGTGTGGATAGTCAATGGCTTTTTCCCTGAGCGCAAATGGCTAACACGAGAGGGTACAGTTTTAAGGTGCTTGCAAGTAAATGCTGAGGATATATCAGGGGTAAGTTTTCTGTGTCATGGTCCGGATCTGTTCCTCTTTAAATTTAGTTAGGTTGCGTTATGATCCGGACCAGTGACTCCTTGTTCCCTTCTAATATCCTGTTTCACGTGTCCCTTGAGCTTGGCCATTAAGGTAATCTACTCTCGACCGAACCGGCAGTTTATCAGCCCCTGGCTTTAGCCGTTCGTGGCGAGAATGTTAAGGAGCATTGACAAAGTCACCGTCACTACTTGAAGCCAGAGTCATCCAGCCGGAGCCAACTACGTTTCTGGCGAAAGCAAATCAGGTCCCCTCCCGCAGCGGAATGCCAGCAATTCGCCTTCCCTTGCCAGAGTGGGTCCGGATAAGGTCAAAGCGCCAGGGGTGAGTTAAGAGCTCCCGCAGCTTGGAACGAACTTGGGTCCGGCGTTTCATGTCCTGTGTCTGCGTCTGTCCTTTGAAGAAGAGTCCGGGCTCGATGCCTGACCTGAAGGCAGAGTCCTGGCTCCGCGTTTCATGTCCAAGTGTCCCCGTTATGGCTGTGGCGACCCAGTCTGAGGTACCAAGTGCTGGCCGCGGCGGTCCAAGTTCCCGGTGTCCCGGGTCCTGGCCGCGGCGGTCCAAGTTCCCAGTCTCCAAGTCCAAGGTCCGTGTTCATCCCGTCTCCAAGTCCAAGGTCCGTGTTCATCCCGTCTCCAAGTCCAAGGTCCGTGTTCCTCTTTGCCCACCTTGAATTCCAGGTTCTCCGTGTAGAGAGTAAAAATTCGATTTTATTGAACCTAAGAAAGATGTGTTTGTGTCCTGCTTTTGGTCCTTTTCGAGCCCCCCTTGCCCCCATCTTGTAACATTCTGAGCTCAATGTACCTATACAGGAGTCCCTTAAAAGACCCTATCGTTTCCGCCTCCACAACCATTGCTGGAAGCCCATTCCACACACTCACCACTCTCTGGATGAGTATGCTGCTGTTGTTACCGACTTCATTAAAGTCTGTGTGGATGAGTGTGTGCCCACAAAGACGTAGTGTACATTCCCAAACCAAAAGCCGTGGATGAAACATGAGGTCCGTCGTCTGCTGACGGCTAGACCTGTGGCATTCAAGTCTGGTGACCCGGGTCTGTGCCAGAAATTTAGTTATGATTTGCGGAGAGCTATTTCAACGGCGAAGAGACTACTGCGATCGAGGTTGGGGGCGACATCGGATGTACGGCAACTCTGGCAGGGTCCATCCCACAGAGAGAAACACAATAGAATGAATGGGAGCGATGCTTTACTGCCAGATGAACTCGACGGCTTCTATGCACGCTTTGCATAGAACACAACTAAGGCAGTGACGATCCCTTGCTGCACCTGATGGCCCTGTGATTGCCATCTAAGTGGGCGATGTTAGGCTGTATTTAAAATGTGAACCCTGGCAATGCGGGAGGTCCCGATGGAGTACCTGGTAAGGCTCTGAAAACCAGTGCCAATCAACCAGCGGGAGTACTGAAGGACATTTAACCACTCCTTGCTACAGGCGGAAGTTTCCACTTGCTTCAAAAAGGCAAAATTATACCAGAAGAATAATGTGGGCTGCCTTAATGACTATTGTCCGGTAGCATTCACATCGACAGTGATGAAATGCTTTGGTCATGACGAGACTGAACTCCGACCTCAGCAAGGCACACAATCAGTGATTCAAGAACAACTTTTCCCCTTCTGCCATCCGATTCCTAAATGGATATTGAATCTTTGGAAACTACCCCATTTTTCTTTAAATATAGAGCATTTTTCTTTTTGCACGGTTTTTAACCCATTCAATATACGTTTACAGTAATTGATGTACTTTTTTATATTTTTTATATATCATTTTTCTTTCTCTGCTAGATTATGTATCACATTGAACTGCTCATGCTGACTTAACAAATTGCACGTCACCTGCCGGTGATAATAAACCTGATTCTGATTGATTCTAATCATTAATATTTCAAGATTTCTAGATGGTTCCGCCTCGTGATATAAATTCTGTATGTCTTACTGTACCTTCGATAATCGTTTCGACTGAGGGCCTAAATTTTCAGAAAATATAGAAATTTCGATACGGATGGTATTGGAAAAAATGATATTTGATTGGATCCTGGTCCCATTATTAAATACTACTTTCCTCACAGAATGTTGAGTACTTGAAATATAACTCTTCGTTTCTCGTCAGGTGTTTTCCGACATATTCATCTCATCTGCATTTTCATTTCATTTTAGAATTCTGCAATAAACAGTTTATTTTGTGAGCATAATGATTGTCCTGACATCTGTGATTATTTTATCCCCTTTCTGGCTTTTCGCATAGTAAATACACAAAGATTCTTATTTTATTTTTTCTGTAGGAGCTGTATATTGACATTTCGTCGTCCAAAGTAAGGACGTCCTTTTGGAGCGCAGATGCGGAGGAATCTCTCTGGGCATAGAGTGGTGAATCTGTGTGTGTCGGTGCCCCAGGCGGCTTTGGAGGCCAAATCATTGAGTGTTTTTAAAGCAGGGGTTGACACATTTTGATTAGTCAGGACCTGAGGGGAAACATGGAGAAGGCAGCAGATCGTGGCTGAGAGGGACGTACATGAGCTATGATGAAATGCCGGTCGCGACTCGATGCGTCAAATAGTCTAACGTTGCTCCTACATCATATAATCTTATGGTGTTTTTGTAAAACACGATTTTCGCTGAGTTAACATGAGATTCGGAATTAATGCCACTCATAATGTTCAAGAGTTTAGATTATCATAACCTTGTGCTTAACTTTTATCTATTTTTTTGACCAACGGACATGCCTCTACTATGGGCTTCGTTGTTTCCTGTTCCAAGGACACTTAAGCAATTTTAAGATTTTAGCAATACTGGAAAAATGACTTTTAATCAAATTCTTCATTTCTGCTCTGAACTGCCTTTGGGAGGTGGCATAAATGAATGCGTTTGATCCACTACTTAATGATCTAAATTTATATCCAATATCTTCCACAACAGCAAAAACGTCATTGCCTTTTGATTTCAATAATTGATTATCCGTAAATAGAAGAGAGATGAAGCATGAGAAATTTACCACCCATAACAGAATGAAACTTGCAGATATCACGAATAGTAAAATAATTGATTTTCTTCTGTTTTCAATCTCTTGGTCTTTCTTTTTCTCTTCACTGTTAATTTCTCGGAGTTTTCGTCTAACTTTATTTGCCAGTAAAATATGCTTTATTGTCACTGCATTGAGCAAGAGAATCAACGCAAATGGTAAAAATGGTGTCAATGTGGTTTCCAACCAAAGGAATGCAGCCCAAGTAGGTAAAATGTAGAAGCCTGGCTTTCCAATACAGAACCATGATACGTTGTTATATTTTTCAATAGGTTCAAACGCGAAGTATATTGGAACATTTTGCAAAATGCATATTAAACAAACCACTGATATGACCCTTCTTGCATTTTTCTCAGTACAATATTTTGCTCGTAAAGACTGGCAACAAATCCCGACAAATCTATCAAAAGTAAATGCCACAGTTAGCCAGACAGAACAATCGATGGAGATATAAACGAGGGTCAGGTTCACACTGCAAACGGGAGTGTAATTGAGAAATGAACGTGTAAAGTAAATGCTCATAATCCGATAAATTAAAGGGCTAACAACCAAGTGCATCAGATTAGCGGCCGCTGACCATATCAAATACTGGGTGATGCATCTGGAGAGACCACATTTTCCGGAGGATAGGACAGAGATTGTCATCATATTCGCTGCAATGATAGAGGAAATGCACAAAATCATGTTAGTCCGAAATGGCAACTAATTGAGCTACATTTCCAGGGCAAATTGCTTTCATTTTACTGCTCATTTAATGGATATGCACTCAGAATTATGATGTGCAAGAAAGCACCGTGCTATGGCATATTCGAGAACCGGCCTCTGGAATAAACATCAGATTCTGCATCTTTGCAGTTGTAACTTGGTTTCCGTCATTCAATTAAGTTTTTGCTGTACAACGATATAATTAGATTTTACTTGCTGTATTTGACCAATATCATGTTGTTTCTTAAAACTTCAAGTTTATTGAAGTCCGCTGTGTATATTATCCGAGCTGAACAATGACGAGTACAACAGATCGTCAGTTATAGACGATCATACTCAGCTCAGTAACATTACATAGCAATTCTGAGTTAATACGGAATATTTGTGTGGGCATTTGTAGTGGTTTCCTATGTTAGGATCTGTGGCACAGCCTAAGATATATAGAAATATCTTCGTAATGTTGCATCGGATCCCGACATGCAATTATGTCGTTCTCCTTTACGACTGTGAACAGACAATTGACAATAAACAACCTTGAATCGAATGTGTACTGACGAATCGTAATAAACAACGTTAGGAGTACCATCATTTTCTTAATCACTACAAGCATGCAAAGATTTTCAAAACTCGGCGGACTCCTTGAAGCGATTCCGGAGTTTTGCATTAGAAACTATATAGTGCGCAATTTTGCCGACTCATCACAATACCTACAAGCAGCTAGCATTAACGCATCTGCATTTCACTGCAATATCAAGAAGTGGATGCTGCTGCGAATAGGCGTACTGTAAGCAGATTTTGTAAGTGCTATTATATTTTCTAAGACCTGGGCTTTTCTAATTCACGTCTACTGTTTTATATGGGGCATTGCATTTTTAAACATTTTCCAACTATTCTTAACTTTAATGATGTTTATTGAAAAATATGTTAAATCCAGATACTATAGTACAGTGAATAACATGCCTCTGGCTGCAAGAGTCACCGGCATTCAGTAATACCCCCATATATAAAGATGTATTTTGGTCCTATATAGTACCAATTCAGCTAAATCGCTTTCGAATTTAATCCATCACAGAATAGTTACAGAAATTCTGGCGTTAACATTAGGTCGGATAAAAAACAGCAACGATCGCTATTCATCTGAAGCAATCGCTCCGTATCGTAGCGTTATAAACTACGGCGCTCCATGATGGTTTCTCACTAGCCTGTACATTATTTGTCTGTGAGCTACATTGTGAAATATATACAATCAAAAGGTGATTAAGCATGTTTCTACCTGTCTCCATGATGCGGTCGGAATAGTCAAATATTGGAGAATAGTCAGTCTCTCTCTGCTCACCGGGAGACAATGGCATCCTCTGGCAATGGCAAGCAATAGACGATGCGTTTAACTTTCTCTTGTTGCATTAGTGACGAATTGAGATTTTTACCAGAGCGATCTTATAATGCGCCGCCAGGTCATGTGTGTCAAGGCAGGCCAGTTTGTCAATAGAGTAAAATATAGGCCTATGGAAGTATTAACGACAATGGTGTACAACAATCGACCCAGCTACGTCGTTTATTTTAATCGGCAGAGCCGTAATTGCGGCATCGTTTGCTGCATCGGTGTTCACATGTCCTAGCATCCCTCTAAAACTTTACTCTTCTGAGCTTGATCAGTTTTGCTTGCACAGGAACTGGGAACAAGAGATATTCCACTTATTACTTAAGTAGACTTGTTGGAATAATATAAAAATTATACGACGCGGCAGTGTTGCAGTTAGCGCGACGCTATTATAGCTCGGAGCGTCGGAGATCGGAGGTCAATTCAGGTGTCCTCTGTAAGGAGAATTTCTAAGTCCTTCCCATGGTTTTTGTGGATTTTCTCAGGGTGTTCAGGTTTCCTCTCACAGATTATTTAATTGGTTATTCTAACCATAATTCGTTTGGCATTATATCGGTGTTGTTGGAAGTTGCTGTGGGGTATGGCTGGAAGGACCGTGAGTGATATTCCATTCTGCATCTCTAAATAACTGAAATAAATAGAACAAGAGCGAGTGCTACCAATGGTAAGACTTATTTCTATAGTTCCTGAAGAACACATTCAATTCTGTTATTCTGCAATGCGGTTATGGAATGACTTTTGAAGCAAATGGAAATAGGACGCAGCCACTAAAGCTGAATCGACGACGTTTAATGCCAGTTAGCCAGAATATTATTTGTTTCACCAGAATGTATGTATTACCATATTCCCAGAAAGGGGAAACACTTCAAACACATTAGATACCAGGTATCTCGAGTAACAAGCAAAATAATATATCAATGACACTATTCCAAATGTCACCTACCAGGAATGCCAAATATTACAAGCATATGGTAGAAAATCCATTCAGTGAGTGACTTTACATCCAATGCCATAATCGTAGAAGATGTCTGCAACGTAGATGGGAAATACAGTCAGATCGGCTGCTTTCGAATAATGACTTATTTATATATCAGAGAAAAGTCCCTGGTGGAATTAGCACAGGTAAATGTCAGATATTATCCAGTGCTTTGATCGACCTGAGGATCTCACGTTTTTATTTACGGTACCGATGCTGGATACATTTATATGCAGTTACAGTGATTTAACACACACTGCACTGGGTGATTTTGTGTGTGTGTGTGTGTGCGTGTGTCTGTGTGTTTATATATGCATATAGTAAAATGCGTTATATACAGAATTATTGTTATTTTTTCGTTTAAGCAATCGATCAAAACAGAATTCATTTTTAATATGGTTCTGCGGATGGTAGTCAAATGAGAAGAGTCCACGTTATGTCAAATTTTGGAAATCTGAATTCTTGAAAAATATACAGAATCCGTCATTGAATGGGTGATACGATATAACATACAGTACTTACAGCACTGGAACAGGAGGTTCGTTCCACCATGTGGAATAATATCAGAAAAATAAAACCTTCAGGTTGTATACCATATATATAGTACACTATTCTCCTGTAATTTCGGTCTTTGAGGCTAACGTGCGAAAATCCTTCTGGAGGATAAACGTACTGAAGCCAATCGTCCTAGATGGTACCCTGTTGAGTGCTAAAGACCAATATATTCAACGGACTTAAGTGTTCTCTGAGATCGTTAATCTATCACTTCGGCAGAATGAAGTATCGACCTGTTTCTAGAAAACTTCAATAAAGGTAACCGGCCTCAATGACTATCATCAAGTAGCACTTATATCCCGAGTGATGAAATTTTGAAACATATCAACTCCACTTTGTGAAGTGACTTGAATCCGCTTCACCTTTCCTCTCCGTCTACTGCAGGTGCCATCTCGTTGTTTTTTGACTCCACAACTCTGCATTCAATAATATCGACTCCTCAAAACTAATCAAAAAGCTTCAAGACAATGGCCTCAAAATCAGCTTGTGCAATAGGATGCTCGGTTTCTTCAATTGCAAACAGCAGTGATTTTTGATTATAGACCATAGATAATAGACAACAGGTGCAGAAGTAGACCATTCGGCCCCTCGAGTCTGCACCGCCATTCCGAGATCATGGCTGATCATTCACTATCAATACCCAGTGCCTGCCTTGTCCCCAAATCCCTTGATTCCCCTATCCATCAGATATCGATCTAGCTCCTTCTTGAAAGCATCCAGAGAATTGGTCTCCACCGTCTTCCGAGGCAGTGCATTCCACACCTCCACAACTCTCTGGGAGAAGAAGCTCTTCCTCAACTCTGTTTTAAATAACTGACCTCTTATTCTCAATCCATGCCCTCTGGTACTGGACTCTCCCAACATCTGGAACATATTTCCTGCCTCAATCCTATCAAATCCTTTAATTATCTTAAACGTTTCAATCAGATCCCCTCGCAATCTCCTCAATTCCAGCGTGTACAAGCCCAATCTCTCCAATCTCTCTGCGTAAGACAGCCCTGCCATCCCAGGAATCAACCTAGTGAATCTACGCTGCACTTCCTCAATTGCCAGAATGTCCTTCCTTAAACCTGGAGACCAAAACTGTACACAATATTCCAGGTGTGGTCTCACCAGGGCCCTGTACAAATGCAAAAGGACATCCTTGCTCTTGTACTCAATTCCCCTTGTAACAAAGGCCAACATTCCATTTCCCCTCTTCACTGCCTGTTGCACGTGCTCATTCACCTTCATTGACTGGTGAACTAGGACTCCTAGGTCTCTTTGCATTTCTCCCTTACCTAACTCTACACCGTTCAGACAATACTCTGCCCTCTTGTTCCTGCTTCCAAAGTGGATAACTTCACATTTATTCACATTGAATGACATCTGCCAAGTATCTGCCCACTCACCCAGCCTATCCAAGTCTCCCTGTATTCTCCTAACGTCCTCTTCGCATGTCACACTGCCACCCAGTTTAGTATCGTCAGAAAACTTGCTGATATAGTTTTCAATGCCCTCATCTAAATCGTTGACATAAATCGTAAAGAGCTGTGGTCCCAATACAGAGCCCTGTGGTACCCCACTAGTCACCTCCAGCCAGTCCGAGAAACACCCATTCACTGCTACCCTTTGCTTTCTATCTGCCATCCAGTCTTCTATCCATGTTGAAACCCTGCCCCCAATGCCATGAGCTTTGATTTTACTCACCAATCTCCTATGTGGCACCTTATCGAATGCCTTCTGAAAATCTAGGTACACAACATCCACTGGCTTACCCTCGTCTAACATCCTTGTTACACCCTCAAAAAACTCCAACAGATTAGTCAAGCATGAGTTGCCCTTGGTAAATCCATGCTGGCTCGGCCTAATCCTATTTCTGCCATCAAGATGTGCCATTATTTCGTCCTTAATAATGGACTCAAGCATCTTCCTCACGACTGATGTTAGGCTAACAGGGCGATAGTTCTCCGTTTTCTTCTTCCCTCCCTTCTTGAAAAGTGGGATAACATTAGCCACTTTCCAATCTTCAGGAACTGATCTTGAATCTAAGGAACATTGGAAAAAGATTACCAATGCATCCGCAATTTCCTGAGCCACCTCTTTTAGAACCCTCGGATGCAGACCATCTGGACCCGGGGATTTATTAGCCTTCAGTCCTACCAGTCTACTCATCACAGTTTCTTTCCTAATGTCAATCTGTCTCAATTCCTCTGATATCTTATGACCCTGGCCCATCCATACATCTGGGAGATTGCTTGTGTCCTCCCTGGTGATCTAAAGTACGCATAAAATTCTGTTGCCATTTCCCTGTTTCCCATAACAATTTCTCCCAATTCATTCTTCAAGGGGCCAACATTGTTCTTAACTACCTTCTTTCTCTTCACATAGCTAAAAAAGCTTTTGCTATCCCCTTTTATATTCCTGGCTAGACTGAGCTCATACCTGATTTTTTCTCTCCGTATTGCTTTTTTAGTTAAGATCTGCTGTTCCTTAAAACTTTCCCAATCATCTGTATTCCCACTCATCTTAGCCCTTTCATACTTCTTTTTCTTTAATGCTATACAATCTCTGACTTCCTTTGTCAACCACTGTGGCCCCTTCCCCTTCTTTGAATCCTTCCTTCTCATTGGAATGAACTGCTTTTGCAACTTTTGTATTATCCCCAAGAATATCTGCCACTGCTGATCCACTGTCTTTCCTGCCAGGGCATCCGCCCATTTAACTTTGGCCAGCTCTTCCCTCATGGCTCCGTAGTCTCCTTTATTTAATTGAAACACTGACACCTCTGATCTGCCCTTATCCCTCTCAAATTGTAGATAAAAACTTATCATGTTATGATCACTACTTCCTAATGGCTCCTTTACTTCAAGATCACTTATCAATTCCTGTTCATTACACATCACCAAGTCCAAAATAGCCTCGTTCCTGGTTGGCTCAAACACAAGCTGTTCCAAAAATACATCCCTTAGACACTCCACAAACTCCCTATCCTGGGGTCCAGCACCTACCTGATTCTTCCAGTTCACCTGCATGTTGAAATCTCCCATAACGACTGCATTACCTTTAGCACATGCCAATGTTAACTCCCTAATCAACTTGTACCCAATATCCACGCTACTGTTTAGGGGCCTGTACACAACCCCCATTAGGGTCTTATTACCCTTACTGTTCCTCAGCTCAATCCACACAGACTCTACTTCCCCTGTTCCCAAGTCACCTCTTGCTAAGGACTGAATCTCATTCCTCACCAACAGGGCCACCCCACCCCCTCTTCCCATATTTCTGTCTCTACGATAGCACGTGTACCCTGGTACACTCAATTCCCAGGCCTGGTCCCCTTGCAGCCATGTCTCCGTTATCCCAACAATATCGTAGTTCCCCATTTTCATCTGAGCTTCAAACTCATCTGTCTTATTTCTGACACTACGCGCATTCAAGTACAGAATTCTTAGCCCATTCCTCCTCTCTTTGCTTAAAACACTGTCTACTGTACCTAACCCAGCTCCTTGATCTTCCATCGGGCTAATTGCACCCTGAATTTTGATGACCTTCTCAAGATCACCCAAACCTTCTACACATTTAACCCCATGCTCCTTCTGACCAACCCTCTGGATCTGGATCCCTGCCCCCTGCACATCTAGTTTAAACCCCCCCGAGCAGCACTGGCAAACACTCCTGCAAGAATGTTAGTACCCCTCCGGTTCAGATGTAGACAAATGGCAGCAAATTTCCACAACGTCCATCAGCGCAGGTGCACACAAAGTTGTGTACTTAGCCCCCTGCTCTACTTGCTTTCCACTTATGACTGTGTGGCTAAGCACAACTCCAAAGCCATATTCAAGTTTGCTGACGACCCCACTGGCAGAGACCTAAACAAATGTGGCGACGAATCAACAACACAGGAGGGAAACTGAAAATCTGACTTGGTGGGGCATCAACAACAACCCCTTTACTCAAAGTCAGTAAGACCAAGGAGCTGATGATTGTCTTCAGGAGAAGCAATCCAGAGGTCTGTGAGCCAGTCTTCATCGAGGAATCAAAGATTGAGATGGTCATCAACCTTAAACACCTTGCTGCTATCGTTTCTGCGAGGCCTGCTCTGGGCCTAGCTCGTAACTGTATTTACAAAGAAAGCCCAGCAGCGCCTCTACTTCCTTAGGAGTTTGTGTTTATTTGTAAAGACATTTAATATTTAATAAACCTCTATGGTTGTCAAACTAACAGGTCTATAATTTCCTTTTTGCTTCTTTGCCCCCTCCTTAAATAGCGTAGTGACATTTCCAATCTTCCAGTCCTCCAGAACCATGCCATGATCCATTGACTTTTGAAAAATCATTGCTAATGCCTCCACTATCTCCACTGCTGCTTCCATGCATTACATCTGATCCGGGAGATTTATTTATCCTTAGACTATTCACCTTTCTGACTACTTTCTCTGTCTTAATTGTGAGTGTGTACACTTCTCTTTGTCACCCTTGAGTGTCCGGTATACTGCTGATGTCTTCCTCAGTGAAGAATGAGGCAAAATACTCGTTCAGTTCCTCTGCCATCTCCTTATCTCCCATTACAAAAATCTCCAGCATCATTTTCTATCCGTCCTATATCTACTCTGACCTGTCTTTTACTCTTACTATACTTGAAAAAGCTTTTAGTATTCTCCTTAATATTATTTGCTAGCTTCCTTTCATAGTTCATCTTTTCTCTCTTAATGACCTTCTCAGTTTCCTTTTGTAAGTTTTTAGAACTTCCCAATCCTCTGTCTTCCCACTAATTTTTGCTTCCTTGTATGCCCTCTTCTTTGTTTTTACTTTGGCTTTGACTTCTCTTGTCAGGTACGGTTGCATCCTTCTTCCATTCGACAATTTCTTCTTTTTTGGAATATATCTGTCTTGCACCTCCCTCACTTCTGGCATAAACTTCAGCCACTGCTGCTCAGCCGCTCTTCCCGTTAGTATCCCTTTCCAGTCAACGCTGGCCGGCTCCTCTCTCATACCACTGTAATTTCCTTTACTCCACTGAAATACTGACACATGGGATTTCGGTTTCACTTTCTCAAATTTCACAGTGAACTCAATCATGTTATAATCACTGCCTCCTAAGGGTTCCTTCACCTCAGTCTCTCTAATGACCTCCGGTTCTTTAAACAATATCCAATCCAGTACAGCCGATCGCCTACAGGGCTCAACAGCAAGCTGTTCTAAAAAGCCATCTCGTAGACATTCTACAAATTCTCTCTCTTGAGGTCCACTGCCGACCTGATTTTCCCAAAGCACTCGCATGTGAAAATCCCCCACAATTATCATAACACTGTCCTTCTGGCAAGGCTTTTCTAATTTGTAGTCCACGTCACTGCAGCTGTTAGGAGGCCTATATATAACTGCCATCAGGGTCCGTTTACCCCTGCGATTTCTTAGCTCAATCTTTAAAGATTCAGCACCCTCAGATCCTATGTCACCTCTTTCTAATGATTTAATATCATTTCTTAACAATCAAGCCACGAGACCCCTTCTGCCTACCTGCCTATCCTTCCGATACACCATGTATACTTGGACGCTCAGCTCCCAGAAACATGCATCCTTTTGCAACGACTCGGTGATGGCTACAATATCATACCTGCCAATCTGTAGCTGTACGACAAGATCATCCACCTTATTCCTTATGCTACGTGCATTTAAGTATAACACCTTACGACAACTATTTGGTATTTTTTGCGTTGCTGGACTGCAGCATTATTGCACTGCAACTTATCCCAGTGGCTGCAAATTTGCCCCTTCACCTGCCTGTCCTTGTTGACATCTTTACTGCTCACTACCTTAGATTTATTTCTGTTTTCCCTCTCCTCCGCTCTATCATTCCGGATCACAAAAATAACTGCCGTTTGCAATTGAAGAAAATGAGGATCCAATTGCACAAGCCAATACTGAGACCATTGCGTTGATGCTTCTTGATTAATTTTGAGCGGTTGATAGTATTGAATGCAAATTTTTTGAGTGAAGAACCAATGAGATGGCAACTGTAATGAACCGGGATGAAATGTGAAGCGTATTCAAGACACTTCACAGAGAGGAGTTGATATGTTTCAAAACGTCATCGCTGTGGATATTAATGTTACTGGATGATGGTCATTGCGTCCAGTTACCACGTTCTTCTTCGGCACCTGTACTGAAGTTTTTTTTTAAACAGGTGTTACTGCAGGTTGCCGAACAATTAGGTTATAGGTGTCAGAGAACACTCCAGCCAGTTGATTATTAGAGGTCATTAGTATTCAGCCAGGAACCCATCTAGGACGATTTGTTTCTCTAGGTTTTTCCTCCTGAAGGTTAGCGTCAAAGACTGAACTTACAGGAGCATATTGCACTGCGTATCGTGTATAGCCAGAAGGTTTTATTTTCCTAATGTTATTCCCCTCCTTTCGACGTGATGTTGCTGTGCTATAAATGCTATATGATATATCGTATCACTCATTCAAAGAAGGTTTTTGTATCTTTTTCAATAATGCAGATTTCGAAGATTTGACATAACATGGACACTGTTCATGCGTGTACAATCCGAACAACCACATTACAAATCAGTTCTGTTTTGATTGCTGAAACGAAGACATTAACAATATTTCTGTATATGACGCATAACACTGTATGTATATACTTAAATAGACAAACACGCGCGCGCGCGCACACACACACGCACACACAGACAGACATGCACACTCACGCGCGCGCGCACACAGGAATGTGTGGGTGTATATGAATGTATCGAGCATCAGTGACCGTAAATAAATACGTGTTATCGTCAGGTCGATCAAAACACTGGATATGTGACATTTACTTGCGTTCATTCCATCAGGGACTTCTCTCTGGCATATAAATGAGGCATAATTTGAAAGCAGCCGTTCCGTCTGCATTTCTCTAACACGCTGCAGACATCCGCTATGATTATAGCATTGGATGCAAAGTCACTCACTGAATGAATTTTCCACCATATATTTTTATTATTTGGCATTTAAGTGAAATTTCGAATTTCGAATAGTGCCGTTGATATATTGCTGTTTTTTCACTTGTTACTCGAGATATCCGGTATCTAACGTGTTTGAAAGGTTTCCCGCTTCTGCAAAGCTGGTAACATAAGCATTCTGCTGAAACAAGTAGAATTCTGTAACTGACATTACACTTGTCACTTCGGATTTAGTGGCTGCCTCCCGTTTCCATTTGCTTCATAAGTCATTCCATAACCGCATTGCTAAATTGCGGAAATCAATCCTCTAACAGAAATTTGTAGCTTCCTCTACAATCACGCCCAAATAGCGGAAGGGAATGTATTCTTCAGAAACTATAGAAATAGATCTTAGCTCTCGGTCTTGTTCTATTTATTTCAATTATTTAAAAATACAGAACGGAATATCACTCCTGGCCCTACCTGCCATACCCCACAACAACTTCAGATGTCCTCGATTTACTGCTAACCTAATCATGGTTAGAATAACCAATTAAATAATCTGTGGGAGGAAACCTGAAGACACTCAGCAAATCCAAAAGAACCACGGGAAGGATGTACAAATTCTCCTTACAGTGGACACTAGAATTGAACTTCAATCTCCGGCGCTCCGAGCTGCAATGGCGTCGCGCTAACTGCTACACTGCCGCAGTGTATAATCTTTATATTATTCCAATAAATCTACTTCAACAATCAGCAGAATATCTGTTGTTCCAAGTTCCTGTGCAACCAAGACTGATCAAGCTCAAAAGAGTAAAGTTTTAGAAAGATGCCAGGACGTGCGAGCACCCAGGCAGCAAACGATGCCGCAATTATGGCTATGCCGATTAAAATAAATAACGTAGCTGGATAGATTGTTGTACAACATTGTCGTTAATAAGCCCATAGGCCTATCTTTTACTCTATTGACAATCTGGCCTGCTTTTGCACATGTGACCTGAGCGGACGCATTCTAAGATCGCTCTGGTGTAATCTCGTTTAATCATTAATACATACAACAGCAGAAAGTTACAAATCCAGTCAATTGTTTCCGTTGCCAGCAGATGCCATTGTCTGTGGATAAGCAGAAAGAGTTTGACTATTGTCCAATATTTGACAGTTCTGGTGCGCATTAAGTCGACGGGTAGAAACATACTTAATCACTTTTTGCTTGTCTATATTTCACCATGTAGCTCACAGACAAATTAGATACAAGCTAATGAAATATCCTCATGGAATGCCATATATCATAACGCTCGCTAAGATATGTAGCGATTCCTTCACCTGAATAACGATCGTTGGTATTTTTTTATCCCGCCTAACACTAAGGCCAGAAAATTTCTGGAATTATTCTGTACGAATTAACTTCGGAAGCGACTTTGTATGTGCAGGTACTATATAAGAGCATAATACATCTTCCTATGTCGGGGTTTTACCGAATGACGGTGACTTTTGCAGCCAGACAGACGGAGGCATATTATTCACCGTACTATAGTACCTGGATTTAATATATTTTTCAACAAATGTACAAACGTTTGTACTTAAAATTAAGAATATTTGAAAAACTTTAAAAAATGCAATACTCCAAATAAAACAATAGACGTGAATTAGAGAAGCCCAGGTCTCAGCTAATTTTATAGCACTTACAATATCTGCTTACGGTGTGTCTATTCGCAGCAGTATCGACTTGTAGATATTGTAGTGAACTGCAGATGCGGTAACGCTAGCTGTTTGAACATATTGTGATGTGTCGGCAAAATTACGCTCAATTTAGTTACTAATGCTTAGCTAAATATCTTCTAAGGCCTCAGCAGAGTGTTGAAAATCTTTCTGTGTTTGTGGTAATTATGAAAATGATGGAACTCAAGGCTGAATAAGAAAATGTGCCGTGGTTCTGTATTGGAAAACAACGCTTCTACGTCTTACCTACTTGGGCTGCATTAGTATGTTTGGAAACCACCTTGACACCATTTCTACCATTTATGTTGATCCTCTTGCTCAATGCAGTGACGATACGGCATATTTTACGAGCAATCAAACTTAGACAAAAGCTCCGAGAAATTAACAGTGAAAAGAAGAAGAAAGAGGAAGAGATTGAAAACAGAAGAAAATCAATTATCTTACTACTCGTGATATCTGCAAGTTCCATTCTGTTATGGGTGGTAAATTTCTTCTCTTTCGTCTCTCTACTAATTACGGATAATCAATTATTTAAATCAAAGAGCAATGAAATTTTCGCTGTTGTGGAAGATATTGGATATAAGTTAAAAGCATTAAGTAGTAGCACAAATGTATTCGTTTATGCCACCTTCCAAAGGCCGTTCAGAGCAGAAATGAAGAATTTGATTAAAGATCATTTTGTCCGTATTGCGAAAATCTTAAAATAGCTTGAGTGTTCTTGTAACAGGAAACAACTATGACCCATTGAAGAGGCGTAACAGTTGTTCAAAAGAAATAGATGCAAGTCAAGCACAGGGTGTTGAACATCAAAAATCTCGACAAATATGACTGGCATTAATTCCCAATCTTACGTTTATCTCTCCGGAAAGCATGTATTACGATAACACCATAAGATTATAAAACGTTGGAGCAATTAGACTATCGGACGCTTGAAACGGCTCTGCCGTTTCATCATGGCTCCTGCACATCCCGATCAGACAGAATCGCCTGCCTTCTCCAAGTGTCCTTTCAGGTCCTGACTAACCAAAATGTGTCAACCCCTGCTTTAAATGCAGTCAATAACTTGGCCTCCATGCCGCCTGGGTGACGGAAGCCCACAAATCAGAATCAGGTTTATTATCACTGGCATGTGACGTGAAATTAGTTAACTTAGCCGCAGCAGTTCAATGCAGTACATAATCTAGCAGAGAAAAAACGTAACAAAAATAATAATAAAATTAATTTTAACAATAAATAAAATTAACATACTAGTAAACAATAAATAAGTAAATCAATTACTTACATTTAACACATTTTAAAAAGTGCAAAAATTGAAATACTGTGCTGTATATTTTTAAAAAAGTAAGGTAGTTTCCAAAGATTCAATATCCATTTAGGGATCGGATGGCAGAAGGGAAGAAACTGCTCCTGAATCGCTGATTGTGTGCGTTCAGGCTTTTGTACCTCCTACCTGATGGTAACAGTGAGAAAAGAGCACGACCTGGGTACTGGATGACCTCAATAAAGGACGCTGCCTTTCTGAGACATTGCTCCCCGAAGATGTTCTGGGTACTTTGTATTCTGGTAACCAAGATGGAGCTGACTCCATTTATAACCTTCTGCAGCTTCTTTTGGCCCTGCAGTTACCCCTCTCATTCCAGACAGTGATGCAGCCTGTCAGATTGCTCTCCACTGTAAAACTATAGAAGCTTTTGACATGCCAAATCTCTTCAAACTCCTAATAAAGTATAACTACAGTCCTGCCTTCTTTATAACTACATCGATATGTTGGGACCAGGTTAGATCCCCTGAGATCTGGATTCATCACTCTCTGGTTAAATGATTAATCCTCATCTGCGCTCTAAAAGGACGTCCTTGCATTGCATGAATAAATGTTATGGTAAAGCTCCTAATTCTTTATGTATTTTTTTTTCATGTGAAATGCCAGAAAATAGATAGAAATTTGCACAAATATCAGAATAATCATCATTCTCACAAAGGAAACTGTTCATTTCCGAATTCCAAAATGACATGAGAATGCAGAAAATCTGAATATGTCGGAAAACTCAGGACTAAAGAGAAACAGTAACATTTCATCTGTAATTCGTGGAGGGGGTGAATAAATCAGCCAGCATTGGTGCAGAAGTCTACGTGTAATACAGCGAACACCCACTGTGCTAGTAGTTGAATGAACTGGACTCTGCCAGTAGACGCAGAAATTTGCCATTGGCAAAGATACCACAGGCGATATATGGGGACATTTTGTGAGCACCTCACAAAACTACAAGATGTACTTCTTCTGAACTACGGTAGATTCAATCCATAGCATGTATTTGTCCGTTATGCACGTATTCAAACGAACTGGTTATTTTACGATTTATTGAATGATTCTAGCGAATTGACTCCATGGAAGGCATGCACGCACCTTCAAGCAGACGTTGGGACATAACCGACTGCTTGCGTTTGTTTCGTCTCCTTCTCGCTACTACCATCGGGCGCAAGTGCAGGAAGCATTTCGTTCAGGAGCAGTTTAGTCTATCCCATCAGCAACTTGATAAATATCGGTGGAGTTGTATTTGCTGCATACGATGTTACAGTCTGCTACAGCAAGCAAAGGTTGAAGGCGTCCGAGATTCTGTGCGATCCAATAAAAGGTGCAAATAATTGTCTTGACTTTTTTTTTTGCTTGTGATCGAAAGACCCCGTTTGACATCGATAATTTTGTAAATCCCGTTCATTGATTCATCAACGGGATTGACGCAGGAGAGCAGCGTGTCCTCGGCTATCGGCGAAATACACACACACACACACACACACACACACACACACACAATGCTTTGTCATTCAGCTGCCTTTGCGCTGAGTGTACGCACTTCAATGTTTTTCCCAGTATATTTCAGTGGGTCCAAGCCCGGGATGGTGCACTCTGCTTGGCTTTATGATGCCTTTCTAGCTATACTATATTTCGCTTGATTTTTCTAAATTTGATTTCTGGCACACCCAATAAACATCTTTGTGCTAAACTGCGAATCACGTCATACACGATCAGGATATCGGCCATGGCCATCTGGGACGTCGGCAATGCTATTTTTTGTCACTGTATGTTTTACTGCTATCATAATTACTCTGTGTGTGTGTGTGTGTGTGTGTGTGTGTGTGTGTGTGTGTGTGTGTGTGTGTGTGTGTGTTTCTCTCTTCTGCTATGTGCGACGGTTGGTATGGTGCTTTGCACCTTGGCCACGGAAAAAATGCTGTTTAGTTTGGCTGTATTTCTGTGTGTCGTTGAATGCAATTAAACTTGAACAGGAAATTGAACTATCATCCCCGCACCCTGATACAAAGATACAATGATAAAAACTTCTCCCTCAATGTCCAGTAAGTAAAACAACTGATTATTGATGACAGGGGGGAAGCAGAGGCAGGCTTGACGTGGTCAACATCGCTGCACACTTCAACTAAGATCTCACTTGGACTGTTCACACCGACTGTGTGGCAAAATGCACTCCTGCGACTCCTCCACATCTGGGGACTAAAGAAGTTCGGCATGAGCCCCCAATTCCTCAAGACCACCTTCAGGGGCACCACCGAGTGCATCCTGACTGGCCCTATCACAGCCTGGTAAGAAAACTACATCAATCTGATCGCTGGGCACGGCTGAGAGTGGTTCAACAGCCCAGCCCATCTGTAGACATGACCTTCACTCCAGTGAAAACATTCAGAGCAGCAGACACATAAAGGAGGGCTGAGACCAACCATTAACAGTTTCAACTGCTTCCGTCTCGGAAACGGTACCGGAGCAGTAAAGCCATGGCCAACAGGCTATGGAACAACTTCTTTTACAAGTCAACAGAGTTCAAAATTCACGTTTATACATTGCGACGGAGTCATAACACTAAGGTGCTTATTCCCTCACATTGTGGGATTGGGGTAAGATTTAAATTCAACACGATTTTTAATGCATCGGAGTTTTATTTATGTTTTTTCTTTCACTGTCGTCTCTATCCAGCTCTAAAACGGAGGCTAATAAAGGACACTCTCCACTCCAAAGGTTTCAAAAGTTTCAAAATGTCAGAAAATGTATACAAAATACACCCTCAAATACTTTTTCTTCGCAACCATCCTCGAAAACAGAAAGTGCCCCAAAGAATGAACGACAGTTAAATGTTGGAACCCAAAAGTCCGCCCCAGCTCCCCCTGCTGCGCGTAAGGGGCACCAACCAGCAATCTCCCCTACCGCCACCGAGCATCCAAGCGTGAGCAAAGCAGCAACAAATACTCAGACTTGCGGTTACCCCAAAGACTTCGCGTTTCATGTGGTAGTCGACATACCACAGGTTCTCTCCCTCTCTCTAATAAGGGAGAAAGAAGCGTATCCTTTTCCCCCGAGGGCAGGGAAACATAACAAACAACTCGCTGGTTTACGATGATAAACGTCCGCCACGTCGCTTTGCACGAACTCTCTGCCCAAATATCTGGGTACAGAGCCGCAGATATTCCGACGCCCCCAACCACACACGGCTCTCCTGCCGTGACACCGACCCTCGATTCGCCTGCCCTAAGAGTACCGAGAGCCTAGGCTACAAAATCCGAGCCAGAATCTTAGACCTTGCCCTTGGCGTGCCGAACAACAACGGCCGGTTGTGAAACCTCGAATGCGGGACACATTTCCCTAAGGAACCATGGTCAGCGTGTATCTCCAGGTCAGTGTCTTCAAAAGAACCCTGAAAGGGAAAAATAAAAAAGATTAAAGGTGTAAATAGAGCTGTTTCCGAAGATGCAAGCAAGAGATTCGATGTTCAGCTCCATCATCACTCTGCTCCGCATTCTAAGAGTATTAATTACGTAAAGGAACTTGTTAAGGAACGTTGCCCTTTCATCTCCAGGATTTCACTGAAAGGGAATTGCTTGTAGTTCCAAGCATGAACATCTAGGCAGTATTCCACAGTAATATATGTTATTAGGACGTTCCTCCCTTTTTTTCCATCCTCATGTAGAACTTTTCAGGATATCCAAATGGCTGAAACGACAAGTCTCTGCGAGGTCATTTGGGCAAGACATTCCTTGCACACTTACCTGCAATTCTATTAAAATTATGTAAATATAATGAAAGGCGGTCGCCACTTACTGTAAAGAATATTGTGATTCCTACTTGGGATTGCGAATAATCGATAGACAATTATCTCAAGAAAGTTCTGGGAGCGACATTTATACACAACTTGACACTGAAGAAACGATATTGACAAGATATTCATTTTCAATTATGGATTTCGTTTTATGGTTTCAAACCATTATTTATTTTCATTTTGTTTGACTTAATTTATGTGCATGAAAGGAAAGAAAAAAATGAAAATCAAGCTGTAAAAGTTAAGAGCAAAATGTTGGAAATTTCGTAATAGGAGCAGGGGTATCCTTGATGCACCTGAATTGACAACGCTAACTAGTCATGGTGAAAGGCTGCAAGCAGCTTTACTGTAAGCACGTGGAATACTTTCCAGAAAGTGCAGAATCGGCTTTGTAAGACAAGCACAGAAGACATAATGAGCTGGAAATATTCAGTAGCTTTGACTGGATCTGAAAAGAGACGAAAAGACATAATATGCCAGGTCAGTAACACTGGTTCACTTTCACTGTGCACTTACTAGTAAAGTATTGCCCAAACTAGCGGTGAAGAAGGATGAAAGCAGGCCGTATAAATGTTACTGTCTGCTGAGGTAGAGAAAATACGCACAGTCTTCACATCATCACCTCCCATCAACCCTCAGTGAGCAAAAGCTCAATATATTAGGACATAAATTTAAGGAGTGAATAGGGGGATTTTAACTTTAAAAGGGATTTTACAAGCCAATAAATACTTTTTATAGACAGGGAGATGAATGTGTCTGGATCACACTGCTGGGAAATATGGTCGGAACAGTTACAAAAATAATGCTCAGAACCATTCAAACAGACAAATAAGCAACTAGTTCCATAGATAGCAGGAAGTTCCATTCTTAGATTGACTTTACGTTCATAGTGACATAGTGACACGAACCTCCTTTACTTGCGCAATAAATTTTCAACGTTACATGCTATAACTCATTTAATAAACATTTTATGTGTCGTATACAGCCATTCATATTTCTCTTCATTTGAAAAAAAAATTCCATACGAGTACTATGCGCAGAATCATAATAATTCAAATATCTTATATTTGCCATATTACTTTAAACGTAGATGTTATAAACAATTCTGTCTTTGGTGTGTATTATAATTATTACCATTTTATTATTATTATTATTATTATTATTATTATTATTATTATTATTATTATTATTATTATTATTATTATTATTATTATTATTATTATTATTATTATTATTATTATTATTATTATTATTATTATTATTATTATTATTATTATTCCTATCCCCGGATATTACTTGACTGTCTTCATACTACCGGTACGCAGGCTGAGCCTAAAAAGCAAGTTTCTGGGGATTACGTTATCTAAGAGGTGCCCGCACGAGGCAGAGAACAGGCTACTGGATTGCTTTGAGTCAGTGAAGTGGGTGTAAAAGCTTTTATGTGGCCCCACTAGATCGTTCAGAAGCCTTGGATGATCCACAAAAACCGAAATTTTCTGAAGGCCAGTTCAGAGGCATTCAAGTCTCAAGACCAAGAATGAGGTGTAGGCATGATCTCCAGAATGCCATCTCACGGGTGAGTTTGGAATTTAGGACCAAAATGGAATCAATGAGCTATGCTCGACAGAAGTGGAATGGTATGAATGCTATAAACTCCTAATAAGTTCAATCAATTGGCACGACGGATTGCAGGGCTTCGCTTCCAGCTGCACTCAATACCTTAACCGTCAGAACATGGACGAACCATTACGAACATTCGATGAACTGATGAACTTTTAATTTGTGCGACCTGCCTTCAGGAGGATGGATCCAAGGAAAGCAGCCGGGCCGGACGGGATCCTTGGTCATGAACCAAAGATCAGTGCTGACAACTGGCTGGTGTGTTCACTGACATCTTTAGCTTCTGGCTTCGCTGTGTGTGGTACCCACCTGCTTCGGGCATTCTTCAATTATACAGGTGTCCAAGAAAAGTGTAGTGACCTGTCTCAATGACTATCGCCCAGTTGCACTTAATTCTAGAGAGTTTTGACAGGTTGGAGATGAAATATATCAGCTCCTCCCTGAGATGGGACTTGGATCCGCACCAATTTGCCAATCGGAGCAAAAGGTCCACGGCAGCAACCATCTTATTGGTTCTTCACGCAACCCTTGAACGTCTGGACAGCAAAGATGTACACATCAGAATGCTCTTTATCAACCAGTTTCGTGCAATTTGGAAAGACAGTTTGCACACCAAGGGAAACTGAATGACATTCATGTTTTGTTGACAGCTGACAGCAGTTGCGGAGTAATGTTGAATGGGATTAGGAAATAGCAAAACGAACATAATCCTGGGCGTCGAGAAGTAAAAGTAAGGTATACGCGGGAATTATGAGATAAGAGATAACATTTCGCATTTTTACTGTGACAAAAATCACAGAACGTCGGTATTGAACAGGACTGAAACAATATAACAAAATGCAGTGATTAGAAAATTCAAAGTTAAAGCAGAAAATAAGCCATGGCCCCTCAGCAACGAAATCGAGAAGGTAGACCGTGAGCTCCACCATTAACTCAGTTTTATCTCAAGTTGGATACTACCTCACTTGCCGATAGTTTCAACATTTTCATTTGTGTTTGTTTATTATAATCTGCAGTTACTTTGTCTTGTTCTGTTCTTTCGATTTCCATCACCTTCAGGGACATCAATTTCAATGAACAAACCTACAAAACCATAGGGTTAGCGATATGGTGCAGGAAAGAAGGATTTGTGTTTGGGTGTTTTGAGTTGCATTTCAGCTGGCTAAGAACAGCATTTTGAGACAAATGGCCTCTTCGACTGCTGTATTTGACAGTATTGCTCTTTAGATCAGAATCCCTTAAGAAAAAAAATCCAAATAAACTTCAGAAATTAAGCTGCGTTTAAGGATTTAAAAAGAGACGGATCTGTACATATGCTGCTGATATGAATCAATGAATCGCTTTCATTTGCATTGTTTGAATCTGATTTCTTCAGTGCTAAACATTCACGTGACATTTGAACAAATGAGCAATTAGTACAAGAGGACGTTTAAATAAATACAGCATTTCCCCCCTGAAATTTCTTTGAGATGCCACATAAATGAAGGTGTTTGTGCAAGTGCTCAGACACCTTAGCATATAGCCGCTTTTTTCCGCAATTGTGAATGAGTCCGTGTAATCTGTTTCCAGAAATTGAGTTTCTGTAAACTGCACGCAAATAAAGCAAGCAAGGTTCACCGTCCATAATAAAACAAAATTACCAGAGATTGCAACCAGTAAAATGATCGATTTCCTTCTGTTTCCAGTCTCTTGATCCGTCTGGCTCCTCTCACTGTTATTTCCTCGGAGTTTGCTTCTGACTCTGTTGGCCTGCAGTATGTGCTGTATGGTCAAGGAATTGAGCAGCAGTATCAGAGCGAGTGGTGCAAATGGGGTTAAAATCGTTCCAAGCCACAAATATGCGACCCAAGAAGGTGAAGTGTAAAAGCTGGATTTTACATAACAGGACCATGGCATATTATTAATGATTTCTCGTGGTTCAAATATGAAATAGATTGGAATATTTTGTACGATGCTTAACAAAAACACCAATGCTATAACTGCCAAAGCAGGTTTTGCTGTACAATACTTTGCCCGCAATGACTGGCAACAAATGGAAACATATCGATCAAATGTGAATGTGACAGTTAGCCAGACAGAGCAATCAAGCGAAATATAAATTAGTGCAACAAGAAGACTGCAAACGGGCGTAAAATTCAGGAACGAATGCGGAAAATATGCATCTTTAACCTCATGCAAAATTATATTGAAAACCAACACCATAAGGTCTGCTGCTGCCATTGATACAAGGTTTAGGATGATACATCTCGAAAGGCCACACTTTCTTGTGGACAGGATGATAATTGTCACCAAATTAGCTGCAAACAGGTAGAAAATAACAATGAATTAGGAATGAAAAAGTAACCTGAAGAAAACACAGTCCTTTTGTTCACAGATGCCGCTTCCGCAGAATCACCGAGAAATAAACTTTAAAATTATGAATAAAACAATTTGCAAAACATTCCCGATTTATTCCAGTCCTTTTCCCCTGATGAATTCCAATCAGCCTACAACTAAGAAAATCAAATGCAATAGCTATTTCTCAAATTTTCAAATTTTCAAATTTTCTGCTGCATTATTTTCTTTTTTTTTCAGTATTACCAAAGTCATTGATCGTCAATCTGTTTAAACCGTGCTTAACGTCCACTAACTGCAATAAAAAGGATTAAAATCAAGAACTGACAGGTACAAGGGATCTCTGTGAATCAGTATCCATTGTAAAGTTTTCATATGGGGTATGAGGTATTGAAATATACACGCATTCAATCCTGTCGTTGTTGCATTTACTACCCGCCCGTAAGTTATCAGTCAAATGGAGCCTGCAATGTTCATCGACTGTGGATGGATTTTCTGCACAGGCAGCTTCTTTTTTTCAGAGATGCAGAATGAAATGGAAGGGATCCGTCTAAGTGGTTCTGGAGTCTTCATGATTTGCAATGAATTTCGATTTAAAACTCTTCCTGATCTTTGAAGCTGAGCACAGATTACACGGCACAAAAGACGGTTGCTTAACCCAACTAATCTGGAGAGAAGCTGGTGCGTAGCATGCAAAAACATCGGAGATCTCCATGAGAGAAATGGGTTGCGATATTGATACAACAGGCTGTCTCTAATGTATTGAAGCAGGTCTTTTGTTCTGTTGAGTGAAATAACGTGGATCTATAACCCGTAAGCACATTTTAATCATTGATTTGGTTGCTGTACCAGTCAGTACACGTATTAATGTACAATTTTGCCTCTCAGGTCCGTCCGTGGTGACAAACAGTCAGAATTTATCATGTTAGGAAATTAATACATTGATAAACTCAGCCGGTTTTGTTTTTTTTTACAGTGATTTATTGATGTCAGCAATTCATCCACCATAATATCTTCCCCATTCTCAGACAGACTTACCTGGAATTCCAATTGCTCCAAGAACTGGATAGTAAATTCTTTCCGTCTGCTGAATTACCGGACGACTCATGCTCGGAGAGAGGTTACGTCTCCCGATAGTTCCTCTGCCACTTGGATCTCCTGTTGTCAATTCATCAAATTTAGCTCTTACTTATACCTTAGAGAAATCCTAAGTGTAAAATCAGCAGGCAAGATGTAAGGAATTATTGCGTCATGCAACTTGATCAGATTATTTATTTCTATTTATTATGTGCCTTTGATCACGGTTAAAGTTGTGACGGATGTTTACATTCTTCAAAGAAAGAAAAAGCAACCGAAAGGTCCTGTAAGGTTTATTATATCGGACTTGAAGAAGGTTTTCGATTTAACAACTGCCATTTCTCATGTCTGAGTGTTCTCTTGGTTACTTTCAACAAATTGTTTTTTGCACCATCTTTCTTTTCTGTCACATCTTATTTACATATTCATATCTGCAACTTCTTGTGAGATGAATAAATAAAAATATCTCAAGTATCTGATGCGGAATGACAAACGTTCAGAAATTAAATACAAGGAATACGAACAAAAATATTCCTAAGTGTAGTAATCATTTAGAGACTCACTAATTTCAAAGAGGAAGAAAGATGCTAAGGGGAGTAAGGGGCGGCCGTGGCTGACAAGGGAAGTAAAGGACAGTATCAAGATAAAAGAGAAGAAGTATAACATAGCAAAGATAAGCTTGAAGCCGGAGGACTGGGAAGCTTTTAAAGAGCAACAGAAGATAACAAAAAAGGCAATACGTGGAGAAAAAATGAGGTACGAAGGTAAACTAGCCAAAAATTTAAAGGAGGATACTGAAAGCTTCTTTAGGTATGTGAAAAGAAAAAAAATAGATAAGATCAAAATTAGGCCATTGAAGACAGAAACGGGTGAATTTATTATGGGGAACAAGGAAATGGCAGATGAGTTGAACAGGTAATTTGGATCTGTCTTCACTAGGGAAGACACAAACAATCTCCCAGATATAATAGTGGCCAAAGGAACTAGTATAATGGATGAACTGAAGGAAATTAATATTAGGCAAGAAACGGTGTTGGATAGACTATTGGGTCTGAAGGCTGATAAGTTCCCGGGACCTGATGGTCTGCATCCCAGGGTACATAAAGAGGTGGCTCTAGAAATCGTGGACGCATTGGTAATCATTTTCCAATGTTCTACAGATTCAGGAACAGTTCCTGAGGATTAGAGGGTAGCGAATGTTGTCCCACTTTTCAAGAAAGGAGGCAGAGAGAAATAGGGAATTATACACCGCGTAGTCTGACGTCAATGGTGGAAAGATGCTGGAGTCAATTATAAAAGAGGAAATTACGACACATTTGGATAGCAGTAGAAGGATGAGTCCGACTCAGCATGGATTTACGAAGGAAAGATCATGCTTGACTAATCTACTGAAGTATTTTGGGGATGTATCTATGAAAATGGACAAGGGAGAGCCAGTGGATGTAGTGTACCTGGACTGACAGAAAGCATTTGATAAACTCCCACATAGGAGATTAGTGGGCAAAATTAGCCCACATGGTATTGGGGGCAGTGTACTGACATGGATTGAAAATTGGCTGGCTGACAGGAAACAAAGTGTAGCGATTAACGGGTCCCTTTCGGAATGGCAGACTGTGACCAGTGGGGTACCGCAAAATTCGGTGCTGGGACTGCAGCTGTTTACAATATGCATTAATGATTCAGATGAAGGGATTAAAAGTAACATTAGCAAATTTGCCGATGACACAAAGCTGGGTGGCAGGAGGATGTCATGAGAATGCAAGGTGACTTGGACAGGCTAGGTGAGTGGGCGAATGTATGGCAGTTGCAGTTTAATGTGGATAAATGTGAGGTTATCTACTTTGGTGACAAGAACAGGAAGGCAGATTACTATCTAAATGGAGTCAAGTTAGGAAAAGGGGAAGTACAACGAGGTCTGGGTGTTCTTGTACATCAGTCAATGAAGGCAGGCAAGCAGGTACAGCAGGCAGTGAAGAAAGCTAATGGCATGCTGGCTTTTATAACAAGAGGAATTGAGTATAGGAGTAAGAGGTCCTTCTACAGCTGTACAGAGCCCTGGTGAGACCCCACCTGGAGTATTGTGTGCAGTTTTGGTCTCCAAATTTGAGGAAGGACATTCTTGCTATTGAGGGAGTGCAGCGTAGGTTCACAAGGTTAATTCCCGGAATGGCGGGACTGTCATATGTTGAAAGATTGGAGCGACTGGGCTTGTATACACTGGAATTTAGAAGGATGAGAGGGGATCTGATTGAACATATAAGATTATTGAGGGATTGGACACGCTGGAGGCAGGAAGCATGTTTCCGCTGATGGGTGAGTCCAGAACTAGAGGCCACAGTTTAAGAATAAGGGGTAGGCCATTTAGAACAGAGATGCGGAAAAACTTTTTCACCCAGAGAGTGGTGGATAAGTGGAATGCTCTGCCCCAGAAGGCAGTGGAGGCCAATTCTCTGGATGCATTCAAGAGAGAGTTAAATGGAGTTCTTATAGATAGCGGGGTCAAGGGATATGGGACTAGGGCAAGAACGGGGTACTGATTGTGTATGATTAGCCATGATCACAGTGAATGGCGGTTCTGGCTAGAAGGGCCGAATGGCCTACTCCTGCACCTACTGTCTATTGTCTAATTTGGGAATTGTCAATTTTATTTCACAATCTGAAGCAATTTCTGTTGTTGAAGTGGATAAATAGGGGATCGATGTGTGTTTAATATAATCAGCGGTTTGAATGTTATATAAAATAAGTAGTGTATGCCCTGCAATTAAATACAGCGTACTCTGAGCTCGTACTGCACATTTTTTTAAATGACTGGATGTAGTGAAGGATTTGGACGTGTGCATACGCTCTGTGCCCACCCGCCATCTCGAGCTTCTGTTTGCACATGGTTCTAACTTTCAGTACCTATCCCATACCGACCAACCTGTCCTCTACCTTCTGCACTGCTACAAGGAAGTCAGACTTTAGTACAAGAACAATACTGCACTACCTGCAGTGGTGCCTTAAACCCTAATGTGAAAAGCATTTGAGTTTCCAATTTCCTGCTTTTTATGCTCAAAAAACATCCAACAATTTGTCTCCATCCTTTGACTAATCAAGAATCCATCAAACTCTTACTCTGAAAATACATGTAGAATTGACCAGAAATTTTACAGAAAGGAATTCTGCATTCTAAACATCCTCTCCACATCCAGTCTGTCAAGGTCTTTCTCCATCCGATGTGTTTCCATTTGGTCACTCACTCTCCGAAGTCTAGTTTGTGCAGGCCCAGAGCCATCGAACACTTACCATATGACAAGTCGGTCAATCCTGCAATCATTTCCATGAAACTCTTTGGCATCCTCTCCCGCTGCTGCACATCCGTTCTACGATAAGGAGCCCAGAACTGCTCACAATACCCCAAGGGAGGCTTCACCGGTGCTTTATAAAGTCTCAGCATTATATCCTTGCTTTCATATTCAGGTCCTCTGAAAAAATGCTAACACCGCCTTCAGACTCAATCAGAAATTTACCTTCAGCATCCCCAAGTCCCTTTGTGCTCCAGTTTTTTTTTTCTTTTTGTGTATTTTCCGTCCGGTTAGAAAATGAACAAGCCTTTCATTTCTCCTCAAAAAAAATGTATGTCCATACGCTTCCCGACTCTGTATTTAATCTCCCACTTTTTTGCCCGTTATCCTGCTCTGTCTGTAACCTGTCTAATTTCTCCAAACTATCCATCCATTTACCTACTTAGAAATCTTCATACGTCTGACAATTTTGCAGGAAATCCATTAGGTCCATTACCCAAATGATTGACATATAACGTAAGAAGAATCAGTCCCCACACAGATCCTGGTAGAGAACAGCAGTCACCGGCAGCCAAAGAGAAAAAGCTCCCTTTATTCTCACGATTTGCCTCGTGACAATCAGATACTGTTTTGTCTATGGTAGAATCTTTCCTATAATAGCATGGGCTTGTAGCTTGTTAAGCATCCTCATGTGCAGCACCTTGTAAAAGGCCTTCTGAAAATCCAAGTACACAACATCAACCGATTCTGTTTTATCTATCATTCTTGTTATTTCTTCAACGAATTACAACAGATTTGTCAGACAATACTAACTGTTACAGAAACCCTGCTGGCTACGGCCTATTTCATTAATTGTCTCAAGTACCCTGAGATCTCTGTTAATAAGCGACTACAACATCTTCACAACCACTGAGGTCAGATTAACTAACCTACAGCTTCCATTCTTCTGCCTCATTCCCATCTTGAAGAGTGGAGTAATATTTTCAATTTTCCCCAGTCTTCTGGAACCATTCCAGAATCTAGTAATTCTTGAAAGATTATTACTAATACCTCCTCAATCTCTTCAGACACATCTCTCTAAAGCTGGGGTGCACGCCAATTGGTCCAGGAGTCTTATCTACATTCACACTTCTCAGTTTCTCAATGACTTTCTCTCCAGCAATGGTAACTTTGCAGTTCTCATTACCCCTAACACTTGGAACTTCAACCGTACTGCTAGTATCCTCCACGGTGAAGACTGCGGCAAAATACTTATTCAGTTCGTCTGCCATTTCCTTGCCCCACATTACCACCACTCCATCGGTACGTTCCAATGAGATAGGGAAAGTATAGTAGGGTACACGAACCGTAGTGTACAAAGACTGTTGTAAATCTAGTCAAGAGGTAAAGAAAAGCTTACAAAAGGTTCAAAAAAATAGGTAATGATAGAGATCTAGTAGATAATAAGGCTAACAGGAAGAAGCTTAACAATGAAATTAGGAGAGCAGAAATGTCCATGAGAAGGCCTCGGCAGACAGCATTCCGGAAAACCCTAAGGAATTCTACAAGTATGTGAAGAGCAAGAGGATATGACCTCAGAGAATGGGACCAATCAAGTTTGACAGTGGGAAAGTATGCACGGAATCGGATGAGATAGAAGAAGTAGCTAATAAATACTTTGATTCAAGGATCTTGGCGACTGTAGTGAATAACTGACAGTGAACCGAAGAGCTTAATGATGTAGTTATTAAGAAAGGGGATGCGTTGGAGCTTTTAGAATAAAATCAATTGGATAAGACTCCGGGACCCGATGAGATATACTCCAGGCTGCCGTTCGAGGCGAGGGAGGAGGTCCTGAGAGACAGGATTCATGAACATTTGTAGAGGTATAATATGATTAGGAATAGCCCGCATGGCTTTCTCAAAGGTAGGTCGTGCCTTACGAGCGTGGTTGAATTTTTTGAGGATGTGACGAAACTCATTGATGAAGGTAGAGTAATAGATGTAGTGCATATGGATTTCAGCAGGGCATTTGATAAGGTACACCATGCAAGGCTTATTGACAAAGTAAGGAAGCATGGGATCCGAGGGGCCATTGCTTTCTGAATTCAGAATAGGCTTGCCCACAGAAGGCAAAGTGTTGTAGTAGACGGGTCATATTCTGCATGGAGGTCGGTGACCAGTGGTGTGCATCAGGGATCTGTTCGGAGACTCCTTCGTGATTTTTATAAATGACCTGGATGAGGAAATAGACGGATGGGGTAGTAAATATACTGATGATACAAAGGTTGTGGGTGTTGTGGATAGGGTGTAAAGTTGTCAGAGTTTACCGGGTTGTATCGATAGCAAAATTGGGCTGAGACGTGGCAAATGGAATTCCATCCAGATAGCTGTCAGGTGGTTCATTTGGTAGCTCAAATATAATATAATTGCTAAGACTGTTGGAAGGGTGGAGCATGAGAGCGATCTTGGTGTCCGAGTCCATAAGACGCTCAAAGCTGCTCCGCAGATTGACTCTGTGGGTAAGAGGTCATATGGTGCATTGCCCTTCATGAACAGTGGGATTGAGTTTAGGAGCCGAGAGGTAATGTTGCAACTATATAGGACCCTGGTCAGACCCCACTTGGAATACTGAGCTCAGTTCTCGTCGCCTCACTACTGGAAGGATGTGGAAACCATAGAAAGGGTGCAGAGGAGATTTACAAAGCTGTTGCCTGGATTGGAGAGCATGCCATATGAGAACAGAATGAGTGAACTCAGCCTATTCACCTTGGAGCGACGGAAGATAAGAGATGACCTGAGAGAGTTGCATAAAATAATGAGAGGCATTGATCATGTGGATACTCGGAGTTTTTTTTTTCCCCCCAGGGCTTAACTGCGCATTTAAAAGAGGAAATTAAAAGACTATACAACATGAAATACTATATATTGCCACAATAGTAATATCTATAACTGTCACTATGCATTCCCATTAAAAAATTAGGCCACACGGCAATACTTATGTTAATCTTCAGAGAGCCACTTAAGGAAACACCACCAAAACAGTGCGAAATCTCCGCAATTGAGAAATCAGTGTCCTTGACTCTGCCGGCACCTCAGGTTTTTCCAGTTTGAGCTGGAAAGAAAATAACCGCACGACAATAATAATGAAAAGTAAGTACATTAAAAAGTAATTGAATAAGCAAATAATTTTGAGAAAATGAGATGAAGAGTCCTTGAAAGTGAGTTCATAATCTCTGAGAAAATAGCATTGTGGGGGCTATTGGCCTTGCATAAAGTCATCCCTTTGGTACAAGAACCTGTTGGAAGAGGGTTAATGCTTTCCTGAACCTGGTAATCTGCGGCCTGGGGTTCCTGTACCTTATTCGTGAAAGCAGCAGCAAGGTTACAGCATGAGCAGGACACACGGTGTCGCTGATAACTGTTGCTGCTTTCCAGCAGCATTTTTCCGCGTAGATGTGCTCTATGGTGATGAGATTTTACCCGTGATGGATTGGACGGTTGGCACTACATTTCGGGTGAATTTCCGTACAAGGGCATTGGTGTTTTCATACGATACTGCCCGGCGCCAGTCAGTCTGCTCTCAGAGACAATCTCGAGAGGTTTACTACATTTCAGATGTCATGCCAAATCTTCACAAACTCCTAAGGAAGTAGAGGCGCTGCTGGGGTTTCTTCGAAAATCCAGTTACGAGCTAGGCCCAGGCAAATCCCTTAAAAACGATAGTCCAGCAAGGCAGTTAACGTTGATGACCATTTCCATCTTTGATTCCTCGATGACAACTGGCTCACAGACCACTGGATCGCTCCTCCTGAAGCCTCCACCACTGACTCAGGCAGTACATTCCACTCCACAACCACTCTCTGAGTTAAAAAAAAATACCTTCCACTAATATCACCCTTGAAATTCCCACACCTTACATTCAAGCCATGTCCTCTTGTATTGAGCAATAGTGCCCTGGGGAAGAAGCGGTGGCTATCCACTCTATCTACTCCTCTTAATATCTTGTATACTTCTATCGTGTCTCCTGTCATCCTCCTTCTCCCCACAGAGTAAAATCCTAGCCCCCTTAATCTCTGATCATAGTGCATAAACCAAGCATCATCCTGGTAAATCTCCATTGTACACTTTCCAAACCTTCCACATCCTTCCTATAGTGAGGCGACCAGAACTGGACACAGTACTCCAAGTGTGGCCAGACCAGAGTTTTATAGAGCTGCATCATTACCTCGCGGCTCTTAACCTCTATCTCTCGACTTATGAAAGCTACCCCCCCCCCCATAAGCTTTCTTAACTACCCTATCTACTTGTGAGCCAACTTTCAGGGATCTGTGGACATGTACCCCCAGATCCCTCTGCTCTTCCACACTACCAAGTATCCTGCCATTTATTTTCTACTCTGCCTAAGAGTTTGTCCTTCCAAAGTGTAGCACCTCATATTTCTCCGGGATGATCCCCATCTGCCACTTCTCAGCCCACTTCTGCATTCTATCAATGTCTCTCCGCAATCTTTGACAATCCTCTACACTAGCCACAACATCACCAACCTTTGTGTCCTCTGCAAACTTGCTAACCCACCCTTCTACCCCCACAGCTAAGTCGTTAATAAATATCACGAAAAGTAAAGGTCCCAGAAGAGATCCTTGTGGGACACCACTCGTCACAACCCTCCAATCCGAATGTACTCCCTCCACCACGAACCTCTGCTTACAGCAGGCAAGCCAATTCTGAATCCATCTGGCCAAATATCAGTGGATCCTATGCCTTCTGCCTTTCTGAGTAAGCCTAGCGTGTGGAACCTTGACAAATGACTTACTAAAATCCATGTAGATCACATCCACTACACTACCCTCATCTATATGCCCAGACTCCTCAAAGAACTCTATCAGGCTTGTTAGACTTGATCTGCCCTTCACAAAGCCATGCTGACTGTCCTTGATCAGACCATAATTCTCTAAATGCCCATAGACCCTATCTCTAAGAATCTTTCCGACAGCTTTCCCACGACAGACCTAAGGGTCATTGGTCTCTAATTACCCGGACTATCCCTACTATCTTTTTTGAATAAGAGGACAGCATTCAACTCCCTCCAATCCTCCGGTACCATTCCCGTGGACAACGAGGACATAAGGATCCTAGCCAGAGGCTCAGCAAATCTCTTCCCTCGCCTCGCGGAGCTGGGGAATATTCCGTCAGGCCCCGGGGACTTATCCGTCCTAATGTACTTTAAAAACTCCAACACCTCCTCTCCCTTAATATCAACATGCTGTAGAGCATTAACCTCACTCATATTGTCACCACCGTCATCTAGTTCCCTCTCACTGGTGAATACCGAAGAGAAGTATTTATTGAGGACCTCGCTCCCTTCCACAGCCTCCACGTCCATCTTCCCACATTTATCTCTAATCGGTCCTACCTTCACTCCAGCCATTCTTTTGTTGTTCAGGTTCTTGAAGAATGCCTTAGGTTTTCCTTTACCCTACTCGCCAAGGCCTTCTCATGCCCTCTTCCTGTTCTCCTCAGCCCCTTCTTAAGCTCCTTTCCTGCTACCCTATATTCCTCAATACACCCATCTGATCCCTGCTTCCTGAACCTTATGTATGCTGCCTTCTTCCACCTGACTAGATTTTCCACCTCACTTGTCACCCATGGTTCCTTCACCCAACCATTTTTTTAACTTCGTCACCGGGTCAATCTTATCCCGAGCACTCTGCAAGAGACCCCTAAACATCGACCATAGTACCTTTCCCTGCAGATAAATCATCCAAATTCACACCCGTAAATTCTAATTTGATAGCCTCATAATTTGCCCTTCGCCAATTAAAGATTATTCTGTCCTCGCTGATTCTACCTTTTTCCATGCTAAATGCCAGGGAGCGGTTGTCACTCTCCCCGTTGAGAGATCTGTGACCTGACCCGGTTCGTTACCTAATACTAGATCGAGTATGGCATTCCCTCTAGTCGGCCTGTCAATATACTGTGACGGGAATCCGTTCTGGACACAGTTAACAAATTCTGCCCCGTCTGAATCATTGGAACTAATCAGGTGCCAATCAATATTAGGGAAAATAAAGTCACCCATGATAACAACCCTGTTATTTTTTCACCTTTCCAATATCTGCCGCCCAATGTGCTCCTCGGTATCCCTGCTACTACCAGCGGGCTGTAGAATACTCCCAATAGAGTAACTGCTCCCTTCCTGTTCCTGACTTCCACCCATACTGACTCAAAAGAGGATCCTGCTGCTTTACGCACCCTTTTTTGTAGCTGTAATAGTATCTCTGACTAGTAATGCCTCCCCTCCACCCCTTTCCCCCCTATCTATCCCTTTTAAAACACTGAAATACGGGAATAATGAGAATCCATTCCTGCCTTGGTGTCAGCCAAGTCTCTGTAATGGCCACTACATAATTCCACGTATATATCCAAGCTCTCAGTACGTCACCTTTGTTCCTGATGCTTCTTGCATCGAAGTACACGCACTTTAGCCCTACTACCTTACTAATTTTACACCCCTTTTTCTGCTTATCTTTCCTCAAAGTCTCTCTATATGTTAGATCTGGCTTTACACCATGCACTTCTTTCACTGCTCTATTGCAAATGAGTTTAAACCCTCCCGAACCATGCTAGCATGGTTTCAGTAGTTTTGTCCTCCTGAAGGAAGTTCGCATGTTAGCCTCAAACAACCAAATGACAGGAGCCTAGTGTGCTGTGCACCGTGTGCAGGAAGAACGGTTTATTTTTCTAATATTATTCACTTTCGCTGGTTATGGTGGAACAAACCTCCTGTTCCTGTGCTATAAGTGTTGTATGTTATATCGTATAACGCATCCAATGAAGGATTCTGTATCTTTTTCAACATTTCAGATTTCCAAAATTTGACATAACTTCCACACTTTTCATGAGAATACTATCTGCGCAACCATGTTAAAATCAATTCTGTTTTGATCGATTGCTTAAACGAAAATGTTAACAATAATTCTACATTTAGCGCATTTTACTGTATGTGTATATAAACACACACTTGTGTTAAATCAGTGTAACTTCATATAAAAGTAACCAGCTTCCGTATCTTAAATAAAAACGTGTTATCCTCAGGGCGATCAACACACTGGATAATTTCTGACATTTATATGCGCTCATTCCAACAGGGACTTTTCTCTGACGTATAAATAAGTCATACTTTGAAAGCAGCCGATTTGTCTTCATTTCTATAATACGCAGCGGACATCCTCTACGATTATGGCATTGGATGCAAAGTCACTAAATGAATGGATTTTCTACCATATACTTGTAATATCTGGCATTCCTGGTAAGTGACATTTGGAATGGCGTCATTGATATATTGTTGTTTATTTTGCTTGTTACTCGAGATATCTGGTATCGAACGTTTTTGAAATGTTTCTCGTTTCTGGAAAGGCAGTAATACATACATTCTGCTGAAACAAATAATATTCTGGCTAAGTGGCATTACATTTGTTGTCGATTGAGCTATCGTGCTTGCGTCCTGTTTCTATTTGCTTCAAAAGTCATTCCATAACCGCATTGCTAAATTGTGGAAATCAATCCCTTAACAGACATATGTATTTCCCGTATAATCACGCCCAAATAGCAGAATGGAATGTGTTCTTCAGGAACTATAGAAATAAATCTTACCATTGTTAGCTCTTGGTCTAGATCGATTTACTTCATTTAGTTAGAGATACAGAACAGTATAGCATTCCCTGCCCTGCCAGCCGTACCCACAGCATTACTTCAGTCGAATAACAATCGTTGATATCTTTTATCCCGCCTAATATTAACGCCAGAATAGTTTCTGGAAGTATTCTGTGATCAATTAAATTCGAAAGTGATTTAGCTGAGTTGGTACTATATAGTTCTATAATACATCTTCATATTGTCATGGTCCCTTCTGGCACCTGGCTGTCTTACTCAGGAATTGGGCCTTTAACACTTCGTTTAGTTCCCAATCTATTCCCAGGTTCCAATAATTACGAAAACCTGTTTTCCATCAACCAGAGTAGTATAAGAATCCTGTGACCACTGCTAAAAGTTGCCAGTTCGTTGGTCGACTTGTGTACGAGTAACCTCACCCCATTGTGTTTTGGACTATCAGTTCTAAGTCTAGCCTTGTTCCTGAATTATCTATCAAGACCAATACTCCGGGTGAAAAAAATCCCTTGGAACCCTTCCCACGCTCGCTACGAAGGTATCGTCTCCCTCCTCGGCCTCCGCGCCCGTGTGCAGCACTTGGGTTCGTTCCACCGCCATGTCCTTGCAACATATACGTGGGTTTTTTTTTAACCGAATAACTTTGGCTCTTGCAGCCAGACAGATAGAGGCATATTATTCACCGTACTATAGCATCTGAATTTAATATATTATGCAATAAATATCTTTAAAACTAAGAATATTTGTAAAAGGTTTAAAAATGAAATGCACCATATAAACCAATAGACGGGAATTAGAGAAGCTGAGGTCTCAGCTAACTTAATAGCAGTTACATAATCTACTTACAGTAGTTCCATTCGCAGCAGCATCCACTTCTAGGTACTAATTTTATACATTTATTTATTACTTTATTGTCGCCAAGCAATTGATACTAGAGCCTGCAATCATCACAATGATATTTGATTCTGCGCCTCGTGCTCCCTGGAGTACGAATCGATAATAAAAATTTAAATTATAAATCATTAATATAGAAAAGGGAGAGTCAGGTAGTGCAAAACAAAACCGACAGGCAGGTCCAGATATTTGGAAGCTATGGCCCAGATCCGGATCAGGATCCGTTCAGCAGTCTTATCACAGTTGGAAAGAAGCTGTTCCCAAATCTGGCCGTACGAGTCTTCATGCTCCTGAACCTTCTCCCGGAGGGAAGAGGGACAAAAAGTGTGTTGGCTGGGTGGGTCGTGTTCTTGAGTACCCTGGCAGCACTGCTCCGACAGCGTGCGGTGTAAAGTGAGTCCAAGGACGGAGGATTGGTTTGTGTGATGTGCTGGGCTGTGTTCACGATCTTCTGCAGCTTCTTCCGGTCTTGGGCAGGACAACTTCTATACCAGGTTGTGATGAACTCTTGAAAAATGTTTTCTGCGGTGCATCTATAAAACTTCGTAAGGGTTTTAGGGAACAGGCCAAATTTATTCTGCTTTCTCAGGAAGTAAAGGCGCTGGTGGGTCTTCTTGGCAGTGGACTCTGCTTAGATAGACCAAATCAGTTCATTTGTCATATTGACCACGAGGAACTTAAAACTTTTGACCTGTTCCACCTGCGCACCACCGATGTAGAATGGGTCGTGCGGTCCGCTACTCCTTCTGAAGTCAACAATCAATTCCTTCGTCTTCCAGATGTTGAGGGATAGGTTATTGTCTTCGCACCATGCCACCAACTTCTTAATTTCCTCTCTCTACTCAAACTCATCATTACCCGAGATACGGCCTACAATTGTGTTATCATCAGCAAACGTAGTATTGAGTTCGATGGAAACTTGGCTACACAATCATGGGTGTACAGTGAGTACAGCAGGGGGCTGAGTACACAGCCTTGTGGGGCATTGGTGCTCAGAGTGATTGTAGAGGGGAGCTTGTCCCCTATTTTTACAGCCTGGGTCCTGTCTGTGAGGAACTTGAAGATCCAGCTGCAGATCTGAGTGCTAAGACCCATGGTCCGGAACTTAGGAATCAGTATATTTGGAATGTTGGTATTAAAGACAGAGCTGTAGTCAATGAAATGACGCTTTTATAATGACGTCTTCATATGCTTCTTTATTCTCCAGGTGTTCTAAGGAGGAATGTAGTGCCAGAGAGAAGGCAACATCGGTTGACCTGTTGCTCCGATAGGCCAATTGCAAAGTGTCGAGGTTGACCTGTAGGCTATGGTTGATATGTGCCATAACCAATTGCTCGAAGCACTTCATAGCAATTGATGTCAGAGCCACAGGTCGATAGTTATTCAGGGATGCCACCTTACTCTTCTTCGGCACCGGGATTATCGTTGCCTGCTTAAAACACGAGGGGATCTTAGTCTGAAGCAGGGAGCAGTTGAAGATGTCAGCAAACACTCCAGCTAGCTAGCTTGCACAAGCCCGGAAAACCCGTCCCGGGACGCCATCTGGGCCCGTTGCCTTCCTTGGATTTACCTTCAGGAAGACCCTTCTAACGTACTCCTCGGTGACGATGAATCTCGATGCTAACAGGTTCGGTTCCATCGAAGGGGGCGGGACGCTCCTCTTCTGTTCGAATCTTGCGTAGAATACGTTAAGTTCGTCAGGAAGCGAAGCGCTACTCTTGGCGCCCTTAATGGCTTTCCGGAGTTCACGCCTGGATTCCGTGTAGCGACTGGTATCCCCGGACCTAAAAGCCGCAGCTCTAGCCTTCAGAAGGGACTGGACCTCATAATTCATTCAAGATTTTGTAGTTTCTTCCAAGATATTGTAGTTTACTGCAGCTGCGTAAACACTAGCTGCCTGTGCGTATTGTGCTGAGTCGACAAAATGGGGCCTTATATAACTTTTAAAGTATAGCTTCTAAATAGCTTCTAAGGCGTCCGCAGTTTTGAATATCTTTGCGTGCTTGCAGTCATTAAGAAAATGAGGGTACTCTTAAGGTTGTTTATTACCATTCCTCAGTCCACATTGCATTCAAGGTTTTTATTGTCTTTCATCAGTACACAGTCCTAAGGGAAAGCGACATAATTGTATCTCGGGATCCGATGCAACATTAGCAACATCATGCCATTACAAATCCCCACACAAGTATTCCGTATTAACTGAGAATTACTACGTACTGTCCTGATACTAAGCTGGGGACGCTATGCTCTATAATTGATGATCTGATGTATGTACCCCAGTCATTGCTTCAGCTCAGACAACATGCACAAACGGACTTTAATAAGCTTAACGTTTTAAGAAACAACATGATCCTGGTTAAATGCAGCAAAGAAAATCTGATAATATTGTAGTGCAGCAAAAAGTTAATTGAATGACAGAAGCCAAGTTGCACCAACAAAGATGGAGAATCTGACGGTTATCCCAGAGGACGATTTTCGAATATGCCATATCACGGTGCTTTCTTACATTTCATAATTCTGATTGCATATCCGTTGCAATAGGAATTTTGACAAAGCTTTGATTAATCGATGTATTAGTTACTAATTGTTAACAAAAATTTAAAGAAGATTGTTCACTTAGATGATTGGAAAAATGAGATAGATGAATGAGCAATAAAATGAAACATATTTGTTTTCGAAATGTAACTCAATTATTTGTCATTTCGGACTAACGTGATTTTGTGCATTTCCTTTATTATTGCAGCGAATATGGTGACAATCTCTGTCCTATCCTCCGGAAAATGTGGTCTCTCCAGATGCATCACCCAGTATTTGGTATGGTCAGCGGCCGCTAATCTGATGCACTTGGTTGTTAGCCCTTTAATTTATCGGATTATGAGCATTTACTTTACACGTTCATTTCTCAATTACACTCCCGTTTGCAGTGTGAACCTGACCCTCGTTTATATCTCCATTGATTGTTCTGTCTGGCTAACTGTGGCATTTACTTTTGATAGATTTGTCGGGATTTGTTGCCAGTCTTTACGAGCAAAATATTGTACTGAGAAAAATGCAAGAAGGGTCATATCAGTGGTTTGTTTAATATGCATTGTGGAAAATGTTCCAATATACTACGCGTTTGACCCTATTGAAAAATATGACAATGTGTCGTGGTTCTGTATTGGAAAACCAAGCTTCTACGTCTTACCTATTTGGGCTGCATTCATATGGTTGGAAACCACATTGACACCATTTTTACCATTTGTGTTGATTCTCTTGCTCAATGCAGTGACGATAAGGCATATTTTAATGGCAAACAAAGTTAGACGAAAGCTTCGAGAAATTAGCAGTGAAGAGAAAAAGAAAGACCAAGAGATTGAAAACAGAAGGAAATCAATTATTTTACTATTCGTAATATCTGCAAGTTTCATTCTGTTATGGGTGGTAAATTTCTCCTGTTTCATCTCTCTGCTCTTTACAGATAATCAGTTATTGAAATCAAAGGACAATGAAATTTTCGCTGTAGTTGAAGATATTGGATATAAGTTAAGATCATTAAGTAGTGGCACAAACGCATTCATTTATGCTACCTCACAAAGGCAGTTCAGAGCAGAAATGAAGAATTTGATTAAAGGTCATTTTGCCAGTATTGCTAAAATTTTAAAATTGCTTAAGTGTCCTTGGAACAGGAAACAACGAAGCCCATAGTAGAGGCATGTCCGTTGGTCAAAAGAAATAGATAAAAGTCAAGCACAAAATTATGAACATCTGAACTCTTGACCATCATGAGTGGCATTAATTCCGAATGTTATGTTAACTCTGCGAAAATTATGTATTACAAAAATACCAAAAGATTATCTGATCAGGTGCCACGTTAGACCATTTGGCGCATCGAATGGGCTCCGCCATTTCATCATAGCTCGTGTACGTCCCTCTCAGCCACAATCGGCTACCTTCTCTATGTCTCCCCTCAGGTCCTGACTAACCAAATGTTGTCAACACCTGCTTTGAAAGCACTCAATGACTTGGTCTCCAAAGCCGCCTGGGGCACCGACACACACAGATTCACAACTCTCTGCCTAGAGAGATTTCTCCTCATCTGCGCTCTAAATGGACGTCCTTACATTGGACGACGAAATGTCAAGATAAAGCTCCTAGAGAAAAAATACAATAAGGTTTTTTTTGTGTATTTACCATTTGAAAGGCCAGAAATGGGATAGAATAATCACAAATGTCAGGACAATCATCATTCTCACAAAGTAAACTGTTTATTCCAGAATTCCAAAATGAGATGAAAATGCAGATAACATGAATATGTCGGAAAACACCTGACGAAGAATAAAGAGTTATATTTCAATTACTGAACATCTATGAGGAAAGTACGACTTAAAAATTAGACCCGATTTCCGGCTAGCAAGGATACAATCAAATATCATTTTCTCCAATACCATCCATACCGAAATTTCTATATTGTACTTTCTGAAAATTTAGACCCTTAGTCCTAACGATTATCGAATGAACAGTCAGACGTACGTATTTTTTATCAAGAGGCTGAGCCATCCAGAAATCTTGAAATTGTAATGATCAGAATCAGAATCAGAATCGGGTTTATTATCAGCGGCATGTGTCGTGAAATTTGTTTTCTCAGCGTGAGCAGTTCAATGGATACATAATCTCGTAGAGAAAAAAAATGGTAAATAAAATAAAAATAATAATAAAAATAATAAATAAACAAGTAAATCAATTACTGTATACGTATATTGAATGGATTTTTAAAAGCGTGCAAAAAGACAGATAGTCTATATTTTTTAAAAGTGTGGTAATGTCCAAAAATTCAATATTCATTTAGGAATCGGATGGCAGAGGGGTAGAAGCTGTTCCAGAATTTCTGAGTGTGTGTTTTCAGGCTTCTGTACATCCTCCCTGACGGCACAGAGAGAAAAGGGCATGCCCTGGGTAATTGAGCTCCTTAATAATGGACGCTGCTTTACTACAACACCGCTCCCTGAACTTGTGTTGTGTAATTTGTAGGCTAGTATCCAGAGGCAACGCTCTACTAGTTAGAATATCTCACTCCTGTACACCCTCTCCACCACCTGAGATTCTACCAACAATGGTTGTATCGTCAGCAAATTTATACGTTGTATTTGTGCTATGCCTAGCCACACAGTCATGTGTACATAGACATTAGAACAGTGGACTAAGCACGCACCCCTTAAGGTGCGCCAGTGTTGATCATCAGAGAGGAGGATATGTTATGACCAATCTGTGCAGATTGTGGTCTTCCAGTTAGGACGTCGAGGAGGCAATTGCAGAGAGGGGTAGAGAGGAACAGGTTCTGCAACTTCTCGATCAGGATTGTGGTAATGAGTGGTATTAAATGCTGAGCTATAGTCGATGAAAAGCATCCTGACATAAGTGTTTGTGGTGTCCAGGTGGTCTTAAGCCGTGTGGAGAGCCATTGAGGAAGGGTCTGCGGTTGACCTATTGTTATACAATGGGTCCAGGTCCTTGCTGAGGTAGGAGTTCAGTCGAGCAATGAGCAGAGCATTTCATCACTGTCGATATGAGTGCTGCCGGGCAATAGTCAATAAGGTGGTCCACATTATTCTTCTTAGGCACTGGTGAAATTGTTGCCGTTTTGAAGCAAGTGGAAACTTCCGCCCGTAGCAAGGAGAGGTTAAAATGTCTTTCAGTACTCTAGCTAATGGGTTGCCAAAGGTTTTCATAACCTTACCATGGCAGTCCGAGGGCTCACACTCTTTAAATACAGGCTAAAATCGGTTTTTGAGATGGAAATCACAGGGTCATTAGGTGCATCAATGATCTTCACGGCCGTAGTTGTGTCCTCCCTTTCAACACGTGCATAGAAGGCGTCGAGTTCATCTGATAATGAAACATCGCTGCTATTCATGCTATTGTGTTTCTCTTTGTGGGAAGTAATGTCTTGGAGACCCTGTCAGATTTGTCGTGCATCGGATGTCCCCCCCAACCTCGATCGGAATTGTATCTTCGCCCTTGACATAGCTCTCTGCAAATCATAACTGGTTTTCTGACATAGGACGGGGTCGCCAGACTTGAATGCCACAGATCTAACCATTAGCAGAGAACGGACCTCTTGTTTCATCCACGGTTTTGGTTTGGGAATCTACAGTGAGACTTTGTGGGCACACTCTCATCCACACAGGTTTTGATAAAGTCGGTAACAACTGCAGCTTATCCATCCAAGTTCGAAGATGAATCCCTGAATACAGTCCAGTCCACCGTTACAAAGCAGTCCAGCAGGCGTTCCTGTGCTTCATTTTTCCGTTCTTTATTGGTACGCACTGCTGGTGCTGTAGTCTTCAGTCTCTGCCTATATTCAGGGATCAGACGTACAGCTAGGTGATCAGACTTCCCGAAGTGAGGGCGTGGAATAGCACGGCCGGCGTTCTTGACGGTGGTGTAGCAATGGTCCAGTGTGTTGTTTCCTCTGGTATTTCAAGTGATCAGCTGATAGCACTGTAGTTACTTAGTGATTTTTTCCAGGCCTGGTTAAAATGTCCCCAAAACGATGCTGAAGGCGTTCTGGTGCGCTGTTAAGTACATTTCGATCCCATTGCTTAGATCATCTAGAGCCTGCTTGTTATTGGCTTGAGGTGGAATGTAAGCTGCTACTACAGTGACCCAAGAGAACTCCCGTGGTAGGTAAAAAGGACGGCATCCTACTGCTAGATATTCCAGGTCTCGTTAGCAGAATTGGGAAAACATTAATACGTTTGTGCACCATAAACAGTTGATCACAGAAACGTAGATACACAGAAAACCTACAGCATAATACAGGCCCTTCGGCCCACAAAGCTTTACCAAACAATACGTCCTTACCTGAGAATTTACCTAGGTTTGCCCGTAGCCCTCTATATTCCTGAGCTCCATATGCCTGTCCAGGAGTCTTTTAAATGACCCTATCGTATCTGTCTCCACCACCGTTGCTGGAAACCTATTTCACGCATTGACCATTCTCTGCATAAAAAACTTATCTCTGATATCTCCTCTGCACCTACTTCCAAGCACCTTAAAACTGTGCCCTCTCGTGTTAGCTATTTCAGCCCTGGGAAAAAGCCTGACTATCCACACGATCAATGCCTCTCATCATCTTATACTCATCTATCAGTTCACCTGTCATCCTCCATCGCTCCTAGGAGAAAAGGCTGAGTTCACTCAACCTACCATAAGGCATGCTCCTCAATCCAGGCAACGTCGTTTTAAATTTCCTCTGCGCCCTTTTTATTGTTTCCACATCCTTCCTATAATGAGTCGACCAGAACCGAGCACAGTACTCCAAGTGGGGTCTCACCAGGGTCCGAGAGCTACATTACCTCTCGGCTCTTAAACTCAGTCCCACGATTGATGAAGGCCAATGCACTGTATGCTTTCTTAACCACTGAGTCAACCTGCGAAGCAGCCTTGAGTGTGCTATGGACTCGGACCCCAAGATCCCTCTGATTCTCCACACTGGCGAGAATCTTGCCATTGATTCTATATTCTGTCGTCATATTTGACCAATCAAAGTAAACCACTTCACACTTATCTGGGTTGAACTCTATGTGCCACTTCTCAGCCCAGTTTTGCATCCTATCATCGTCCCGCTCTAACCTCTGAAAGCCTTCTACACTATCCACAGCACCTCGAACCATTGTGTCATCAGCAAATTTACTAACCCATCCCTCCACTTCTTTACCCAGATCATTTTGAAAAATCACGATGAGTAGGGATCCCTGAACAGATCCCTGAGGGACTCCACTGGTGACCGAACTCCATGCAGAATATAACCCGTTTATAGCCGCTTTTTGTCTGCTATGGGCAAGCCATTTCTGGATCGACAAAGTAATTTCCCATTGGATCCCATGCCTCCTTACCTTCTCAATAAGCCTTACATGAGGTACTTTGTCAAAAGCCTTCCTGAACTCCATACACGCTACACCTACTGATCTATCATAAGGCATACGCATTCACCTCTGCTTTTGAGAAACTCTATTGATCTATCCTGACGATATATCGTAAACCTGTCGATCTGAATCGCTGCATCCGTTATAGAAGGTGTTAGCCAGGATTCTGTGAAACAAAGGACACATTTGGTCTTAATGTCAATCTGATTCAGCACACTAGCTCTGAGATCATCGATTTTATTCACCAGATGCTGCACGTTCACCAGCATGGTACTCGGTAGAGGGAGGTTAAAATCCCGTTTCGGGTTTTCCGGTGACGTCATCGTCGAGAATGGCAGCTTAAGTCACCAGCTCATCCGGAAAAACGCGTATTAAGCCCCATTAACCCGTCAAATATAATATTTTAAGAAAAATATTTGAACTGTAAAGAGGGGCAAGAATGGGGAGAAGAAATGGAAATAAAACAAGCGACGCTGCGGAGCCTGCGGCCGAGAGGAGTGCAGCGAGCGGCTCTCCTACCCGACCGCGTGCGAGCGAGGCGGACGCTGAGCCTCGTTCAAACCAAGCGACGAAAATCTTCGAAATCCTGAAAGAAATATTGGAGGTCCAGAAAGATATAAAGCAGCAGCTCCGTGATATTAAAGCAGAGCTCGCCAGCGTTAATCAAAAAATAGCGGTGGCAAAGACTCGCATTAAGAAAGTGGAAGATCGCGTTCAAAACGTGGAACGGATACTGCGCAAGACAATAAAAATCATACATCACCAAGAAGGTAAACTGCTTGACCTGGAGAGAAGATCACGGCGGAAAAATATCAGAATCTACAACGTTCCCGAAAGAGCGGAGGGCCCGTCTATGACGGAGTTTGTCGGAAAGTTACTGCGGGACGCGCTGGAGCTACCCCCGGCTATAGAGCTGGAAGTCGAAAGATCCCACCGCGCGAATAGAAAACCACACTCAATAACAATTAAATCCCTTCGGTACAGCACTAAAGCGGAGATTCTACAAAGGGCCTGGGGTAAGAAGAGAGTGTTTTTAGAGGATAAGTTATTATATTTCGACCAAGATTACCTCCCCCCACCCCCGCGGTCCTCCAGAAACGCAAAGAATACTCCGAAGTAAAGCGAGTATTAAAGCAAAATTAGATTAGATTTCAAACTCCGTACCCTGCTAAACTTCGAGTGTTTTATGACAACGGGACACAGTTGTACCAGACAGTGGAAGAGGCGACTACAGACATGACGGCCAGAGGTTTGCCGGTCGGCATGACCAGAACGAAAGAAAGCCTGGCTGAGGAATTGTCCCGCTCTGCTTGGGAAATAGTGCAAGAAACGAGAAGTCAGGAGACGGGAGGAGGCCGATAGAAACATATCAGGAAGAGACCGGGAGTTTTCCCAAAGACAGTCCTCGTCCCCTTCAGAAGAGCCATAAGGTTTGGCTAACTTTATAAATGTTGAGAAGCTAAACAGAAGCAAAGTACACGGTGATATACCTACCTCGAGAAATACTTATTATAATGTGGATTTTATATTACTTAGTATTACTTAGTTGCTATTCTTTATTCGCTCACCTACTCCTTTTTCCCCACCAAAATGAGAGTATATATATGTGTGTGTGTGTGTGTGTGTGTGTGTGTGTGTGTGTGTGTGTGTGTGTGTGTGTGTGTGTGTGTGTGTGAGAGTGTGTATATATATATATGAGGATTACACAGTGAAATCTTTTCTGTGTAATGGATTAGTTCACTGACATTTATGAATACTGCAATGGGGGCCCTCAACTCACAAATAGGAGGGGTTCTCCCCCACAGCTAGATATTTCCTCTAGCTCAACACAGGGTCATTTATAAGAGACCTCAGGCTTGGAATCACACGTTCGTTGCCATGTGTGTTATTGTTTGCGTTTCTTGGTTCTTATTTGTTCAGGGAGTAGATCGATTAAGTTTTATTCTAATTTCAATGATACATTGACAGATAAATACAGATGGCTAAGGACAAGGTAAAATTCATTTCTTTAAATGTCAATGGGCTATTAAATCCAATCAAACGTAATAGAATTTCATCCAAAATGAAAAAAGAACAAGAGCCCATGTAGTATATTTACAGGAAACTCATTTAAATGATAATGAGTGTAAGGGGGTCTCTTCTTTGTGCAAGAGGGTTTCTTCTTTTTTATGTTACTGCGTGTGTTAATTAAAATGGCTTCTTTGTTTGTTAAAAGTAAAAGTACTTCTTTGTTATGCTAACTGGTGAGACAGTGCTTTCTCTCGAAGCTTGTTTGGGTTATAGTTACTGATAACGAGAATTGTATTTGATTGTTAACCAATTGGGTAAGTGGTTATTCTTTCTTGTGGGTTTGTAAGCCAGTGTTGGGCGGACTTTTAGGGAGATCGGCGCGAGGGGGCGAGAGAGAGAGGACGTGATACTGTAAACTGGGCGAGGAACGGACCTCAAGCGGGGGTCCGAGGCTAGGAGCTACCCCGAGGAGAGGAGACGAAGATAAATGTGCTTGGTTGACCACTTCGGATGATCCAGAGCTGCGAGTCGAGGAGTTCGGAGGGGGTCGACTGCTGGCCAGAAGACTTCAATAATTGAGCTCCAACGGTTGTGCACGAAGTGGTTTGGAGTTCGATAAGTTTGGCGCCTTTTGCTTTTTCTTTCATATATATTGTATTGTCTAGTAGTCTGTTAGTTTTAGTAAACTCTTTAAAGTGTATTCCGTAACGGTATCTGGTGTGAGTTTGATAGTGTGTGTGTACGCGCGGCATAACCTTGATTCCCACAGCCGCTGCGTGTACAGGAGGAGGGGTTGGTGAGTGGCTGGATCTCCTTTTCCCGTAGACATATACCAGCCTGTAAAGTAAGTGTCACATCTGTGCGGGCTCGTCCGGGATTGGATTGTCAGGGGCTGTGGAATCGCGCAGGCAGCAGAGCGGAGATGGTCAGGGATAAGTTTGTTAACTGGTGCGAGTTGGAAGATGTACCGGTGCAGTATGCCTGTGTAGGGAGCGGAGTGGATTTTCGAGTTTCGGGAGACGCGTTAGTGCGGGGGTTAACTTTGGTAAAATGGATTGGGCAGGTAGAATTGGTATCTGGACGGTGTGGCAAAGAGGTGGAGTCTAGCTGGGTGTTGGTTCGTACGAGTGCTGACGTCATGACGTTGGAACTGCCAGCGACGGTCAGTGTTCCGGGGGAGGCGGTGCCGTGGGGCTCCACACTCTCTCCGAGGATGAGGAAGGGAGGTCAGAGGAGGAAGGCGTGACTAGGCCCCGCCCCCCAGGTAGGGGGGAAGCCTCGGAGCAGGCAGCCGCACTTAACTCCCTCGTGGGAGTAGCCGAGAGGCCACGGCTGAAGCTGAGGGTGTTCTCAGGAGCCAAGCCTACTCCGGACTGGAAGGTGGACTATGAGACCCGGATCGAGCATACGTCTTTGATGTTTGAGGAGTGGCCAGGCTCGGAGGAGGAGAAGAGGCAGCGATTGGTGGGAAGTTGAAAGCTGAAAAGCCTGGGGCTTCAATGGAGGAATGCATAGAAGTTTTGGAGGGAGCTTTTGGGTTGTCAGGTGAACCCTGGCTGCTTTTAGCAGAGTTTCAACGCCTGGAATAACGGAGAGGGGAGTAGCTCTCCGAGTACATATTTCGGATGGATGGGATGCTTACAGGGTTGCGGCGCAGGGGGGTAGTGAAGGCGCCTCACGTGCCTAGCGTGAGGATGAGTCAGATATTCAGTGGCTCTCTGGAGGAGGACCGGGTGGCGTGGATTATCCCGCAGGCTTATAGGAAAGGCCCCCCTACATCTTCAGGGTAACTGATTAGAGATGTGCGGGAGGAAGAGAGAGCGTTGGGGCGGAAAAGGGGCTTCGGACTTACGGGAGCGATCCTCAGCGATACAGGGAGTGGTGGCTGGGTGGAGGACTGAAAATCCCCAGGAGAGTAAAAGAGAATCTAAAGAGAATCGGCTTCACTAATTTGTATTTCTCTTCATATAAATCAGGACATAGGAGAGGAGTTGCTATTCTTATCTCAAGTAAGCTAAATTTTGAGAAAGTATTCGAAATGGGAGATAAAGAGGGCAGATATATTCTGGTAAGGGGGAATATAGACGGAAATTCAGTTATTCTATTGAATATATACGCACCCCCGGGAAGTGATATTGGTTTCTTTCAGAAAAGTACTGATATTATGGTAACGGAAACAGAAGGTCTCCTGATATGTGGGGGGAAATTAAATTTACAATTACAACCAAACTTAGACTCTTCCAATAGAAAAACCTATGAAACAAAATCTTTACAGAAGAAAGTTAGTACACTTTTTGACGATGTTGGTTTGATATACGGAGGGAGCTTTTCCCCGACAGAAGGGATTACACTCATTATTCTTCTCCACATTCTGTATATACAAGAATAGACTATTTCATAACATTTGGAAAAGACGAAGACAAAATGAACACCTGTGGAACTGGGACAATAGATGGAAGTGACCATGCACCTGTATATTTATCTGTTGATTTTGACCTACAACCAAAGAATACTATTTGGAAACTAAATTCAAGTCTACTCAATGATCCGTACTTTAAGGATCAAATTAAAAAAAGAAATTGGTCTCTACTTGGAATTTAATGATAATGGAGAGGTTTCACCTTCCATTTTATTGGATACTCTGAAGGCGGTCTGAAGAATGAAAATTATAGTGATATCTTCATATAAGAAAAAAAAAATAAGGAATAAAACATTAGAGGAATTAGAGGAATTACAAAAGGAACTAGAGAAACACACAAATTGAATTTGGCATTGTATACATTAGGGGAAATTAAAAGAATTGGGAATGAAATAAATAATTTGGCTACGCAACAAATCCGGAAACACTTAATGTTTCTGAAACAGAGACATTATGAAAGTGGATCAAAATCTATGAAAATACTGGTGTGGAAACCGAAAAATAGACAGCAGAAAATACAATTCATAGAATTAGGTACTCAAGAACGAAAATGATTTAAAAAATAAGCTAAGTGAAATTCAAGAAGCTTTTGAAGTGCTTTACAAAACGCTATATTCCAAAGTTGCAGGGGGAAGCATAACCCAAACTAACACCTTCTTGAATTCTCTAGAGTTGCCTACTTTAAGCGAAGAACAAAATAGAACGATGAGTACTGACATAATTGAAGTTGAATTAAAAGCTGCAATTAGTGGGCTTAAATTAAGCAAGTCACCAGGATCAGATGGGTATACGGCAGAGTGGTACAAAGAATTTAAAAATGAGTTAATTCCTGTTTTACTCCCCACTCTGAACTGTGCTCTAAAAAAGGCACAAATTCCACCCAGTTGAAAGGAAGCGAAAATCTCAGCTATACCGAAAGAAGGCAAGGATAAAATGGAATACGGGTTATTTAGACCAAAATCCGTGCGTAATGTAGATCATAGGTTATTTACCTCCATTATGGCCAAACGACTAGAGGAGTTTCTACCCAAACTGATACGTAATGATCAGACAGGTTTTATACGACAACGCCAGACTCAAGACAATATACGAAGGACACTTCACATTATGGATCATATACAAAAAAATAAAATCAAAGCAATAGTGATAAGCATGGACGCTGAAAAAGCATTTGATTCGGTTAATTGAAATTTTCTTTACAGAGTTTTACATAGATTTGTTTTCCAAGGCACAATTATTAAAACTATACAGGCGCTGTATGACAATCCTACTGCTAGGATTAAAATCAATGGAATTTATTCTCACAAATCAGTGAATCTGTTGTAAAAAAAAGTCACTCCCTACTTGTACATAGTTCTCTTCTTTTGCTTGTTTTTTTCTTTCCACTCTTTTCTATAAGTGTATGCCCCTGTTAAAAACTTTGTGGAGATGTTGTGATATGTATGATTATATGATGTATATGTACAATGTCTGAAATACATCTTATGGAAATGTTTGTTTGATGAACTTCAATAAAAAAAAATTACAAAAAAAATTAAAATCCCGTTTCCTAAACGTACTTGTAACCCCCATCAACACCCACGCTTCCTCCGAGGTGTCCTACGTGGGGCTGTCCGACCACAACCAGTGTTTTTCCCGTCGATTTGCTAGCATCTGTAATTCGAAGAAAACGGAAAAATAGATCAGGCATCACTGAAGATGAAGTCTACGTGTAATATGGACAACATTCAATGAGTAGGTAGTTAGATAAGCTGGACTGTCTTGGCAAAGATGGCGCAGGCGATATATGGGGCCATTTTATGGGTCCCTCACAAAACTAGAAGATTTATTTCCTCTGAATTATGATAGGTTTAATCCATAGCATGTAATGTAAATGTAAACGTCCGTTACGTTCTTATGAAAACAAACTGGTTACTTTACGATTTATTAAATGACTCGAGAAAATTGACACCCTGGAATGCATGTACGCACCTTCAAGTACAGAGGCCGGTAAACACGACGAGAGAGGGCACGGGGCAGAGACATCAAGACAGATTAAAGTGTCGAAGCCCGAGAGCATGAAACGAACAGGTGTTCTGTCTCATTACTTCCTGTTAGGCAAGATGTCCCACCTGAGCCCTAACTGACCGCCTGCGTTTGACTCGTCTCCTTATCGCTACTACCATCGGGCTCAAGTGCAGGGGACTTGGGCACTACGCTGGGAACATTCCGTTCAGGTGCAGTTTTGTCTATCCCATCCGGGAGTTGATGAAGAGCGGTGGAGCTGTACTTGCAGTGTACCATGTTTCAGCCTGCTACAGCAATCCAAGGTTCAAGCTGGCAGAGACTGTGCGCGATCCATTCAACTGTGCAAATAGTTGTCTTGACTATTTTTCTTCTGATCGAAAGACCCCGTTTGATAATTTTGTAAATCCCGTTCACGGATTCATTGGTGGGAGCGACGCAGGAGAGTCACGTGTCCTGGGCTTTCCCGGAAGCAGTCTCTGAATAGTTGGCTTCGCATTGGTGGAGATGAAAGAGGAGGCGTGCCGCGGCGGGCGTCTGGGCTGTCCCAACCTGTCGGTGCCTCTCTCCAGTACTCGCTCCAGCTGGTTGCGCTCGGTTGCGACAGGACTAGCACTAGGTACTGCAGTGTGCTTTTGTGACAGACAACATTCGGTAATGGACTCATCAAGCGCATACACACACACACACAAACACACACCCTGCCCTGTTATTCTGATGTCGTCCTTCGTCTGTACGCACTTAAATGTCTTCCTCGGGATATTACAGTTTGTCCTACAAAGGGCTGATGCACTCGACTCGGCTTTATGATGCCTTTCTCGCCATGGTTTTTTCGTAATTTTTTATGTTTGATTTGTGACGCACTAATAAACACCCTTGCGCTAAGTTGTGAATCAAGTCATGCGCCATCAGTATATGGATCATGGCCATCAGAGACCTGGGTAAAATTAATTTTTGTGGCTGTAGAAATGTTACTTTGTTTTGGCTGTGTTGGGCTCTCAGTACCATTAATTAACTGTTCAGGCGAACAAAATGGCTTCTCCGTATTGTTATAATGAAATGGTTTCTCTGTAATGTTACTTAATGCTGTAATGGGTTTCTGTATCTGGAATGTTTGGGTTATAACTGCAGATAAGGGGGGAGCTAACCAATGGAGAATTGTTATGCTATCTTGCATGTGTGAGCTGAGCGGGAATTCGCGGTCTTTTTCGGGAGGTGAGCAAGGAGGACGGACGTGTGAGGAGCGGACAGCGGTTCCAGGGCGGCGGATACTGGATGTCGGCAGTTCGGTCGGTGGCTGAAGGCTCGGAAGGTCGTTGTGGATGGAACCGGAGGCGCGAGCTCCAACTTATTAAAATATTATGTGCACAAACTGATAAACTTACTGATTTGGCGCCTTTAGGTTATCTGTTTCACTAAACGATCACTAAGAAATAACTATAAAGTTGCAATAATTTACATGCCTTTGGTGGATTGTTTGATATTTGTGTTGCGAGCGCGTACTGGAGGGGGGGGGGGCGGGGGATTACAGCGTACATACACCTAAGTATTATACTGTTGACGGGGCGACGGTGGTTCAACCGAGGCGAACGGGAGTAAATACCGGGCACGGATGTTACAGCTGTATTTATGTGTGTAGCTAAACTTGAACAGGAACTTGAACTATCATCCTCCACACCCTACACCGAGATCCAAAGAAATAACAACCTATCCCTCAATATCCAAACTGATTGTTGATGATAGGGGACACGGAGACAGGTTCGGCCCGATCAACATCGATGGAACTGCAGCTGAGTGGCTGAGTAGTTTCAAGTTCCTGGGTGCACACACCTAAGATCTCACCTGAACTGTTCACATGGGCTAGGTAACAAAAAAGCACAACTGCGTCTCTTCCATCTCAGGCGACTGAAGAAATTTGGCATGAGCCCCCAAGACCTTCTACAGGGATAGTACGAGAACTGCAACAACCCTGATCGCTGGGCACTGCTGACAGTGGTACAGAAAGCCCAGCGCATCTGTGGACATGACCATTACTCCATTAATGACATTCACAGCAATAAAGAAAGCAGTAAAGAAGATCATCGGGAACACCAGTCACCCTAACCACACACAGTTTTAACTGCTTCCGTCTAGCAAACGGTGCCGCAGCAGTAAAGCCAGGACCAACAGACTACGGAGCAGCTTCTTTCGACAAGTCATCAGAATTAAAGATTCACGTCTGTATATTGCGACGGAATCATAACACTAAGGTGTTTAATCCCTCACGTTGTGGAATGGGTGCAACATTTAAATTCAACCCGATTTTTTTACCGTACCAGATTTTTATTTAAGTTTTGTTCACAGACAACTCTGTCCAGCTCTAAAATGGAAGCTAATATTGGACTCTCTCTGTTTCAAATATTCACAGCAGAAAGGAGGTTGCTAAGGAGTGTTAACCTTTTATTGTCATGGTTACTTGAAATGACCAGGAGACGCAGACAATTCTTCGAGAAGTTTAAACCCTTTTTTGCAAACAAATGCTGAGGCGATCAATGAACTTGTCACCGCTGTACAGCATTCTTTATAGTAATTTCTTATCTCAGTTACATTTCGGTTTTATCAGCATACCCAATCAATTTTTAGTTGCATATCATCTATACGTTAACTAATCAATCGCTCTTGCCTAGCTGTCGGTGCGCCACTAGTATTTCTTTCCAGACACATCTTGGGCCTCATTCCTGGCCACGGTTGTTTCTCAGTCAGCCTCCTTAACCTCCCTCACATTACATTTTCTGTTCGTACTATCCTGTCTGCCACCATTATCTCTTAATAAGCCATGCTGTTGTATAATATATGGAGTACATTTCAGCTAATTAGTGCTGCTAGCTAAACATGTGTTCTTTAAGTATGTATCTAAGAGAATACAAGATATCTATTTAAAACAATATATAGCAAAATGTGTCTAGTGAACTAATACATAGTAATATTCACAGAAGTGATTACATAGTGGTTACATAGTATAGTAAATAGCCTGTACATAGTGGTTGTATTTCAGGTATACATAGTGATTATGCCAGGTATATTTCTCAATATAATCTCCATGATTTCACTAAAAGCGGATTGCTTGTAATCCCGAACATGAATATCTAAGCAGGATTCCACAGTAATATATGTTGTAAGTACGTCCTTCCCCTTTTTCCTTCCTTATGCAGAACTTTTCGGGACAAACAAATGGCTAAAGCGACAAGACTCTGCAAGTTCATTCGGGGAAAACAACCCTTGGCCACTTACCTCCACTGCTATTAAAATTATGCAAAGATCATGAAAGGTGGTCGCTTCTTACTGTAAAGAGTATTTTAAATCGATCTGATAATTTATACGGACACAATCAAGTAGTAATCATCATTCACCAAAATTTTGCTTTAAAATTCAAACACATCAAAGAAACCATACCTTACCAAAAACAAGCTGGAATCGTTTGTGGAGTCTGGGTACAAAAAAAATAGTATTACGTCCGATCCATTGATACTGCAAGGACAATGCATAACAACTGCCCAGATGTAATACTTGAATTTGAATTTATTTAAATTTATTTAAATCTGTCCCGCAACTTGATGCAATACCACAATCTCTTTGCGTTATACTTATTCGCAATACACAGACATGCGACTTTATGAGTCTAATGCATTGCAGAAAGAAGCTCTCCCGCAGCTTGTTGGTCTTAGCTTTAGTTCTGCTGTACAGTTTGCCAGACAGAAGCAGCTGAAACAGTTTATGGTTGTGGTGACTATTGTCCCCGATTATCGTCCAGGCCTTCTTTCCGCACCTGCTGCTCTAGGTGTCCTCAATTGAGGGATATTTACGTCCACAGATGTGCGAGCCCAGCAATCCGGATTGGGGCAGTTCCCGTAACGGGCGGTGATACAGCCAGTTAGGATGCCCTCACTTGTGCGTCTGCAAAAGGTGTTGATGATTTGGGGCTCCAGGCCGAACTTCTTTAGCTGTCTCTGGTGGAAGAGATGCTATTGTAATTTTTTTTGCCGTACAGTCGGTGTGTACCGTCCAGGCGATATGTTCGGTGATCTGTATATTGAGGAACTTGAAACTACTCACGCTCTCAACTGCAGTCCCATTGATGCTGATCGTGTTGAGCCTGTCTCCGTTCTTGCCGTACCAAGCGATTAGCTCTTTTGTTTTTTGGACATTGAGAGAAGGGTTGTTATCTTTGCACCACGGTGTCAAGGTGTTAACCTCTCCTCTGGAGGCTGTATCGTGACCACTAGAGAAAAAGCCGATCAATGCCGTGTCATCTGCATATTTGATCAGCAGGTGGGAGCTGTGTGGAGACTGGATAAACGAGAAAGAACAACTTACTTAACAGATACAGCCATTCTAAACACACATAACATATACAAAAGTCGTTCCAGATATAATACTTGAATTACAGATGGAGCATTGCATAATTACCGTCCAGATATAAATCCACATAAAGAAGCTCGAAGAACATCCTTAAGAGACGTATCCATTCCAAACAGACATAACATACCGAAAGCAACATTTTTTTAAAAAACAGAAGTTGCGCTATTAGAAGAGGAATTTGAAAGACTATGCAGCATGAAATAATATACTTTGCCACAATAGTAATATATAGAATTGTCACTATGCATTCTCATTAAACATTAGGCCGTACGGCAATACTTCTGTTAATTTCCAGAGAGGCACTATAGGAAACACGACTGGAACAGTGCTAAATATCCGCAATTCAGAAATGAGTGCCCTTGACTATGCCCGTACCTCAGTTTTCTCCAGCTTCAGCTGGGAAAAGAGAGCTGTACAACAATAATGATGAAAGATAAGTAAATTAAAATGTAAGTAAATAAGCAAACAATGCTGCGAAAACGAGAAGAGTCCTTGAAAGTGAGTTTATAATCTCTGAGAATATATTATTGTGGGGACTATTGGCCTTACGTAAAGTTACCCTTTTGTACAAGAGCTTGTTGGTTGAGGGTTAATGCGTTTGTGAACCTGGTTATGTGAGGCTTGGGGCTTCTGTACATTCTTAGTGAAAGCAACAGCAAGATTAGAGCATGAGAAGGATACACCGTGTCACTAATAATTGCTGCTGCTTTCCAGCAACACTATTCCACGTAGATGTGCTTAATGGTGATGAGGTCTGTACCCAGGATAGACTGGACTGGTTCCACCACTTTGTGGATGAATTTCTGTGCAAAGGCATTGGTGTTTCCATATGGCGCCAGTCCATCTACTCTCGGAGACTGATCTATAGAGGTTTATTAAATTTTAGATGTTATGCCAAATCTTCACCAACTCTTAAGGAAGTAAAAGCGCTGCTGGACTTTATTCGTAATTCCCGTTACGAGCTAGGACCAGGCCAGTCCTCCAGAAACGATTGCAGCAAGGTATTTAACGTTGATGACCATCGCCATCTTGGATCCCTCGATGAAGACAATAATCAGCTCTTTGGTCTCACTGACATTGAGTAACAGATTGTTATTGACGACCTACTCAATCAGATTTTCAGACTTCCTCCTTCGTACTGATTCAGCGGCACATTTCTTTATATCTACGCCAGAAAGGACGTCAGCAATTTGAATATGGCACTAGCGTTGTGCTTAGCCATGCAATCATAAGTGTAAAGCAAGCAGAGCAAGGGTCTAAGTACATAACCTATGGTGTACCTGTGCTGATGGACATTGTGGAAATCTGTTGCCAACCAAAAATAACTGCCATTTGCAATTGAAGAAACCAAGGATCCAATTGGACAAGCCGATATTGAGGCCATTGCATTGATGCTACTTGATTAGCTTTGAGCGGTTGATAGCATTGAATACAAAGTTATTCAGTGAAGAACCAATGAGATGTCAACTGCAGTGAACCATGAAGGAAGGTGAAGTGTATTCAAGTCACTTCACAAAGAGGAGCTGATATGCTTCAAAACTTCATCACTGTGGCTATTAATGCTACTGGATTATGGTCATTGAGGCCGATTACCACATTCATCTTCGGCACCTGTATTGAAGCTTTTTTGAAACAGGTGTTACTGCAGTTTGCCGAACAATCAGGTTATAGATGTTAGAGAACAATCCAGCCAGTTGATTATTAGAGGTCATTAGTATTCAGCCAGGTACCCATCCAGGACGTTTGGTTTCTGTAGGTTTATCCTCTTGAAGGTTAGCGTCAAAGGCTGAACATAAAGGAGCATAGTGCACTGTGTATCGTGTTTAGCCAGAAGGTTTTATTTTTCTAATGTTATTCCATTCCTCTGGACATGATGTTGCTATGCAATAAATGCTATATGATATATCGAATAACTCATTCAAAGAAGGTTTTTGTATATTTTTCAACCATGCAGATTTCGAAGATTTGATATAACATGGACACATGTGTGTAACATCTGAACAACCACATCACAGGTCAGTTCTGTTTTGATTGCTTAAACGAAGACATTAACAATATTTCTGTACCTAACGCTTAACACTGCACGTATATATTTAAATAGATAGATAGACAGACAGACAGACAGACAGACAGACACACACACACACACACACACACACACACACACACACACACACACACACACACACACACACACACACAGAGAGTGAACTGTGTGTTAAATCAGTGTAACTGTACATGAATGTATCGAGCATCAGTGACCGTAAATAAATGCGTGTTATCCTCGGTTCAATCAAAACACTGGATAATATCTGACATTTACTTGCGTTCATTAACCAGGGGCTTTTCTCGGGCATATAAATAAGGCATAATTTGAAAGCAGCCGTTCTATCTCCATTCCTCTAACACGCTGCAGACATCCTCTACGATTATGACATTGGATGAGAAGGCACTGTCTGAATGGATTTTCTACCATATACTTGTAATATTTGGGATTCCTGGTAAGTGGCATTTGGAATAGTGCTATTGATATTTTGCTGTTTTTTTTTTTGCTTGTTACTCGAGATATCTGGTACTTAACGTGTTTGAAACGATACCCGTTTCTGCAAAGCTGGTAATACAAACATTCTGCTGAATCAAATAATATTCTGCTAATTGGTTTCGCACTTGTTACTTCGGATTTCGTGGCTGCCTTCCGTTTCTATTTGCTTCATAAGTCATTCCAAAACCGCATTGCTAAATTGCGGAAATCAATCCTCTAACAGAAATGTCTATCTTCCCCTACAATCACACCCAAATAGCAGAAGGGAATGAACTCTTCAGAAACTATAGAAATTGCTCTTACCTGGAAATAGATCTCAGCTCTTGGTCTTGTTCTATTTATCTCATTTATTTAGAGATACAGAACAGAATAGCATTCCCCGTCCTTCCAGCCATACCCACAGCAGGTTCCGACAACCCCGATTTAATGCTAACCTAGTCATGGCTAGAATGCCCAATTAAACAATCTGTGGGTGGAAACCAGAAGCCCCTCATAAAATCCACAAAAAAAACGGGAAGGACGTACAAATTCTCCTTAGAGGACATCTGAATTGTACTCCGATCTCCGACGCTCTAAGCTGTAATAGCGTCGCGCTAAAAGCTACACTGCCGCAGTATATAATCTTTATATTATTCCAATAAATCTAATTTAATAATCAGCAGAATCTCTGTTGTTCCAAGTTCCTATGCAACCAAGACTGATCAAGCTCAGAAGAGTAAAGTTTTAGAGAGATGCTAGGACATGCGAACACCCAGGCAGCAAACGATGCCGCAATTACGGCTTTGCCGATTAAAATAAACGACGTAGCTGGGTAGATTGTTGTACACCATTGTTGTTAATACTCCCATAGGTCTATATTTTAGTCTATTGACAATCTGGCCTGCTTTTGCAATGTGACCTGGGCGGACGCATTCTAAGATCGCTCTGGTGTAATCTCGTTTAGTCGTTAATACATACAACAGCAGAAGGTTACAAATCCAGTCAATTGTTTGCGTTGCCCACAGATGCCATTGTCTGTGGATAACCAGAGAGAGTTTGACTATTCTCCAATATTTTACTGTTCTAGTGCGCATCAAGATGGCAGGTAGAAACATACTTAATCACTTTTTGGTTGTTTATATTTTATCATGTAGCCCACAGACAAATTAGATGCAAGCTAATGAAAAACCCTCATGGAGCGCCATATATCACAACGCTAAGATATGTAGCGATTTCTTCAACTGAATAACGATCCTCGGTATTTTTATTCCGGCCTAACATTAACGCCAGAATAATTTCTGGAATTATTCTGTGATGGATTAAATTCGAAAGCGGCTTTGACTGCGTTGGTACTATATTGGACCAGAATACATCTTCCTGTATCGGGGTTTTACCAAATGACGCTGACTCTTGCAGCCAGACAGACGGAGGCAAATTATTCACCGTACTGTAGTTCCTGGATTTAATATATTTTTCAACAAATGTCCTTAAAATTAAGAATATTTGAAAAAGTTTAAAAATGCAATACTCTAAATAAAACCATAGACGTGAATTAGAGGCCCAGGTCTCAGCTAATTTTATAGCACTTACGATATCTAACTACAATACGTCTATTCGCAGCAGCATTGACTTCTAGATATTGTAGTGAACTGCAGATGATGTAATGCTATCTGCTTGTACATATTGTGATGAGTCGCCAAAATTCCGCTCAATATAGTTTCTAATGCATCGACTCCAAACAGCTTCTAAGGCGTCTGCAGAGTATTGGAAATCTTTGTATGTTTGCAGTGATTAAGAAAATGATGGTGCTTTCAAGGTTGTTTATTACAATTTGTCAGTCCACATTCGAGTCAAGGTCGTTTATTGTCATTCGTCATTACACAGTCGTAAAGCAGAACGACATAATTTCATCTCGGAAGCCGGTGAAACATTACGATGCACATCAGGCCATTTCCAGATATTTTGGGCAATGCTACAGATTCTACCAGAGGGAACCATTGCAAATTCACACACAGATATTCCGGACTAACTCAGAACTAATACGTAATGTTACTGAGCTGGGACGCTATGCTGTATAACTGATGATCTCATGTAGTCTAGTTATTGCTTCAGCTGACAGAAAATATACAAGGGGAAATATGTGTTTAACTCAAATAAGCTTAAAGTTTCAAGTAACAACATTATCTTGGTCAAATAAAACATGGAAAATCTGATTACAGTACATTGTAGTGCAGAGAAAACATAACTGAATGACAGAACCCAGGTTGCAACTGCGAAGATGGAGAAATTAATGATTATACCGAAGATCAATTCTCGAATATGCCGTATCACGGTGGTTTCTTACATATCATAATTAGGAGTGCAAAGCTATTACAATAAGCAATTTAACAAAAGCTTTGATTAATCGATGTATTAGTTACTAATTGTTAACAAAAAGTTCAAAATATATTGTTCACTTAGATTATTTTAAGAAATTAGATAGTTGAATGAGCAAAAACTGAAAGCAATTTGTGTTGGAAATGTAACTCAATTATTTGTCATTTCGGACTAACGTGATTTTGTGCATTTCCTCTATTATTGCAGTGAATATGGTGACAATCTCCGTCCTATCCTCCGGAAAATGTGGTCTCTCCAGATGCATCACCCAGTATCTAGTATGGTCAGCTGCCGCTAATCTGATGCACTTGGTTGTTAGTCCTCTAATTCATCGGATTATGAGCAGTTATTTTATACGTTCATTTCTCAATTACACTCCTGTTTGCAGTGTGAATCTGACCCTCATTTATATCTCCATTGATTTTTCTGTCTGGCTAACTGTGGCATTTACCTTTGATCGTTTTGTCGGGATTTGTTGCCAGTCTTTACGAGCAAAATATTGCACTGAGAAGAATGCAATACGGGTCATAACAGTGGTCTGTTTAATATGCACTTTGGAAAATGTTCCAATATACTTCGCGTTTGAATCTAAGGAAATTTATGACAATGTGCCGTGGTTCTGTATTGGAAAACAGAGCTTCTACGTCTTACCTATCTGGGCTGCATTCATATGGTTGGAAACCACCTTGACACCATTTTTACCATTTATGTTGATCCTCTTGCTCAATGCATTGACGATACGGCATATTTTACTGGCAAACAAAGTTAGACGAAAGCTCCGAGAAATTAACAGTGAAAAGAAGAAAAAAGATCAAGAGATTGAAAACAGAAGAAAATCAATTATCTTACTTCTCGTGATATCCGCAAGTTTCATTTTGTTATGGGTGGTAAATTTCTCCTGCTTCATCTCTCTGCTATTTACGGATAATCAATTGTTGAAATCAAAGAACAATGAAATTTTCGCTGTTGTGGAAGATATTGGATATAAGTTAAGATCATTAAGTAGTGGCACAAATGCTTTCATTTATGCCACCTCCCAAAGGCAGTTCAGAGCAGAAATGATGAATTTGATTAAAGGTCATTTTGCCCGTTTTGCGAAAATCTTAAAATTGCTTAAGTGTCCTTGCAACAGGAGACAACTATGACCCGTTGTAGAGGCGTAACAGTTGTTCAAAAGAAATAGAGAAAAGTCAAGCACAGGATGTTGAACATCTAAAATCGCGACCAATATGACTGGCAATAATTACCAATCTTACGTTTATTACGATAACACCATAAGATTGAAAAATATAGGAGGAATGTTCGACCATTTGACGCTCGAAACTGCTCCGCCATTTCATCATGGTTCCTGTATATCCCTCTCAGCCACAATTGCCTGCCTTCTCCATGTGTCCCTTCAGGTCCTGACTAACCAAAATTTGTCAACCCTGCTTTAAATGCAGCCAATAACTTGGCCTCCATTGCCGCCTGGGTGACAGAAACATGCAGACTCACAAACAGGTTTCTTAAAACCGACATGTGACGTGAAATTTGTAAATTTAGCCGCCGCAGTTTAATGCTGTACATAATCTAGCAGAGAAAAAAAAAACATAACAAAAATGATAATAAAAGCAAGAAATAAAACAGAATAGTAATAAATAAATAATGTTTTAATTGATTTAAAAAACGTGCAAAGATAGAAATACTGTATATTTTAAAAGTGAGGTAGTATCCAACGATTCAATGTCCATTTAGGAATCAGATGGCAGAGGGGAAGAAGCTGTTCCTGAGTCGCTCATTTTGTGCGTTCAAGCTTCTGTGCCTCCTACCTGATCGTAACAGTGAGAAGAAGGCACGCCCTGGGTACTGGAGGTCCTTAATAGTGGACGCTGCCTTTCTGAGACAACGCTCCCTGAAGATATACTGGGTACTTTGTAGGCTGGTACCCAAGATGGAGCTGACTAGATTTACATGCTTCTGCAGCTTCTTTCGGTCCTGCAGTCGCCTCTCCCATCCCAAACAGTGATGCAGCCTGTCGGATTGCTCTCCACTGTACTGTAGAAGTTTTTCAGTTTCTTTTTTGACATGTCAAATCTCTTTAATCTCCTAATAAGGTATAGCCTCTGTCTTGCCTTTTTTATAACTACATCGATATGTTGGGACCAGGTTAGATCCCCTGAGACCTGGATTCACCAATTCCTGTCTAAATGATTAATCCTCATCTGCGCTCTAAAAGGACGTCCTTGCATTGGACGAAGAAATATCAAGATAGAGCTCCTAAAGAGGAACAAATAAAATTATTTATGTATTTTTTCATGTGCAAGGCCAGAACACAGATAGAAATTTACATCAATGTCAGGACAATCATCATTCTCACAAAAGAAACTGTTCATTCCCGAATTCCAAAATGAAATGAAAATGCAGAGAACCTGAATATGTCGGAAAACCCCAGACAAAAATGATACAGTTATATTTCATGTGCAATTCGTAGAAAGGGGGGAAATAAATAAATAAATCCTCCAGCATTTATACAGAAGTCTACGTGTACTACAGCCAACACCAAATGTGTTCGTAGTTTAATAAGCTGGACTCCGTCTTTTCGGAACACTGCAGTTTGCGCAGAATTTTGCAGTTGGCAAAGATGGCGCAGGCGATATAAACTACAAGATTTACTTCTGAACAACGATAGGTGTAATAAATAGCATGTAATTGTCCGTTATGCACATATCCAAACGAACTGGTTACTTTACGATTTATTGAATGATTCTAGAGAATTGACTCCATGGAAGGCATGCACGCACCCTCAAGCTGACGTTGGTTGGTAAACACAGTGAGAAAGGGCGCCGTGGCATATTTCAAAACAGACTCAAGTGTTGGGACCCAATAGCAGGAAAGGGGCCGGTGTTCTGACTCACTAGTTCCTGCTATCCAAGATTCCCCAACTGAAACCCAACCGACTGCTTGCGTTTGTCTCGTCTCCTTCTCGCTACTACCATCGGGGAGCAGCATGTCCTCGGCGTTCGGCGAAATATGCTCTCTCAAGATTTGCTTTCCCATTAGAGGACATGCCAGAGGCGGCATACCACCGCCGGCGTCCGGGCTGTCCCATCCCGTCAGTGGTGCTCTCCAGTGCTCGCTCAAGTTCGTTGCGTGCGTTTGAGACGGGACTAGCACTAGGAACCGCTGTCTGCTTTTGTGACAGAGAACACACACACACACACACACACACACACACACTGCTTTGTCATTCAGCTTTCTTGCGCAGAGTGTACGCACTTCCGTGTCTTCCCTGGCATACTTCCGTGGGCTGATACAATCGACATCGCTGTATGATGCCCTTCTTTCCATACTTTATTTCGTTTTCTCATGTAAGTTTGATTTGTGACACTCCCAATAAGCACTGTTGCGCTAAATTGCGAATCATGTGATGCACCATCAATATATCGGCCATGGCCCTCAGGGACGTGGGCAATGTTAATTTTTGTCACTGTATATTTTACTGCTATCATAATTACTGTATGCGCGTTTTGTGTCTTGTGCTATGTGTGACAATTGGTATGGTGCTTTGCACCTTGGACACGGAAAACAGCTGTCTAGTTTGGCTGTACTGAAGTGTGTAGTTGAATGCAATTAAACTTGAACAGGAAATTGAAGTAGCATCCCCACACCCTGATACAGTAATACAAAGATAACAACCTCTCCCTCAATGTCCATAATTGATCATCGATGACAGGGGGACAGAGACAGGCTTGCCCCGGTCAACATCGATGGGACTACAGCTGAGTTGGTGAGGAGTTTCAAGCTCATCGCTGCACACAACAGCGAAGATTTCACTTGGACTGTTCACACCGACTGTGTGGAAAAATGCACAACTGCGTCTCTTCCACATCTGGGGACTACAGAAGTTCCGCATGAGCCCCCAAATCCTCAAGACGTTCTTCCGGGGCACAGCCGAGAGCATCTTGACTGGCCCTATCACGGCTGGTACGAGAACTGCGCCACCCTGATCGCTGAACACGGCTGAGAGTTTTTCAACAGCCCAGCGCGTCTGTAGACATGACTTTCATTCCACTGAGAACATTCACAACAGCAGACACTTAAAGAAGGGCTGCGACCAACCAATATCACTTTAAACTGCTTCCGTCTCGGAAGCAGCACCAGAGCACTAAAGCCATGGCCAACAGGCTACGGAGCAGCTTCTTTCTACAAGTCAACATAATTAAAATTCACATCTATACATCGTAGCGAAGTCATAACACTAAGGTGTTTATTCCCTCATGTTGTGGGATTGGTACAAGATTTAAATTCAACACGATTGTTTTATTGCATCGGAGTTTTAATTATGTGTTTTTCACTGTCATCTCTGTCCAACTGTAAAATGGGGGCTAATATGGAGCTCTCACCACTCTAAATGTTTCAAGCGTTTCAAAATGTCAGAAAATGTATACAATATACACCCTCAAATGCTTTTTCTTGGCAAACATCCACGAAAACAGAGGAGTGCCCCAAAGCATGAACGACAGTTAAATCTTGGAACTCAAGAGTCCACCCCAGCTCCCCCTCCCGAGCGTAAGGGGCACCAACCAACAATTCCCCTCAACTCAACGGCAACCGCCACCGAGCATTCAAGCGTGAGCAAAGCAGCAGCAAATATACAGACTTGCGGTTACCCCAAAGACTTCGCGTTTCACTTGGTATTCGACATACCACAGGTTATCTCTCTTCCTAATAAGGGGTAAGAAGTGTATCCTTTTTCCCAGTGGGCAGGGAAACAGAACAAACAACTCGCTGGTTTACGATGATAAACCTCCGCCACGTCGCTTCTTACGAACTCTCTGCTCAAATATCTGGGAACCCAACCGCAGATATTCCGACAGCGCCCACTGGCACACGGCTCTCCTGTCGTGACACCGACGCTCGGTCCGCCCGTCCCCAGAGCACCGACAGCCTAGGCTTCCAAATCCGAGCCGGAAACATAGGCCGATCCCTTGGCGTGCCGATCTACAGCGAAAGGTTGTGAAACCCCGAATGCGGGTCCCATTCACGCAAAGAACCGTGGTCAGCGTGTAACTCCAGGTCAGATTCTTCAAAGGAACCCTGAAAGGGAAAGATAAAGAGATTAAAGATGGAAATAGGGCTGTTTCCGAAGCTGCAAGCAAAGGATTCGCAGTTAACCATATATAACAATGACAGAACAGAAACAGGCCATCTTGGCCCTTCTAGTCCGTGTCGAACGCTTACTCTCATCTAGTCGCAGCTACCTGCACTCAGCCCATAACCTTCCGTTAATTTCCTGTGCATCTACCTATCCAATTTTTTTAAATGACAAAACCGAACCTGCCTCTACCACTTCTACTGGAAGCTCGCTCAACACAGCTACCACTCTCTGAGTAAAGAAATTCCCCCTCGTGTTACCCCTAAACTTTTGCCCCTTAACTTTCAAATCATGTCCTCTTGTTTGAATCTCCCTTACACTCAATGGAAAAAGCCTATCCACGTCAACTCTATCTATCCCCCCCCCATAATTTTAAATACCTCTATCAAGTCCCCCCTCAACCTTCTACGCTCCAAAGAATAAAGACCTAACTTGTTCAACCTTACTCTGTAACTTAGGTGCTGAAACCCAGGTAACATTCTAGTAAATCTCCTCTGTACTCTACTTTGTTGACATCATCCCTATAATTCGGTGACCAGAACTGTACACAATACTCCAAATGTGACCTCACCAATGCCTTCTAGAATTTTAACATTAAATCCCAAATCTTATACTCAATGCTCTGATTTATAAGCCAGCATACCAAAAGCTTTCTTCAACACCCTATCCACATGAGATTCCATCTTCAAGGAACTATGCACCATTATTCCTAGACCACTCTGTTCTACTGCATTCTTCAATGCCCTACCATTTACCATGTATGTCCTATTTTGATTAGTCCTACAAAAATGTAGCAGCTCACACTTATCAGCATTAAACTCTATCAGGCATCTTTCAGCCCACTCTTCTAACTGGCCTAAATCTCTCTGAAGCTTTGAAAACCTACTTTATTATCCAAAACGCCACCTATCTTAGTATCATCTGCATATGTACTAATCCAATTTACCAGCCCATCAACCAGATCGTTAATGTACATAACAAACAACATTGGACCAAGTACAGATCCCTGAGGCACACCACTAGTCGCCGTTCAGCCCCATCATCACTCTGGTCCGCCTTCTGCGAATATTAATTACGGAAAGAAGCTTATTAAGGAGCGTTACCCTTTCCTCTCCATGACTTCACTGAAAGGGGATTGCCTGTAGTTCCAAGCATAAATATCTAGGCAATATTCCACAGTAATATATGTTATTAGCACGTTCTTCACTTTTTTTCCATCCTCATGTAGAACTTTTCTGGACATCCAAATGGCTGAAACTACAAGTCTCTGCGAGTTCATTTGGGTAAAACATCCCTTGCACACTTACTTGCAATTATATTTAAATTAGGTAAATACAATGAAAGGCGGCCGTTACTTACTATAAAGAATATTGTGATTCCTACTTGGGATTGCGAATACTCGAAAGACAATTATCTCAAGAAAGTCCTGGGAGCGGCATTTATACACAACTTGACACAGACCTCAGTTGATACCCCTGCCCCCCTTACCTCATCCCTATCTATAATTTTAGTCTGGTTCTCTTTCTCTCTCTTTTTCCCCCCGCACTATAGTCTCCCCCAACCCTACCTTTCTTTCTCTTTTATTTCCCATAATTCTCCGCCTTCCCCTAGCCCATTTCCCTTCACTTCCCAGCTCTCTGCTTCATCCCTCCCCCCACTTCTTATCGCCCCTCGACCATCCCATGTCACTACACTCCTGATGAAGGTTTTCCGCCTGAAACGTCGTCACTACGTCCTCCCATAGATGCTGACTGGCCTGCTGAGTTCTGCTAGCATTTTGTGTTTGTATTTAATATTGACAAGATAGTCATTTTCAATGACGGATTTCGTTTTACGATGTTAAACCATTTTTTTTTTTCATTTTGTTTGGCTTAATTTATATGCATTAAAAAAACGAAAAACAAACAGTAAAAGTTAAGAGCAAAATTTGGGAAATTTCGTAAGAGGAGCAGCTGACTTGATGCCCCTGAAATGACAACGTTCACTGTTCATGCTATTAGGCTGCGAGCAACTTTACTGCAAGCATATGGAATACTTTTTAGAAAGTGCAGAATCGGTTTTGTAAAACAAGCACAGAAGACATAATGAGCTGGAAATATTCAGTTGCTTAGACTGGATCTGAGGAGAGACGAAATGATATAAAATGCCATGTCAATAACACTGCTTCACTTTCACTGTACGTATTACAGTAACGTATTACCCAAACCAGCGGGTGAGGAAGGATGAAAGCCGGCCGTATAAATGTTACTGACTGCCGAGGTAGAGAAAATACGCACAGTCTTCACATCATCACCTCCCATCAACCCTCAGCTCAATATATTAGGACATAAATTTAAGGAGTGAACAGGGGAATTTTAATTTTAAAAGGGATTTTAAAAGCCAAGAAAGGTTTTTTTTTACACAAGGAGATGAATATGGCTGGGTCACACTGCTGGGAAATATGATTGCAACAGATACGAACGTATTGCTAGAACCATTCAAACAGACAAATAAGCAGGTAGTTTCATAGACAGGAAAAACTTCCATCCTTAGATCGACATTACGTTCATAGTGACAAAGTGACACGAACCTCCTTCACCTAGGCGATAAATGTTCAATGTTACATGCTATAACTCATTGAATAAACATTTTGCTTGTGGTATACAACCATTGATATTTCTCTTTGTTTGAAAAAAGATATTTCCATACAAGTACTATGCGCAGAATCATAGTAATTCAAACCTCTTATTTTTGCCGTATTACTTTCAACGTAGACGTTATCAACAATTCTGTCTTTTGTGTGTATTATTATTACAATTATAGTTAATGTTATTATTATTATTATTATTATTATTATTATTATTATTATTATTATTATTATTATTATTATTATTATTATTACTATTACTATTTACCCTATCTCTGGATTTTTTGACGGGCCTCATACTACCGTACCGTCAGAGCCTAAAAAGCAAGTTTCTGAGGACTAGGTTATCTAAGAGGTGCTTGCACGAGGCAGAAAACATCCTACTGGATTGCTTTGAGTCAGTGGCGTTGTCATGCAAAAGATATAATCAGAATAGCTGTCAGATGAAGGTGGCCCCACTAAATCGTTCAGAAGCTTTGGATGAACCAGGAAATCCGAAATTTTCTGAGGGCCAGTTCAGAGGCATTCAAGTCTTGAGACCGAGAATCAGGTGTAGGCATGATCTCCAGAATGCCATCTCACGGGTGTGTTTGGAATTTAGGACCAAAATAGAATCAACGTGGTATGCTTGACTGCAGTGACATGGTTTGAATGATATAAACTCCTAATAAGTTCAATCAATAGGCACGACGGATTGCAGGGCTTCGCTTCCAGATGCACTCAATGCCTTCACCGTCAGAACATGGACGAACTTTTACGAACCTTTGATGAACTGATGAACTTTTAATTTGTGCGACCTGCTTTCAGGAGGATGGATCCAAGGAAAGCAGCCAGGCCGGACGGGATAACTGACCGTGAACTAAAGACCGCTGCTGACCAACTATCTGGAGTGTTCACTGAAATCTTTAGCTTCTCGCTTCGCTGTGTGTAGTACCCAACTGCTTCGAGCATTCTTCAATTATACAGGTGCCCAAGAAGAGTAGACCTGTCTGAATGACTATCACCCAGTTGCACTTAATGTTTTGAGAGGTTGGTGATGAAATATATCCGCTCCTCCCAGAGAGGGGACTTGGATCCGCACCAATTTGCCAATCGGAGCAACAGGTCCACGGCAGCAACCATCTTATTGGTTCTTCACGCAACCCTTGAACATCTGAACAGCAAAGATGCATACTTCAGAATGAAATTTATCAACCAGTTTCGTGTAAATTGGAGAGACAGTTTGCACACCAAGGGAAACTGAATGGCATTCATGTTTTCGGTGATAGCTGACAGCAGTTGCGGAGTAATGTTGAATGGAATTAGGAAATAGCAAAACGAACATAATCCTGGGCGTCGAGATGTAATCATAAAGTATACGCGGGAATTATGAGGTAAGAGATAATATTTAGCATTTTTAGCATGAAAAATATCACAGGACGTCAGTAATGAACAGGACAGAAAACAATTAAACAAAATGCAGTGAATATAAAATTCAAAACTAAAACAGAAAATAAGCCGTGGTACCTCAACAACGAAATCAAGACCTAGGAAACGACAAATAACGGTAAGTTTTCATCGGTAAAGAGGATGGGCAAGTGTGTGCTAAAATCTAATTTTCTTCGTCCCCCTTCCACCCCCCCCCCCCGAAAATGAAAGTTGAACAATTATTGAATAAGTCGGTTCTGACTTATATTAAGGATATCTAAGGTTTATTGAAAACGCAATCATGATATGCAAAGTTCAGTGAACGTCAATTTTAAGCAGGGATGTGCGTATTTTTAAGCTCTGTCTTGTAATGCAGAAAAAAAATACACCGTTGGAAACGAATCGGCGTTTCAGACTGCTGCCTGATCTGTTAAGCTCCTCTAGCATTCTGTGCCTGTTGCTCTGGATTTCTAGCGTCTGCAGAATATTTTGTATTTATTATTTGCAGAATATCTTGTGTTTATGATTTGCGTTGATGTGCAGAGAAACTTATTCATGAGTTTAGTTGTATAATCTGCTTTTTGGGACTCTTGCGTTTTCCCAGAGATTTTTCCTGGTGTTATTCCCTTTCCCTTTGTTGGGCTTTCATGTACCTGCTCCTTAAAAACCGCATTGCATATCATCCACAACCCATATCTAACACCATGTGACCTACTAGACTCTGTCCGTTTCCCAACCGTTGCTCACTCGATCCATCACACCATCCCAACCTAATTAATTGTCCGATCTGTCCTACAACAGCCACTCTTATTCGCTTAGCTCTAGCTATCACTTCCCTGTCTCTTCTCTACAGCACTACACTCAGTCTATTAGCTCAATCTAGCGTGATAGTACAGAATGTCATCGGGTTTGTATATTTTGCGGATTTAGGCTTGTTAACATATATGAAGTTCATTGAATATGAACCTGCTTTGAATTGTGATCTAAAGCCATATACCTTCATTGAATCTGAGCTAAGATGGGGTCAAATCGCAGCTTCTTCCAGATCATCTGCGGAAACAGCTTAAACCCTCTCTTTAATTTCTCTTAATTTCCCTTTTCAATACGATAGGGATTCTGTAGAAGTCCGCGATCTACAGTACACTCTAACTTAGCCCGCTCCCGGAGATCAACGGTCAGTCGTTTTCCGACGTATCCAGGAGTGGCCTGGAAGAATGGGCCTCCCCAAGGTGCGGCCCTGCGTGGCCCTGTGGACGACCAATTCCAAGCTGGAAATGCCGAGTGAGGTGTTGCGGGAGAAGGAACATCAGAATTGCACAGCGGCGGACGTAACTGACGAATATCCTTTTAGTTCAATATTCACACCCTCTCTCTCTTTCTCTCGATGGTGATGACAGTTTGTTGCCTATTCTCGAGTCGACAATCTCGGAATAGAAGGTACCGCGGCGGTCTGTAACACCTTTACAGCGACTGTTTGTTCGTCTTCCTTTTCACTGTGAAATGGATGTCATCTCTCTGTCCCTTGTTCTCGAGAGGGAGTCCGTAGTATTTCGAACTGTCGAGTAAACAACAGCTTTGTTGACCACCGATCACGGTTGCTTGCTTGGTGGGAGGTGAGCGTTGTTGCTTTCTGCTGAATGGGTAGGTGGGGAGAGGGGAGGCTGATGCTTATCTGATGCTCGTTCACGGGAACGGGAAGAGGGAGTGCAGGGGTTCTTACGTTTTCCTCTCGTTCACTCCTTGGGGTTCTGTACTGCTTTCCTGGATGTTTGCGAAGAGTAAGAATTACAGGTTGTACACTGTACACATTCACTGAAATTGAAATAAAATGGAACCATTTGATCCAAAAAAAAAAAGCGCAGCAGGCATTTCATCATATTTTGCAATGTCGCTCGAAAGATGGTTTGGGGGACAATTTAAGTAAAGTTGTTTCTGCAAACAATTGACCACCATATTAACTGGTTACCAAATTATTAATGCTATAGTGAAGGCCTTATTATCGCTTGCATTCATCAATTGATTTTCACTAAAACAGTGAGAAGGAAGCCAAGGAATATTTACCAAACAGAAGAGAACGAAAGTCTCAGATATTGAGCGCATTGGAAGTTCAGGTTTTGCCCAGTCTCTGAATCTGTCACTCTCTTCTCATCACCCTTTCCTAGAAGTTTGCTTTTGGCCTCCCAGTTAGACAGTGTAACACGCCTTTTCTTTAATACAGTGAACAGGAGGAATACTACAAAATAAATGGGGTGAATATTATCCAGGACCATAAGAAGGCAAAGCAAATACTAGGGTGTAAAAGTTATATTTTATATCAACCACCCATGGCATATAGGCAATTATTTCTGGCAGTCCAAGCATGCAGCAAACTGGAATATTCTCAAAAATCGATAGGAAACAAATCACTGTTTTATCCTCTGTCGAAAATGTTTCAGTGTCATAGCTTACTTGCAAGTTCAGAAATTGCCACAAGTCGGACAACGGTGAAGGCCCCGAGCAGTTGGAAAACAGAAATCTGGATCAGATTAATGGAGCGAATAAGAATGTAATAAAGGAATTTGTGCTGAACAGTATGCCTTTAATTTTAGAAAAATGGCACCGATGACCAACTGAATTCCATAATTCTGCTTCCATAAATAGAATCGTTTTCAAACTTAGTAACACATGCCTCATGCATGGGCAATAGAAAAAATATTTTGATTCTAATTTGGTATTCACAATTATCTTACTTGGCATGTTTCCAACATAAGAGTCGGTGTTAATTACTGCAAAGGAAATTTTGAAAATCATCAACCATTTCTTTCTCTGTAAAATAACCACGTGTTGAACATTTGGGGAACAATTCTTCTTGATTTTAAACACGAATACACCCAAAATCAAGAATCGTGTACTTACTGTTTTCTTGAAACACTTTCATTAAATAAGTTTTATCTCCCGTTGTGCTATTAATAATCAACCCCGCAACAGAAAATCTGAGGCGTTGTTTATCCGTTCTGAATGTGTAAGCTGATGGAAATGTAAAAGAGAAAAGGCTTCAGATGGAAGGCTAAATGAGTCTCAGGTTTATTATCACTAAGTTACTATGAATGACATGCGATTAATTTTTACACCAGGTATATTGTGAAGATATGAAATCTATATACATTTAGATGGATAGATAAAGAACTAAATGATAAATATATAAATATCGGCGAATAACTGAATAAAATTAGAGAACAGTTCGTAAGGTGAATTGATGAGACAGCAGCTGTGCTGTTCAACTCTCTAAATCCGATCTGGATGAACTCTATCAGCAGCTTTATCTGGTACACAGATGACTGAATTCGTTGTTTGCTTTCTCTCCTGTACTCAATCTTACGTTTCTACATTTTGGTTCATTTGGCTCTGGACTACTTTTCCGGGACAATCGCTGACTCGTTATTGCCCTAGTCGACTCCAAATGTTCTCCATCCATATTAGTTTGTAAGCCCGCCGACTCCAAAACCTAGCATATTGTTCGCGACGGTCGATATGTAGGTTCGATCATAGCTAAAGAGTTTATGATGGCTCCAGGGAATCATTCAGCCTCATCTAATCTCCTTATGGTCCAGAGCTAATGTTTCAGAAACTTACCGATTCAATTTTATAATCTCAGCAACAACCAGGTTTTTGCCAGATCAAAACATCGCCAAGGTTTCATTGTTTCACCATTCACATAGTGAGTATTATATTGAACGGAATAAGTTCAATGATGGCACAATAAGTCAGACACATTCCTTTCCCCCATCCCCAGCGTTTGGTTCTCCGAGCGGCAGCAACATTTGTATTTTTATCAGGTGCTAATACAGAAAGCATGTGACAAAACACTCCTGTAAAACTAGACAAGAATTACCTCTACTTCCTGTTTGCTAAACTGAATTCATTATTCGAAACTTCGTCTTTTGTGCGATGGAAAGATACATCGATGCAGAATGTTTGAAATGTTTTATTGGTTCCGATCCCAAAAATGTTTATTTGTAAAGCACGTAAGACACATCCCGAGCTTTCAATTGACTCTCCCGGTCCTATTCCAGTCCTGAAATTTCGGTATTCATTCTCCTGCCTGTGTATTTCCCAGAGAGTATTGAATTGGACAATGACTGTCAAGGAGTTCCGATTTGCAACATAATTAAAAGAGCCCGATGATAGACCGTGAGCTCACCATTAGCTCAGATTTTTCTCAAGTTGGTACTGCCTGACCTGCTGATAATTTCAACGTTTTCATTTCTGCTTGTTTATTGCAATCTGTAGTTACTTTGTCTTGTTCTGTTCTTTCGATTTCCATCACCTTCAGGGACAGCAGTTTCAATTAACAAACCTAGAAAACCATAGGGATAGGGATATGCTGCAGGAAAGGATTCGTGTTTGGGTGTTTCGATTTGTATTTCAGCTGATTGAGCACAACGTTTGAGGCGAATGGCCTCTACCTGTGCTATATTCTTTGTGTTATATTTTCTAAAATAGTTGTTCGTATTGCTCTTTAGATCAGAATCTCTTTAGAAAAAAATCCAAACAAACTTCAGAAATAAAAGCACGTTTAAGGATTTAAAAATAAACAGATCTGTATGTATGCTGCTGATATGAGTCAATTTCGTTTGCATTGTTTGGATCTAATTCTTTCAGTGCTAAACATTCACACGACATTTGAATAAATGAGCAATTAGTCCAAAAGGACGTGTAAATAAATCCAGCATTTCCCCTCTGAAGTTTCTCTGAGACGCTGCATAAATGAAAGTGTTTGTGCAAGTGCTCAAGCACCTCAGCATGTAGCCGCTTTTTTCCGCAATGGTGAATGAGTCGGTGTAATCTGTTTTCAGAAACTGTGTGTCTGTAAACTGCACACAAATAAAGCATGCAAGGTTAACCGTCCATAAGAAAACAAAATTACCAGAGATTGCAACCAGTAAAATGATCGATTTCCTTCTGTTTACAGTCTCTTGGTCCGTCTGGCTCCTCTCACTGTTATTTCCTCGGAGTTTGCTTCTGACTCTGTTGGCCTGCAGTATGTGCTTTATGGTCAAGGAATTGAGCAGCAGTATCAGAGCGAATGGTGCAAATGGGGTTAAAATCATTCCAAGCCACAAATACGCGACCCAAGAAGGTGAGGTGTAAAAGCTGGACTTTACAGAACAGGACCATGGCACATTGTTAATTATTTCTCGAGGTTCAAATATGAAATAGATTGGAATGTTTTGTACGATGCTTAACAAAAACACCAATGCTACAACTGTCAAAGCCGTTTTTTCTGTACAATACTTTGCCCGCAATGACTGGCAACAAATGGAAACATATCGATCAAATGTGAATGTGACAGTTAGCCAGACAGAGCAATCAAGCGAAATATAAATTAGTGCAATATGAGGTCTGCAAACAGGTGTGTAATTCAGGAATGAATGCGAAAAGTATGCCTCTTTAACCTCATGGAGAATTATATTAAAAACCAACACCATAAGGTCTGCTGCTGCCATTGATACAAGGTATAGGATGATACATCTGGAAAGGCCACACTTTCTTGTGGACAAGATGATCATCGTCACAAAATTAGCTGCAAACGGGTAGAAAATAACAATTAATTAGGAAGGAAAAAGTAACCTGAGGAATATACAATCCTTTTCCTGCAGTTTGCTCAGAAACACTGAGAAATAAACATTAAAGTTATAAATAAAACAACCCCGATTTATTCCAATCATTTCCCTTGATGAATTCCAATCAGCCTACAACTAAAAAAATCAACTGCAATAGCTATTTCTCAAATTTTTAAAGTTTCTGTTGCATTATTTTCTTTCTTCAGTATTACAAAAGTCATTGATCGTCAAATTGTTTAAATCGTGCTTATCGCCCACTAACTACGATTTTAAAAAATGATTAAAATCAAGAACTAACAGGAACAATGAATCCTTGTGAGTCAGTATCCATTGAGAATTTTTCGTATGGGGTATGAAGTATTGAAATAAACCACGCATTCTATCCTGTCGTTGTTGCATGCACTACACGCCCGTTAAGTTATCAGTCAAAAGGAGACTGCAGTGTTCATCGATTGTGGATGGATTCTCTGCACAGACAGCTTCTTTTCATCAGAGATTCAGGATAATATGGAGCGGATCCATCAAATTGGTTCTGCAGTCTTCCTGATGTGCAATGAATTTCGAGTTGAAACGCTTCCTGATCTTTAAAGCTGAGCAAAGATTTCACGGCACTATCTTTGTTTAGAGTAACGAATCTGGATAGAAGCTGGTTCGTAGCTTTTAAAAACATCGCAGATCTCCAGGAGAAAAATGCATTGCGATATTGGTAAGACAGAATGTTTTCTAAGGCTTTGAAGTAGGTCTTTTGTTCTGTTGAGTAAAATAACGCGGGTCTATAAGTTGTCCCGTAAAACATATTAAATCATCGTTGATTTCGTTGCTCAAGCCAGTGCAAACATTAAAAAGCACAATGTTGCCTGTCAGGTACGTTGCTGATGACAGAGAGTCAGATTTATCATTTCTGGAGATCACTGCATTGAGAAATTCAGCTGTTTTTGTTATATGTTACTATGATTTTTTGAAATCAGTAATTCAATCACCATAATGTGTGCGCGCGCACCCCATTCTCAGACAGACTTACCTGGAATTCCAATTGCTGCAAGAATAGGATAGTAAATACCTTCGGTCTGCAGAATTACAGGTCGACTCATGCTCGGAGGGAGGCTACGTCTCCAGATAGTTCCTCTGCCACTTGGATCTCCTGTTGCCAATTTGAACAAATTCAGCTGTTACTTATAGCTTAGAGAAATCCTCAGTGTAAAATCAGCAAGTAAGATGTAAGGAATTATTGCGTCATGCAACTTGATCGGATTAATTAGCTCTGTTTTTATTTGCCTTTGTTCACAGCTAAATTTGTAAGCTGTGTACAAATGCTTAAACATGTATATTCTTCAAAGAAAAAAAACAGCTGAAAGGTCGTGTAAGGTTTATTATATCAGACTTGAAAAACGTATTCGATTAAACAACAGCCGTTTCTCGTGACTGAGTCTTATGAACAAACTGTTCTTACAGCAATTTTCCTTCCCACCACCATTATTTACATATTCTTATCTGCAGATTCATGTGAGATAAATGAAATGAAAATTTCTCAAGTATCTGATGCGGAATGACAAAATCTCATAAATATATTAGAAGGAATACAAACAGAAATGTGTTTAGGTGTAGTAATCATTTGGAGACGCATTCAGTTGGGAATTGTCAATTGCATGTCACAATCAGAAGCAATTTCTGTTGTTCAACTAGATATATCGGGGATAAATGTGTGTTTAATATAGACAGCGGTATGAATGTACTATAAAATAAGTACTGTACACAATCCAATTAAATACAGTGCAATCTGAGCTCGTACTGCTCATTTTTGAAATGACGGGGTGTAGTGAAGGATCTGGATGTGTACAGGCACTCTGTGTGCACGCGCCTTCTCGAGTTTCACATTCCTGTAACTTTCGGAACTATCCCACACCGATCTGCCTCTCTTCTAACTTCTGCATTGCTACAAAGAAGCTAAAGGGAGATTAAAACAACAGTATTGCACTACCTGCAGGGGTGCCTTAAAACCCAATGTGAAAAGCATTGGGTTCCCAATTTCCTGGTTCTATGCTCCAAGGAATTGCCCAACAATTTGTCTTCTCCCTTTGACTAATCAAGAATCTATCAACCTCTCACCTAAATATACATGGAAAATTAGTCTGCGGAGCTACCTGCGGAGAGGAATTCCGCAGATTCACCACTCTCTGGCTAACGAAATTCCTCCTCATCTCCGTTCAGAACAGACGCCCCTCTATTCTAAAGCTGTGTCCTCTAGTGGATACTCCATTTCCTCACCACCGGTCAGTTTGGATTGGCAACAACATCTCCTCCATGATACGTATCAGCCCAGATGCACCACGTGACAGCGTGCTTGGCCGCCAACTCTACTCGCCTTAGACTTATGACAGTGACGATAAGCACAACTTCAATGCTATATTCAATTTTACTGACGACACCACTGTCGTAGACGAAATGAAATGCTGTGATGAATCATCATATAAGAGGGAGAATGAAAATCGAGCTGAGTAGTGGCACAACAACAACCTTTTACCTAATGTCAGCAAGACCAAGGAGCTGATTATTGACTTCAGAAACAGCAAACTATAGCTCCATTAGCTAGTCCTCATCATGGGATTGGAGGTAGAGTGTACCAGAAACTTTATATTCTTCACCGTTGCCATTACATGAAACCTGTATTGGGTCCAGTACATAGGTGCAATTTCGAAGAAAGCACGGCAGCGCCTCTGTCATTATGAGTTAGCGAATATTGAGCATGGCATCTAAAACTTGACAAGCTTTTGCTCAAGTTTGATGGAGCGTATATTCGCTGGCTGCATCACAACATGGTTCGGAAACACCAAAGCCCTTAAACAGAAAATCCTACAAACAGCAATGGATACGGCCCAGTCCAACACGGGAAATTCACTCCCCAACATTGAGCAAGTCCATACGGACTATCTATAATCAGGAACCCCTACCACCCAGGTTATGCTCACTTATCTCTACTACCATTAGAAAGAAGGTACATGAGCCTGAGGACTCGCCACCAGGTTCAGGAACATTTATTATCTCACAACCATCAGGTTCTTCAACTAAGGTTGAAAATGTTACTGAAGTTCATTTGCCTCGTCACTGAAATTTTCGCGCAGCCTGTAGACTCACTTTCAAGGACACTTCATCTCATGTTTCCAATATCTATTGTTTATTATTATATATATTTTTGCTCACTTCGAGCATCGTTTAAAACTTGAGGATTCTGTAATATGTTAGATTCGTTCTGGATTTTCATGGCAATTTTACATTTATAATCTTGGATTTTTTGGCCTTTTATTATGTATTTCTTACATATTTCTTTTGTGTTAACCACTTGGTGTTGTATTGCCACAGTGGACCCTTCTGTTTCTGAGAAGAGGTCCCTACCTCTGCGTCAGGCGCTCGACGATTCCTTGTTAACATTGAGACTAATCAGTTCATGGGGATCATGGAGAGGCATGCTATTTGACCATGCTCTTGGTTACCTTTTTCTTCTGTTGTGATAATTTCTTCACTTTTCTGTGTTGTGCCTTCATTTCAGTTTAGTGGGTTCTACTTCCTATGAGAATTGCATACGGTCGCGAGAAGTACTGAATCCTGGTTTCGTTTATTAAAATATATTATTTGATGTTACGTCAGACTGCGGTATAGATTCTTAATGTTTGCTGTTCTTTTTCCCCCTTCTACCTTTGTCAATGTTAATCTATGCGTGTTTGAGTACATAGTGATTACTAATATATGTCATTTCAGTTTTTATATTCTCTTGTAATTTTTTTCAAATCGGTTTTGGAAGAATATAATTTGCTAATATATTATTAGTATTACGATTATTATTTCTTTTATTTTTGTATTTGCACAGGTAGTTGTATGGTGCACACTGGCTGTCCGAACTATTAGTGCGGTCTTTCATTGATTCTATTATGGTTATTGGATTTATTAAGCATGCCCGCAAGAAAATGAAATTCAGATTTGTTTATGTTCGACATATATGTACTTTGTTAATAAGTTTACTTTATAATGCTGAGTAAGTTAAACATAGTTGGCATGTCCTCCCTCTCTTACATATATACATCAAATTAATGATACACTGTTTTAGTACTGCGCGAAAATACACTACATTATGCACTTACCAATATTTCTGTTTTCCTTGTGTCTTGGTGTTTTAATCTCCCAGTGGCAGTGTAAATTATGCATTTGTTTTTAATTCTTGGAACCATATACATGCAAAAGGTTTGAATGAAAAATAGATAGAGCATTTGGCCACGAAAAAAAGGAGCAGCTTCAAGCAATAAATGCATGCTGTCCTGATTTTGTAGAAGACTGGTGTTCTACACGCGGCTTTAGATCATCTGGACACACAATACCTATGTCAGGATGCCGTTCATTGACTATATCTCAGCATCTATTACCATCATTCCCACAATCCTGATTGAGAAGTAACAGAACCTGAGCCTCTGTACCTCCTTCTGCAATTGGACCCTCGACTTCCTAACCGGAAGAACACAATCTGTGAGGATTGGTGATAGCATCTCCTCTTCGCTGGCGATCAACACGTGAACCTCAGGGGTGTGTGCGTAGCTCAATGCTCTCATCTCTATATATCCATGACTGTGTGGCTTGGCACAGCTCAAATACCATTTGTAAATTTGCTGACGATAGAATCGTTAATAGAAATGTTAGTAGAATCTCAGGTGATGACGAGAGTGTGTACAGGATTGAGATATGCCAACATAGTGGAGTGGTGCCGCAGCGACCACCTGGTACTCAACGTTAGTAAGACGAAAGACCTGATTGTGGTCTTCAGGAAGGGTAAGACGAAGGAACACATACCAATCCTCATAGAGGAATCAGAAGTGGAGAGAGTGAACAGTCTCAAATTCCTGAGTGTCAAGATATCTGATGATCTAAGCTGGTCCCAACATATTGAGGCAGTTATAAGGAAGGAAAGACAGCGGCAATACTCTATAAGGAGTTGGAAGAGATTTTGCAGGTCAAGAAAAAACACTCAAAAATGTCTATAGATGTACCACAGAGAGCATTCCGACGGGATGCATTACTGTGGGGTATGGGGGTGCGGGGAGGTGGCTTCCGCACAGCACCAAATGAAGATGCAGAGTGTTGTAAATTCAGCTAGCTCCATCTTGGGTACTAGTCTACAAAGTACCCAGGACATCTTCAAGGGGCGGTGTCTCAGAAAGGTAGCGCCCATTATTAGGGTCCTCTGGCACCCAGGACATGCCCTTTTCTCACTGTTACCATCAGTTAGGAGGTACAGAAGCCTGAAGGTACACACTCAGCAATTCAGGAACAGCTTCTTCTCCTCTGCCAGTCGATTCCTAAGTGGACATTGAACGCCTGGACACTACCTCACTTTTTCAATATATAGTATTTCTGTTTTTGCACAATTTTTAATGTATTCAATGCATATATACTGTATAAAGTATAGTGAATAATATTTACTTATTTATATAGTATTATTATTTTTCTTCTTCTATATTATACAATGCGTTGAACTGCCACTACTAAGTTAACAAATTTCTCGTCACACGCCGGTTATAATAAACTTGATTCTGATTTTGAAATATGCAATAAAATGTATTTTAACAAAAGATAGACGCACTTTGACGAAATCAGTGCGATTGCAAGTGATTAATCAGGATTATTCTGAAGTGCTCATTCCACTCACGCGACTATTCAGAGATAATTCTATGCAAAATTTATCCACTGTGAAGGAAATGCAATAGGAATAAACACCGCGTAAATAAGTAAGATAATTCTGATTTAACAGAAGTAAAGGCATTTATTCGATAATATCCCCTGAAAATTGCAATCAATTATCCTCCTAATTCGTGCTTCATTTATAAAACAATTTGTTCGGTCTTCTTTGCACAATCATTCATGGCACTATGGTAATGGCGTTAGTAAATGAATCTCGTATGGATTCGTGTGAATGGCAAGTGAATAAAGGTAAGAAATGTGACCTGTTCAGTCCACCCCAGGGGATCATCTGAAATCTGAGTAAGACATAAATAGAAGGAAGGAGCTCCACGTTTCAGTTGAACTAACCTGACACAAAGCCTCTCTCCGATTATGGGTCGACCTGTGCTCGTGTTGATAGAATACATTTCCTGTCCTACTATTGGCATTCCTGGTAAGTCTGATATAGACTGGCATTATTACTAACCTGTATTGCTAATTTAATCTGTCCACAGTAACATTGAACGGCAAAGATCAAGCATTTTCATTGCATAGCTGTCGGAGTGAAATGAAATTGATTCGTATCTCAGTGTCAATTTAAGTAATTACTCCCAGGATATTTCAAAATTGTTCTGGAGTGTGCTGCAAGCGAGCGATATGTCCGCCTTTCATCTGAATCGTTCAAAGCAAATTTCTGTCATTTGGGGAATGGGATTAAATTTGTACTAATAGGGACTGAATTGGTACAAGATTGGACTCAATTTGGTGCAGGGAAAGACTGATCTTGGCAACTCACGCCCAATAAAATAGACTTAGTAAGCGTACGGACGCCGAAACTCATTACAGTGTTAAGGTGATACTTGGCCTAAGAAGAAAACATATGTTTAACCACTATGGCTTCACCGTTCACCACAGCAAGACATCCGAAAACACGCCGAAGTTCGTACTAGACAGAAATAAGAATGCTATGTCATTTCTCTTTAAGAGTAGGGAAATTAACACGGTACGATATATCGAATCTGCTGCAGAAATCTTTGAATCTGAAGATTATTGGAGACATTTGAGAAAATTAACAGGGAGAGATATGTGCATCGAAACCAAGCCACCACTTTTCAGTTCCATTGTTATAGTTCATTGTTGTAGTTCCATTGCTATAATTCATTTATTTTGATGGCATTTCTTTTCTCTGCAGTGGACCCTGCCGCATGTTCCACTGTGTCACGTTATATGGTGACTGTCGTGTCATGAGGACAACAGAGCACAGAAATAGGCCATTCTTCCGACTTAGTCCAAGCCTACGTCTACGTCTACACTTTCTACGTCTAGCCCATTCCAGGGCTTGCCCAAAATCCGTTTAGCCTGTATAAGTCCTCTATTTTATCTTCCACATCTCCGTCCATATGCATTTAAATTACTGAAACTGTATCCTACCTCAATGTGTTTGCGCTATATTCGACTTCCAGTTCTGTTCAAGCTAATATTCTCAAAACTTTTCGATCTAATGCTAACGTTGATGAAGATATTTTGGATATGAATCTGATTAAGTGCATTGCCCAGGATTTTTCCTCTACCTTTGAAATTGTGATTGAGCAATTATTGCATCTGTTACACGTAAGGAAATAACATGGAGCAAGGTGATAAATTATTACTGTCTTGACGGCTGGACATGTTGTATACCGTTATTATTATTTATTAAGTTCCAGTAAGGAATAGGCCTCTTAGTCACGCCGCCCTGCAATCTCCCAATAAATCTGAGCCTAATGACAAGACAATTTACAATGACCCGTTAACCTGCCAACCAGTAACTAGCTGGACTGGGGAGGTACTGGAGCATAACGAGAAATCCCACATGGCCAAAGGGAGAACTTGGAAACTCCTTGCACGGTGCTCAGTCCAACAAACGTTGCAGACAATTGTTTTGGTTATTTTTCTTGTGATCGCAAAACCTTATGGGACATTGCTAATGTAGAATACTGCAAGTCCACTTCCTTGGTTCACTGGCGTGACCGTGGTTATTCGATGGACAAGGCTCTCATGCTGAAGAATACCCTGTTGAAGCCGCCCAGGAGAGGTGACGCCGGAGGCGATGTGCAGAGAGAATTGGGCTCCATGGACGCACTGGAATCCGTCCTGTATTGGCGGCTGGCACCTCCCGACGGTGCTGCCCTCGGGTGCTCATTCAATGGAAGACAAGCTGGCCCAGTGCGACATCCCCTGCACCATCAATCTATAGGCCATGCCACTCAGCGACGTAGGCTGCATGTATTTTTTCTCACTGCCTATGTTTCTTTCTTCTATCGTTTATGCGATGTGTGATGTGCCTTTATTAAACAACGATAAAACTGGATATACTTCAATATAGCTCCAAATTGGCAAGACAACAATTGCTGAGGAAACGTGCAAATTCCAATAAGTAAAATTAGTTCTAAACCATATTATATGCATGAACAGGGATAAAAATAAATTAGCCAACATTTACAACATTCAATCTCGACAGCAGCAATACAGGTACACAAATTAAAAACGTACTTGTAGGACAGAAAGTGCTTCCAATTATATGATGTTGTTTTCGAATTTTCATTTGGTAAGCATTCATTTCGTGTGACAAACCTCAGAAAATTAAGGTCGTTTTTTTTACATTTCAAAACCTATCTCCAATTCGTATTTTGAAGAGCATAAATAGAGACAAGAACGAAAAATACGTTATATTCTAGTAACAAATGCAACGTCACTGCTAGTTGCAAGAACGGATGTCGTATTAACGTTTTGTTTCTTCTTTTGCAGCTAATTTAGTGACAATCTATATTCTGTCCTCAAGAAAATGTGGCCTCTCCAGCTTCATTACACTATATCTCCGTTGGATGGCAGTAGCTAACCTAATGTTCTTGATACTTGGTACAATTCATTATTATATTAAAGCTGTCTACTTTCCATATTCATTCCTGAATTACACTCCTGTCTGCAGTCTTCATTTAGCCTTCATATACTACTCGATCGATTTCTCTGTCTGGCTGACAGTCGCTTTTACATATGATAGGTTTGTTGCAATTTGTCTCCAGAAGTTCCGAACAAAATATTGTACAAAATCAATTGCAACAAAGGTTATAACAGTACTTAGTGTATTGTGCAATTTCGAAAACATTCTAGTATACCTTCTTTATAAGCCTCGGCAAATAATTGACAAAGTTCCATGGTTTTGTGTTATAAAACCAATTTTCTACACTTCGCACTATTGGTTTACATTCCTATGGTTAGAAATTAATTTTATCATTTCTTTTCATCTTCCTTTTCAATTTCTTGACCGTGAGGAATATCATACTAACCAACAGAATCAGAAACAAACTTTAAGCATCCAATTTTAGTAAGAACAAGGCTGATCAAGAGATTGAAAACCGACGGAAATCAATCCTTCTATTGATGGCAAATTCTGCCAATTTCATTTTGCTATGGATGGTGACTTTTGTGTGCTTTATCTGTGTATACTTTGCCGATAATAAACTCCTACAAACAAATTATACTGACTCTTTCACCATTGTGGAAAAGGCTGGATACATGCTAAGGATTCTGAGTACATGCACAAACACATTTATTTACATGGTATTCCAGCGCAACTTCAGAGACGAATTGAAAACTATTATTTTGTGTGTATTTTCCGCCGTTACCATCCAACTTTACTACGTTATATGGCTATATAAAACAACATCTATTGCATGGACGCAATGAAAAGATTTGCATTTCATTTGGCACATCCGCTAATTAAATTCACTAAATGTGATATTTTGTAGCTTGACATTTGTTTCTAGAATTGTAGTGGGAGCTTTTAATATTTGTTAGATATCCTAAGAATGCTATATCAAATTTTGGAAAAAGCTATGACTTTTCCAAATTTGAATTAAATCAATTCATATAAAGGCATCTAAGTGCTCTCGAGTGATTTGTATTCAATACCAATTTTAGCTTGGGAAAGCTGAATCTATAATACAAAATGTCAAGAGAATGTTAGATGGTCTCGGCGTACCACTCAAGTTAAATATCAAACACGTTTTGATGTATTTTCCAAGACATAGAAGTGGATGACATATAAATGGGATATCTGCCGTACCGTGATGTCTAAATAGGAGAATGCCATACGTAGCCCTGGGGGCAGGTGAGATACTGGCATAGATATTTCTTAGTTGCAGCGGATCTATTCAATAGAAATGTAAGTAGACGACTAGTGCGAACGAGACGGGCATGGGGTCTACGATCATATTTCCCCGTGAATTTAAGAAGAAAGAGAATGTTTTCAATGCTCAGCAGATCAGACGGAATACTTGCAGACCCAAGTCAAGGTTATTATTACAGGTTGTCAGTCCTGATTAGTTGTGATACAATATGAAACTTCCAATTATCGGACAAAGGAAAATTATGTACGAAAGTTGCAATGTAAGGATGAGATGCCGTTTCCTCAACATTCTTAGCAGGAGTGTGGAAAGCTAAATCCCGCTGCCCAGATGACATGAAATGGATTAAGAGAGGTAAATAAGGAGGCTCCTAGCTGGTCTGAGAGTCATCGTAGAGAAACGAATGGGTTCATTAACAATCACAGAATTTCACCTTATTATGCCAATACAGAAATCGCATTCGAGATAACCAATTATTCACCTAAACGCATCCTCCCTACTGGCGCATAGACCACCGACAACAGCACACTATAGCCGTTTGTCTCGTGTTAATCTTTTAATTTACCCCAGGTGTAGCCCATTTACTTTCGTCTCGGAGAAGATCGCTCTTGTCCCGTGGATAAGGTATTTGGAGAGTCTGTAGGCGTACTTATAGCTTTAGATTTTTACTGGATGCCGTTGTTACCTCTTGCCTATCCTTCCTGCTTTCGCAGCTGGGCTTGGGATGGACCATGAAGGAGTTAGGGGTATCGAGTGCTACACTGAAACTAGTTTGTAGGAATTGTTGTTATGCCACGGAAGAATGTTTGCTTTGTTAACTGAGATGCTTTTACTTTTGCAGTGGTTGCATGGGAAAATACACCACGTAAAAGAAAGCCGTCGCTGTGTGTGGAGACGTGAAAACCGGATATGCTGAAACGGAGGAGGAGAGTAAAAGGTACCTGGTTCTGGCATCACAAAGGTTCTGAAGGCATAGAACATACCCCTTAGAATGAGGAGTGTTCTTGCATGGAGGAGGATTCTTCTAACTGCTGTAGGTAGCAGAAGAGGCGGTGAGAGCAGGAGTGCGAAAAATTGAGCACCGACATTACAGACTGTTTTTGTTTGTTTTGTTTTGTTTGGGATCTGCCATTCTAAATACCCGCTCAGTAATGATCCTTTTTGTTGATAACCGTCTTCAGTACTTTTCCAGCGTCCAACTAATATATCGGCTTGATTGTTTTTTTATCATTCATGCAGAAGTACAGAAAAAAAGTTGAAAGAATTTCATAAAAGGTCCATTAGATTCCTTCAAGAGACGAATGATTCTGCCAGTCATAACATATATGAAATATAATATATTCATATAAGAAAAAATAAAGAATAAAACATTAGAGGAATTACAAAATAGAAACATAGAAACATAGAAAATAGGTGCAGGAGTAGGCTATTCGGCCCTTCGAGCCTACACCACCATTCAGTAAAAGGAACTAGAGAAAAAACACAAATTGTATTTGGCACAGGATACATTAGGGGAAATTTTTAAAAAATAGGAATGAAATTAATAGTTTGGCTATGCAAGAAATCAGGAAATTTTTAATGTTTCTGAGAGAGACATTATGAAAGTGGATCAAAGTCTATGAAAATACTGGCTTGTAAACTGAGAAAAATAGCAGAAAATACAATTCATAGAATTAGGGACGCAAGAACGAAAATGATAAAAAAAATTAAGCTAAGTGAAATTCAAGAAGCTTTTGAAGTGTTTTACGAAACTCTATATTCCAACGTTCCGGGGGACCCATAACCAGAATTGACACCTTCTTGAATTCTCTAGTGTTACCCACTTTAAGCGAAGAACAAAATAGAACGATGACTGCTGACATAACTGAAGTTGAATTAAAAGCTGAAATTAGCAGGCTTAAATGAAGCAATTCACCAGGATCAGATGGGTATACGGCACAGTGGATCAAAGAATTTAAAAATGAGTTAATTCCTGTTTTACTCCCCACACTGAACTGTGTTCTAAAGAAGGCACAAATGCCACCCAGTTGGAAGGAAGCGATAATCTCAGCTATGCCGAAAGAAGGCAAGGATAAAATGGAATGCGGGTCATCTAGACCAATATCCTTTCTTAATGTAGATTATAGATTATTTACCTCCATCATAGCCAAACGATTAGAGGAGTTTCTACCCATACTGATACGTAATGATCAGACAGCTTTTATACAACAACGCCAGACACAATACAATATACGAAGGACACTTCAAATTATGGATCATATACAAAAAAAATAAGATCGAAGCAATAGTCATAAGTGTCGACGCTGAAAAAGCATTTGATTCGGTGAATTGAAATTTTCTTTACAGAGTTTTACATAGATTTGGTTTCCAAGACACAATTATTAAAACTATACAGACACTATATGACAACCCGACTGCTAGGTTTAAAATCAATGGATATTTATCAAATAGTCTTACCCTAGAAAGGGGCACGAGACAGGATTGTGCATGGTCACCGCTGCTCTTCGCAATATATCTGGAGCCATTAGCTCAATACATCAGACAAAATGAAGATAACAGTGGAATTACTATTAAAGGGACAGAGCATAAATTGGCTTGTTACGCAAATGTCATTTTGATCTATCTAGGGCAACCAACATACTCTTTACCTAAATTGATGCAATCCTTTGAACAATATGGTCAATTATCAGGATACAAGATCAACATAGATAAAACCCGATTACTTTCATATAACTATAGCCCACCAAGAGAAATTGAAAGTAGATACCCCTGGGCATGGCACACAGAGTCTTTCAAATATTTGGGCATCATTATGCCAAAAGATTTGGCAACATTATCAGAATGTAATTATCAGCTTTTATATAAAACAAATTAAGGAAGATGTGGCAAGAGAGAACCTGATTCCTTTTTTCAGCCTCAGTTCAAGGATTGAGTCTATTAAAATAAATATACTGCCCAAGCTGTTATATCTCTTTAAGACCCTACCAATAGAGATTAATCAAAATCAATTCAATGAATGAAACAAGTTGTTATCAAGGTATATTTGGCAGGGTAAAAGGTCTAGAGTTCGTCTCAAAACTTTGCAATTAGCAAAGGAAAAGGGGGGATGGGGCCTACCTTATCTTAGAGATTATTAATTTGCAGAACAGTTGAGAGCTGTGATATGTTGGTTCAACCCATCATATGACGCTCAATGGAAAAAGATTGAGGAGCGGGTATTTCCCATCCCCATACAAGCAATTTTGGCTTATAACAACCTGCAAAGGTACATAAATACTATTGATAACCCATGGGTGAAATTGACTCTTAAAATATGGAAAACTACTATGAAAGAATATAATCTAGAGGGAGATATTGTTATTCTTAAATGCTGTGCATATGTCTCGGATTTTACACCAAATAGATTGAATGCTAGATTTAAGGACTGGACAGCTAAAGGAATAACAGTTCTTTGCAATATAATTAAAAAAGGAACACTGCTGAGTTTTGAAATGCTTAAGGAGAAACAGTTAATAGAAAAACAAGATTTTCATCAGTATTTACAGATGGGACAATATTTTAATAAGACGCTTAAAAATGTAACCAAGGCAAGTACGTGCTTGATAGAGCTCCTTAGAAAAGCATATAATTCAGATAAGAGTAGTAGAATCATTTCAAGCATGTATAAGGGGTTGTCAAATCTTAAAGCCCATTCGACTTCATGCATTTAAAACAAAATGGGAGAGGAAGGAGGGATAATTATATCTGAGGAAGAATGGACAATAATATGGAGGTATCAATGGAAGTGTACCAGTTCACAGAAATGGAGGGAGTTTGGATGGAAAAACTTGATAAGATATTTTATTACACCCTCTCAGAAATCCCATTATGATAGTAACCTCCCTGTTTTCTGGAGAAATTGTGGAAATCAAAATGCAAATCATTATCATATTTTTTGGGATTGCCCTGTTATCAAAGACTACTGGAGGGGGATACACAATGGCCTACAAGGCATCTTTAAATGTGAAATACCCTCAGAGAGTAAGACCATATATTTTGGATATATACCTCAAGAATGGTTGAAAAGAGATAAATATTTAATGAATATACTGTTGGTGGCTGGTAAAACGGCTTCTACTAGTTAATGACTATCACAGGAGAGCCCAGCTTTAAATGCATGGATGGAAATTACAATGGACATTTACAAAATGGAGAAGATAACAGCATCTGTTAATCATAAACTGGAACAAATTGATTCATACTGGGAAAAATGGTTAAACTACATAATGCCTCATAGGCCTGATTTTATTTTCACAAATCAATGAATATGCAAAAAAAAAGATCACTCCGTACTTGTACATAGTTTTTTTTTCCTTTTGCTTGTTTTCTCCTTCCACTCTTTTCTTTAAGTGTATACCTCAGATAAATACTATGTGGAGATTTTTGACATGTATGATTATATGATATATATGTAGAATGTCTGAAATACATCTTATGGAAATGTTTGTTTGATGATGAACTTCAATAAAAAATAAATTACAAAAAAAAACAAATATGAAATATATTTATGGAATTCAAAAGCAAAGGAGATGACTCTATGAAATGGAATCTGGAAGGGTTTCTAACAAGCTTGAAAAGCCAGAGATAAATAATATTTCCACCAGAGCATTAAACTGAAGCAGGCTTAAAAATGCCAGAATAACACCTTAAGACCAGAAAACATAGCAATAGAATTCGGTCTTTTGGCCGATCCCGTCTGTTCCGCCACTAAATTCTAGCTGAATAATTACGCCTGCTCCATTGCCACTATGAAGCCACACTCAAAATAAAAGATCAACATCTTATATTCCGTCTGTGTAGCCTCCAATTTGATGGCAAGAACAGCGACTTCACGAACTTCGGCAGTTAGCAATGAAAAGATCCCAAGCAAGCAGAAGACTATACTGTCCGAGAAGAGGAGAAGGTTGAAGATTGGAGAAGAGGTCATTGATGCGGTCTGGAGAGTCCTTGCCAAAGGCGTTAGCACAGACACGGAGGCGCAGAAGAAGAGCTCAGCATTATAAAGAAGAGAATATCTTCATCTGCTGTAAATGAAGTAACACAGACAAAATGTTGGAGGAATCCAACAGGCCAGGCAGAATAAATGGATAAGAGTACTATCCGCATTTCGGACGAAGAGCCTTCAGCTTGAATGAAGAAAAAGAAAAGTTGAGGAGACAAAGTAAAATGGTGGGGTGCGGCGGGAAGCACAAGGGGTGAAGGTGAAACTAGGAAGATGTAGCAGGTAATTAGAGATTTGGGAATTTAATTTGTAGAAGTGATGAAGGGTTGGAGAAGGGGGTATCTATTAGAAGACAGAAGGACATGAAAGAAAGAAAAAGGAGGAAGAGCGCAATAGGAAGGAAATGGGCAGGCAAGGAAATAAGGTGAGAGAGGGGAATGGGAATGGGTAATTGAGAAGGAAGTGCACTACCGGAAGTTGGAGACATCGATGTTCATGTCGTCAGGTTGAAGGCTACGCAGACAAAACATAAGCTGTTGTTCATCCAAACTGAGTGTGGCCTCATCACGATAGTGGAGGAAGCCATGGATGGTGTCAACATCACCGCGGGCATTGATCGCACTGAGGTGAGGAGGCAGGAGATCGAAGGAAGTCCGTTACTGAGGACAGAACGTTCTGCCTCAGAGAGGGGAAGGTTGGAGAGAATATGAAAGACCCAGCACGGATGGAGTCTGCTCCCACTCTATGATCTACCGAGCGCTCACATAAAAACCGCTACCACAGCCACATACCTTGCCTGGCAACATGACTTCGCCGCCATCTCTTGTCACATGGCTTTCAGATAAGTTTTCAAACTCCTCGATTCGGGAGCAGGTTGGTAGTGCCTGAGGAGAGGGGAGGAATGCAGTTTTTCAGGGTAAGTGAGGTGGGAGGAAGGTGGAGTCTCCCAGGACCCAACGGCGGACAGAGGGACCTGAAAGACACGGGGTTGCAGAGTGGTGATAGGGGCTGGGCAGGCTGGGGTTCTAGCTGTGCTCATAGCGTCCCGGCCTGGAAGTGTTGACGTCAAGGTCCGCACATATCGAAGACAAGGAAGATAATAGAGTGGGAGCAGTGAGGGTAGGCTTCACTGACCTCATGTTGAAGCGAAGATTTGAACTTCTTCAGAATAGGTATTGGGAAGATTCTTCGCAGTGTAGTAGTAGCACATACGAGATAATCTGCAGATGCTGGAAATCTAAGCAACACACACAACATTCTGGAGAAATTCAGCAAGCCAGACAGCATCTATGGACAAGGGAAAAGTCCTGAATCTGCTCTAAATTGTCGTCTCTCTCTTCTGAGTCAGTGCCCTAGAGTCATCCACAATAGGAAATCTTCTCTCCACATCCACTCTATCTAGGCATTTCAATATTCGACAGGTTTCAATGAGATCCCTACCCAGTCTGCTAATCGTTAACGTATACAGGCCTGGAACGCTCTTCCTACGTTAATCCTTTCATTCACGCAATCAGTCTCGTGATCCTTCTTTGGACCATCTCTAATGCCAAACCCTCTCCGAATGACGGCTCTGTCGAGGTCAATATTGGGAAAAACATTGTCTCGTGTAGGTCCTTACTGGTTTGAATTAACTTGAGCGAAAGATGGGCAAGTTATATTTAAGCCTACACAAAGGCAGAGAGGTCGTGTTGATTGTTTCATGGAGCAGGAATGAATGACAAGCAGAAGGTAACATAAGATCAACCATGAGGTTCTTCAACTGTGATAATGTGTGTCCAAATGTTGGAGGATGCAGGGAATGACAGATATTGACTGTGCTTGCATCAACTTCTGATGGTCTCGTTTAATACATAATATGGAAACTTCATATTTTCTATAGAAGGAAATTGGCGTATTGGAGGATATCTTTTTAATCTGACGACAAGCAATGACCTCCGCCCATGCAACCCTCAATGAAGTAAATAATCTAGGGAGCCAGAAGGATGGTGAAAATGTTCTTAAACGGAATCATGTCCATAGTTATTTCGCAATGTCGCGAGCCAGTACAAAAACGAAAGAAAAACGCTAAATAACGTTAAAAACAAACAAATACAAGGAGCTTCTGTAACGTGCAGCCGTTTGCACGCGTACACCTATTACGAAGAAAACACGACAGCGCCTTTAATTCCTTATGTGTTTGCGAAAATTGGGCATGTAATCTAAAACCCTGATAACTTCAATAGATGTGTAGTGGATATCAAATTGACTTGCTGCATCACAACATGATGTGAATACACCAATGCTCTTGTAAGGAAAACCATACAAACTGCAATGGATACAGCCCAGTCCATTTCGCTGAAGTCACTCCTCAACATTGAGAACTTCTACACGGGAATCCTCTGCTACCATCAGAAAGAAGGTACATTTATTATCGTTCAACTATTAGGTCTTTGAACCAAAGTTGATAACGTCATTCAACTGCATTTGCCCCATGGATGAAATGCTCCAACACTTATGGATTCACTTTCAAGGACACTTTACTTCATGTCCTCGATATTTATTATTATTATTATTATTATTATTATTATTATTATTATTATTATTATTATTATTATTATTATTATTATTATTATTATTATTATTATTATTATTATTATTATTATTATTATTATGTTATTATTATTATTATGAACTTTTTTGCTCAGCTCACGCCATAAAACCAGAGGTATGTATGGGCATAACCAAGCACACTCATTTCTCAATTTTCAGTAACTTTTGGACTTTTCAATGGTGCTTAGCATTGGGACTTTAGGACTTGTTGAAGCATGTGTGCACAGCTTATCACTTTAACCATGATCGAATGTACATGATAAACACAGACTAATTAAATCCATCAAGTTGCATGACGCAGTAATTCCTTACATCTTGCGTGCTGATTTTACACAGGGGATTTCTCAAAGATATATAGGTAACGTCTGAATTTGACATAATAACAACAGACGTTCCGTGTGGCAATTGAACTATCTGGAGACGTGTCCTCCATCCGAGTATGAGACAACCTGTAATCCTGCAGATGGAAAGTATTTACTATCCTATTCTCGCAGCAATTGGAATTCCAGGTAAGCGCGCGCGCACACGCGCACACACACACACACACACACACACACACACACACACACACGCTGACGTATTACTGTTTGTCACCCGCAGCGTACCTGAGGCAAAATTGTTCTTTGGCTATGTGCATTGGCTTGAGCAACCAAACCAGCGACATTGAAGTTTGTTTTACGTGATAGTATAGCTCTGCGTTATTCCACTGAGCCCTAACCCTCCTTCAAATCATTAGAAAATAGGCTTGCAATCTTGCCAATAATTCAATACATTTTACTTATGGAGGTATACGTGGAAATTAGGTGTTTATGATGATTTTCCGTGCTACCCACTAGCTTCTCTCCAGATTCGTAACACTAAATTAAGTTTTTGGTGCGCCGCAATCTGTGTTCAGCATCAAAGAACAAGAAGAGTTCCAACTCGAAATTCATTGCAAGTCAAAAAGTATGCAGAAAAGTTTTGATGGATGCTCATCCTGCATCTCTGATCAACAGAGACCGCCAAAGCAGCGAATCCATTCGAAACAGATAGATATTGCACTCCCTTTCTGACTAACTTACGAGCAAGTAGTACGTTCAGCAACAACAGGATAGAATGCATGATTTATTTTAATGCACCACATCTTCTGACTTAAGGTATGCACTCAAGTTGAAAACTTTACAATGGATACTGACTTACAGAGATTTGCTGTTCCTGATATTTATTGACTTTAATCCTTTTCTCGTTCCACTTAGTGAGCGAAAAGTGTTACAAAAACAAATGTTCTTCAATGATTTTTGTCATATAGAACACAGAAAATAAAACACAAGAATACGATAATGAACAAAACTTAGAAATCGCTCTGGCTGTTGTGTTTCGAAAACTTTGATTTCTAACTTTGATAGATATTTGGAAGAAAGGTAATTGTTACTTTTTTCTGCTTATTCTACACATTTTCGTGGAATTGATGGGAAGTTGCTTGTGATGACATATTCAGAGACTACGCCGGATGAAAAGTAGCTGGGGAGCAATAAGGGGAGACGGCGGGTTTTCCGTCATTCTGCTGTTTATTTTGACAGCTTTGATTATATATATAGACAGAAATGACTAAGAGCATCAGGAAATCCGGAGGTTTGAGACTTATCGTGCACATAGGGTCAGCTATTTATTTATCTATGATGTTGTGGAAGGATATAGCAACTGATCTTCCTGAGCAGAAGGGAACTTACTTTCTTTCCAGCCTATCAACAGTAAAGGAGCCAGAGTTCAGATCGTTTAAAACTGGGCTTCACACTTTTAAGGATGCAGGCTTCTTTTCAGTCATTGTAGATTATGTTAGAAAATGTAAATCCGGTCCACTGCCTGTGTTGTCAAAGGCCATCAGGTACAAAAGTACAATCATCTATCCCCTGAGGTCCTCTCCCCATCCTCTCCCACTCCACCTCTCGCAAAGTTTAGATGGCTTCGCCTTACGAGGTGTCCACCGATGCCACGATTTCAGACAGTGTGACCGGTGGGGCTTCAGCAATGAAATGCCAACACCACAGAGGACTGGAAATGTATCCAAGATACGAAGCTTCGTGTAGCTTCGAACCATTAGCTTGTTTTCTTTCGTTCCAAATCCTACCGCCCGCTGATGATAGCTCATGAAGCAAAAGTCTTCTTACCGTTGTTGAATGTACAGCAGGGCTTCAAAAATGCTGACCTCGGAAGTTGAACGTAGAGTTGTATGGGGCGCAGGCGTTCAATGATACACTTTCTTTCAATTCACCTCTTCGCTAATTGGAATATTAATTTGTTAAAGTGAAGTATGACGGCAAAAACCATCAACTATCACTTTTTATCGCGAAACAAGACACATCGAAATTTGAACATTTAAGGATGATTACAGATCCAGTAATGGAAACAAAATACTATTTTCTATATTCTTCAGTACATTATTATTCATTATTCGTCGGTAACTTAATGTAGGAATATACATTTATTTAGATATGCAAGTGCTTTATCACACTCTATTATAAATTTTAAACAAAATGAGAACGAATCTAATCCTCTGCGCAGTATTTGTACCAACTTTGAAATTCAGTTTTTTTTTCCACCCATGGTATTGAGGTTATCAGTGTGGACGTGGTGTCTAGGTGAAAAAATACTGGGCAGCATGGTTTCCTCATAATGCAAGCATTGTCGCTGCTGAGACAGAAATAATATAAACCATTTATGAGGTTGAAATATAAGAAGCACCTATTCCACTAGATTTTGTTAATTGTAGACTGTGCCGCTATGTGATAAGAATTCATCAAGGGAAAACAATTGAAATGAATCAAGAATGTTGAATGAATTTTTTTATTCATTATGTTAAAGTGCATTTCCAAGACTTTAAGGGGGAAAATAAGGGATTATCGGCTAATATTCTGTAGCAAAGACACTGTGCATTGCAGCAAATTTTTCATTCCTAATCAGTTGTTGCTTTCATCCTGTTTGCAGCTAATCTGGTGGCAATTATCATCCTGTCCACGAGAAAGTGTGGCCTTTCCAGATGTATCATCCTATATCTTATATCAATGGCAGCGGCAGACCTTATGGTGTTGGTTTTCAACATAATTCTCTATGAGATTAAAGAGGCATATTTTCCGCATTCATTCCTGAATTACACACCTGTTTGCAGTTTTCTCATTGCACTAATTTATATTTCGCTTGATTGCTCTGTCTGGCTAACAGTCACATTCACACTTGATCGACATATTTCTATTTGTTGCCTGTCATTGCGGTCAAAATATTGTACCACAAAAAATGCATTGAAGGTTATAACATCGGTGTTTTTGTTGAGCATCTTACAGAACATTCCAATCTATTTCATATTTGAACCTCGACAAATAATTAACAATCTGCCATGGTCCTGTTATGTCAAGTCAAGCTTTTACTCCTCACCTCCTTGGGTTGCGTTTTTGTGGTTTGAGACTATTTTAACTCCATTTGTACCGTTCGCACTGATACTGCTGCTCAATTCCTTGACCATAAAGCACATTATACTGGCCAACAAAGTCAGAAGCAAACTCCGAGGAAACAGCAGTGAAGGGAGCCAGACGGATCAAGAAACTGTAAACAGAAGGAAATCGATCATTTTACTGCTTGCAATATCCAGTAATTTTGTTTTCTTATGGATGGTTAACCTTGTGTGCTTTATTTGTGTGCAGCTCACAGATACTCAATTTCTGGAGACTGATTACACCGACTCCTTCACCATTGCGGAAAAAAGCGGCTACATGCTGAGGTGTCTGAGTACTTGCACAAACACTTTCATTTATGCGGCGTCTCAGAGAAACTTCAGAGGGGAAATGTTAAATTTGTGTAAATGTCCTCTTTTATTAATTGGTCGTTTGCTTAAATGCAGTGTGAATGCTTAGCACTAAAATCAATAGATCCAAACAATATAAATGCAAGTGATTCTTTTGAAAAACAGTCATACAGATTTGTTTATTATAAAACCTAAAAATCCGTTTGTATTTCTGAAATAAAGTTGGATCTTTTTTCTTAAGGGGTTTTGACATAAAATGCAATGCCAGCTAATATTTTCCGGCGGATTTTTCGTAAAAACTGTCTCTGAATACGCTAAACAAACATGTCCTGATCGGAAGGCTATAGGATAATTCCCCTCATCGAAGTCTGTAAAAAAATTGATCAATATTCTCCGAGTTGCAAAAAAAAATCTATGTACGTAGAATAATAAAACATAATAATTTTGCAGGATAACAGGTACTGAGTCCTTGAGGAAAAGTGAATTATGTTGTTGTCAACTAGTTTAAGGTTTGTAGGCTTGTTAATGGCACTTGATCTTTCTGAAGGTGATCGAAATCGAAAGAACAAAGAAGCAACTGCAGTTTCCAAGAAAAAAAAACACAAAAGAAAAATTCTGAAGCTGTCAGCCGGTCAGGCGGTACCAAACGAGAGAAATCAGAACAGGAGTAATACTGGGAGAGGCAAGTGAAAGCTCTGTCCTCCGTGCTTTACGAATGAACATTTCTGATATCAAAAAAAAAGAAAAATTTCGACCATTCTACATTGATATATCTTTCTGTTGCGAAGAACATCATGTTTCGTACAACAAATACAGTTTAGTAAGCCGGAAGCAGAGAAAATTCCTCCTTAGTTTCGCAGTACAGCTTTCTCCGCTTCGGATGCTCATTTGCACCTGATTTTAATAAAAGTGCAATATTTCTAGTGAATGTCTTTGAGTATGGCCGGTAAAAGGCAAATGTTTGCTGCGGCTCCAAGAGCTAAATCGAGAACCAGAGGTGTTGGAGGAGGGAAGATGAATGCACCTGACTTATTGTGACATCACTTCCGTTCATTATTAGACTGATACTGTGCAGATCAAATCAAAGGGACCTTAGTTATGTTTTGATCTGGGACAAACCCTGTTACTGTTGAGATGGGGAAGCTAAATCGGTAGAATTAGAAAACATTAGTTCTAGACCAATCCAAGACCTAACGATATATATACCTAACCTTCAATGCCTTACTGTGGAATGATTAATCATTAGAGCAGGTATTAAATTGATCAAACTGGAGGAATAGCATGACGTCGTCGGAGGATACGAGGAAATGAATTAAACTGGCAATTACAGCCTGTGGTCTTACACTCTGTTAACGGCGATAGAAATGGTGATGCGTTCTGGTGGATGGGCTTTTTGGACTTCAAAGCGATACACCACGAAAGGCGATGAATGCGGAAACAAACATAAATAAGGCGAAGAAGTTGTCTCGTTTGAGTGATGTGGCAGAGATTATAGTATGTGGGCTGTGCGGTGTGCAGCTCTGGTTAAATTACTGCCGAAAGGTTCTGGTTTAAGAGAGCAGAAACGGTTTACCAGGAAGATGCCAGGATTGCAGGTTTTTTCTTATCGAGAGAAATTAGACGAGGCGGATTGATTTACCCTGGCGATAATAAAAGCCTCAGCCATGGCCTGACAGACAAATGGAAAATTACGAAAGGCGTGATAGGTGATGGGGCCTGGGTGCTTACTACCTATTAATGGGCGTAGAACCCATGAAGTCGAAGAAAGACAATGGCCATTCAGCGTTTGGCACGTGAGTGTAGTCCGGAGCTAAAAGTTATGAAAACGTGAGATTCCATTTGAGAACAGAAAGCAAAATCAGAACATCCACCTACGTATTGGAAGAACGTAACAGACCCAGAGAGTGAAGGGATTCTATTATTTTACTGCTCACAGTATCAGTGAGCTTCGTTCTGTACTGTGTGGTAAATATTCTTTGTTTTCTCTCTTCAGTTTATCCAGATAATCAATTGTTGAAGGCAAGTGATAGTGATATTTTCACCATAGAATTTCAAAACTGGCTACCTTTTAAAGCTTTCAATTTCTTGCACAAATACTTTTACTTGAACCGTTCCCAAAGCAACTGCGGAGAAGTACTCAAAATATGATGAATCGACTCTCGCTTATTTATTCAAATGAGATGTATGACTTTAGATTACAGTTCAAAGTATGTCCATATTCAATGAATTTCACAGATGATTACAAACATAAATCAATGAAATATACAAACCTACTGACCTATTGTGTTGTCATATCAAATTGAACTAGGTTGGGATGAGAGAAGAAGTTGCTGTGAAGTCAGAATCAGAACCAAATCAGTCTTATTATCACCGGCATATGTCGTGAAATTCATTAACTTATCAGCAGTTCAATGTAACATATAATATAGAAGAAGTAACAAAAAAAAGATAATAAATAATTAAGTAAATCAATTACAGTATACGTATACTGAATACATAAAAATTCGTGCTAAAATAAGAAATAATGTATATTAAAAAGTGAGGTAGTGTTCAAAAGTTCAATATCCAATCAGGAATTGGATGGCAGAGGGGAAGAAGGTGTTCCTGAATCGCTGGGTTCAGGTGGACGCTGCTTCTCTGAGAGAACGCTCCTTGAAGATGTTCTGCGTACTTGATAGCTGGAGACTGAAGGCAGAACAAAGGAAAAGCGAAATAAAAACCTGGGCAGCCAAATTATACCGTTGCGGTGTAAGCTTCCTAAAAGAACTATGATATTTTGATCATCCGTTTTGCTTTTACATAGTCTGTGTATAGTAGAAGGACTCGCAAAATTATATGCCACAGGAAGATCAAAACTACGGTTGCTCTCCGAGTGCAAGTATTCTGCAGAACAATTGCCTTCTCTACGTTTTGGTTCAGTATTTTAGAAGAAATCATTTCTCCAGCACCAAAGGTCGTAGGTTGGAGGACATGCACAAAAACCTCTTCCTCTCCAAGAAGGACTTCCCTGCAAATTCGGTATTTTCCACATGAAGAACATGCAATTTCCCATATTTTAACAATGCAAATTTCCTTTTTGTATTGACACATGCTTGACATTCCATCTGTGGATCCGATTCCATATGTTTATTACACTTATAAAAAGTTCTTTATTGTTGTTTGTTTATTCTGTAGAAAGTATTTCGGAAGCATTCCTGACAACTTTTCTACTTGCATCTACGAACACCTCAATGCTGTTATTTTAGATAATGTTCTGCATGACACTTCAGAATGTATGGGTAACTGATACTTGGCAGACATAAAATCAGATGCAAGCCTATACTTGGAGCAAGATAAAGAAAAAATATTTATTACACAGAGCATGCCGTGATGAGGCATCCAACTAATCTTTTTGCCACCAATTTTCCATAACTTGAAGAAAATAATGATAAAATATCTGTGTACAGTTAAAGACTTTAAACGTGAGCAGATGCATTAAACCTTGCGAAATTAATGCGTCTGAATAATTCTAGTCTTCTTATGTGTTGATTCCCATTGGAGATTCCTCTGAGATGAATAGCAACTAAAAATTAAAATTAAAATTAGTAGGTGCGTGTAGCTTTTGGATTCACCAAAATCGTAGCCTCTGTCCTTTTATGGAAAATCATGTAATTCAGCAAGTGATAATCAATTGACTACCCTATGCTTTGTCCAATAATGATTCCAGGTAATTCACTCGAATGGTTTTCAGATATATAGAATATTGAATTGCTTCATTTTAGATAACAACAAGCAAAGGCACAAATATCTGGGGAAAAAAGATGTTCTGCAATTCATTCAGATTGCTAATGCAAACAACTTATTAAAGTTTAGAAAAGAATATGATTGCAATACAAGTAATTTACAATGTTGCATGTGTGTCTTTTGTGCACTGGATTGAGTCAGAAAATCGAGAATGTTTGAATGTAGCTAATAATGAGTAAAATTATGTCTATTTCTTTATTTTAAATTATTTCTAAAATTGTATAATATTCTAAATTACTTTATTTCTGCAGCAAATAAACTCAGCAAATCTAATTGACCACTCACGCGCCTGATGATTGGAAAAAATCAAATATGGTTTGCGTATTTTAAATTGCTCCACTCCGCTTCAAAGCTGGACAACTTTAACTACGGAAAACTATGTGGTAATTATGCGTGTATTTAAATATTGAGGATCTGGTTACGAATGCGGATGGAGCCGGAGAGCATAATATTCGATTGTCTGAGTTGAGCTATACCATTGTCTGACATGCCAGCAATTCAACACAATTCAGGACATTCAGAGAGCCTAACTAAATGGAAGTGAGTCGTTCTCTATTTACTCATGGTGTTGCATAGGACGCAGACTTGGGCAGTGATGCTCGGAATGGTACACAATTTCACTGAGATAATATGAGTGAAAATTTATTTTAGACCCACCAGTCATACAGCAATCAAACAGCGAGACAATTAACAAAGGTTCATATGATGTTTTATGAAACACTCTGGTTCAGTCGGCTGCGGAAGTCTAGGGAAGACAACCTCAGGCCCCGCCAAACACATAAGATCGAAGTGCGAGTCCACCCCGAAACCTTCTGTTTGTGTGGATGCTGCGTACTTTGTTAACCTGTTACAAATAAGTATCACGAAATAACAGGCAGTACACCGCACACAATTAAACGAATTAGCTTTATTTTTATTTGACTGAAGGGTTAGTAAAGAAAAGGAAAAGGGCCCATTTTAATGAAAAAGTTGAATCCAGTTAGAGCTCACGGTTTCCCCTTCGCCGATCCTCCTTCGATCTCCCCGGGCTTCGTCGGATCACAGCCCCGTTCTGGGTCAATCCTACGACCTCTTCTTTATGGCGTCTTCACCCTTCATCTCCAACCGAGCAAAAGACCCAGCTCACCCGGATGTCAGGCACACAACATGAAAACACTGTCCTTCATTAGACAGCTCACATTCCAAGGCACCCGTCATCTCTAAACATAAACCAAAGATTGCTTCTACAGAAAGACCATTACTTTAGCAGTGAAATGTTTCCCAGGGTATTATACTCACCACCAAAATTAGTCATGTCCTCATGACATTGAATTAATTTGCCACTCTTTATACAAAGCACAAAGTCAAACCCAGGTGTGTAAATGACAGTAACATAGCTCCCCAAGGCGATAGGTGCCACATTCTGTTCACCCAATGCTACATACTTCAGGTCAGACACTCCTTGGGATACTTCTGGTCTGCATGGCGAGGCCTCCTCTCTTGCAATTCGGATCCTCCTGCCACTTGGCTGAGCCCCACTTCATCTCTTTCATGGTCCCACTGAGACCCAGCCTGTTCACAGATCACTCCACCCCCTCCCCATTTCACCTGATTCAGTCTGAAAAGTATTGAGAATCTCTTCCTGAAACAGTGGGGAGTTAGCAAAATGCAGCATATACCACAACCCCATTTTCTCATCTACTGAGAATTATCCCTTTCAAGGGCTGGGACCAGTCTAATCTGCTGTTGCTCCATCAGTCGCTCCGCGTCACCCCACAGTCCTCTTATTAGGACTAGGCCCCAGGTCGGGTTCTGAGACAACCTCTTGAGGCAGAAGTTGGCTCCGATGGAAAGTCTTGACGGGCCTATTCCTATCCTTTGGTTTCACCCGGAAATCTGGTACTTTTGGCATCTGACTCTCCACTACATAGGGTGTAGCTGGTCAACCAACGTATGCCTCCCAGGTAACCCCAAATTCTGGCAGGAGTTGGGGAGAACGTAAGCTTTTGATCATTTCTCTATGATTTCCTTGATTTTGCTTGGCAACCGCGACCTCAGCTAATTCATAAGCCTTTTTCAGCTCAGACACACAATTCAGATAAGCCTTCGGTCTTCCTCACTATTCCCAAAAGAAATATCGGTCGCCTTGTCCTAAACGTCAAATAATATGTCGAGTACCCGGTAGCTTTATTTCGTGTATAGCTGTAGCAATGGAACAGGGGTCCAATATGTTCACTCCACTGCTGATTTCCAAAGTTCCGACCATATCTAGCAAGATCCCATTAAACCACTCAGGCTGGCGATCACCCAGCGGGTGATAAGGCGTAACCCTCAACTTCTCGACTCCAAGCAATGCTCAGTAATAACTCATGTATCAGCCTACACTCGAAATCCCGTCCCTGATCATCATGTATCCGTCTGAAGTGTCCATTTTTACCACAGTTATAACAGACAATACTGAGCGCTCCCCTTTTCAACTCTGCCCCGATCTCCTCTACCACTCCCCGAGGAGGGCTATTTGTGGTCACTTCAACGCAAGGGCCACTACCGAGGACTGTACCCTGCTGACGGAGGGCTCCCGAGCCTCCGAAAGATTCTCCTCCTCTCGTACTTCTCTGATCAGCTCAACAAACGAGGGAGGAGGCGCGTCTTACGAGACAGTCGGAGACCCCAAGTGATCACGTTCTGGGACGCCTCCTTTCGCTCTTTAGTCCATTCTTAACTGATCGACCTCAGCCATCTGGATGGCCCCTCTATGCCGCAAGCAGTTTAGCTGCCTCTTCAGCCGGAAAATGTAGGCAGACGGCTTTTCCCCTTCCTCCTGACACATGTTCTGGAACCCTGACCTAAGCTCCATTGGGCTTCCCATCGCACCAAACACCTTTTCTACTGCAGAAATAGCAAAGCGGTTTTTTGCCTTTACTACTTTTACTATGTCAGCAGTCCGCTCTCTCGAACTCTCAACCAATCGCTGTCGTTTTAGGTCACCAAAGCACTGTCACTCATCTACCAGCTGAGAGGTCTGCTCCGCCCAAGTCTCATACTCCTCTTCCCCTTTGGGGGTATGCTTTGTTCCTGAGAATAAGCAGAGCCTACAATTGCTGAGACTTAGATTCCATTTATTCGCCGGGAAGGTTTTGGCCGATACCAACTTAGATTTCTCGCTCCTCGCTGGTGGACTCATTGGACATTCCAAATAAGACCACTCATTCCCCTCGCTACGCAGAAACAAGAACACGCCGTCTTTGACGTCTCCACCCTCAGCTACTTGGGATTTGGCCACTCAGCTCCGGCAGCATCCATAACCACATACCGTAATCACTTTACCTGTCAATAGTTTTGCACAATCTTAAACTCACAACCCACTGGATCAATCCTCAGGGCAATCATACAGCATCCAACAAAATCGATCCCGGACGAGCCCCCCCCCCCCCCCCCCCCAATGGGAGCACTCTGGTTTCGACGGCTGCTCACGTTTAGGGAAGACAACGTCGACTATTTGTTATTTTCTATGAATTCTGCGCGACCTGCTAAGGTCTTCCAGTATTTTGTGCATGTTGCAATGGATTTCCAGCATCTGTGTAATTTCTTGTTTTTTATGTGATATTTCTGGTCATTTACTCAATGCACACGTCAAAAGATGAATATAACCTTGCATTGTCTAGGGTTTAATCAGTTAATGGGTCACCAGGTACAACCCTGAGATTCGTTCCATGCAGATATACCCAGTAAATGCAAGAACCATTGTAGAATCAATGAAAGACTACACCTTACAGGGAGGACAAAAACTTAAATGAGAGCATAATCCCCTCCCAAAAAGTCGAAAAAATTACATTATCGCTATTTGAGCAGAAGTTAACCAATGGAAGAACATTACCCTCTATGGAAGACGCTGCAGCAATTGAGCTGACTAGATGTCGACAAGGAACTGTTCAGAGTTGAATACGTCTTCCCAGACACAGATGAATTCCTTGTGGCAAATACAGAGCGAGGTGTTTAACAAAGAAATATCAAAAGTACACAATAAAACAGCAACAAATCCAACACGATAAATGTAGTAAATGCAGAGAAAAAAATTTGGGATAAGAAGTCCAACACATTACAGGATCCTGCAGAAGTTTAATTCAATCAGATTACTTATGCAAGCATAACCAAGTGGCAAATATCATAACTTACTATAAATACAAGCCTGATCACGTTTTAGAGTCAAATGCCCACAAGTTATATTACGACTAAGAACCTTTTGCCAGTGAAAAACCTGTCCCAGTCCACGCTTTTTAGATCCTTTCTCTTTTTTCTCTCCTTCTCTTTTTCCAGTTTAGAAACTCAACCCGAGGACCAGATCTATCTTCATCCATGATCAAGTTGAAACTAATGGTGTTACGATCACTGGAACCAAAGTGTTCCCGTACACACGGTTCCGTCACCTGTCCTAATTCATTTCCTAATAGAATACCTAATATTGCATCCTCTCTAATTGGTACGTCTATATATTAATTTACAAAACGTCCCTGGACAAATTTTACAAACTCGAGCACGTCTAGACCTTTAACAGTATGGGAGTCCCAGTCAATAAGTGGAAAATTAAAACCATTACTATCACAACTTTATATTTCCTGCAGTTGCCTGATACCTCTCTACAGATTTGCTCCTCCATTTCTCGCTGGCTATTGTATGCTCTATAATATAACCCCATTAATGTGGTCATATCTTTCCTGTTTCTCAGCTCCACCCATATGGCCTTGGTAGACAAGCCCTCTAATCTGTCCTGCCTGAGCACCGCTGTAATATTTTCCCTGACTAGCAATGCCACCATCCCACCCTTCATCTCTCTGCCTCTATCACGTCTGAAACATCTAAACTTTGAAACATTAAGCTGCCAGTCCTGCCCCTCCTGTAGCCAGATTTCACTAATGGCTATCATGTCATAATTCCATGTGTCAATCCACGCCCTCAGCTCGTCTGCCTTCCGCACAATATTCCTCGCATTGAAATAGACACATCTCAGAAGATTATTACCACCACACACAAACCTTCTATTTGTGACTTTGCATGAACTTCTAACATCATTTATTTTCACCCCCTCTCCACTATCTGCTCTGTCACTCTGGTTCCCATCCCCCTGCAAATCTAGTTTTAACTCTCCCCGATAGCACTAACAAACCTCACTGCAAGCATATTGGTCCCGTATTATCTAATGTTCGGGCGCGAAGAAAGGTAGCCCGCTGACATCTGCTTTGGCATTGGCGGAGAAAACCTTTAGTATGTGTCTGATATGAGAACAGAGCAGTAAAAGGTTCATGAATAAGCTGAGATCTCAGCTACCAAGCAAAATGAAGGGAAAAGGGGGAGGTATGATCAAAAGGTTATGTTCTCCGAACTAATGCCTGGAGACCGAGTCCTCATAAAGAACATGGCGCTACCTGGGGAGCATAAATTGCCTGACCGCTGGGTGACTACGCCCTATGTAGGGGAGAGCCAAATGTCAAACGCACCAGTTTTTCAGTGAAACCAAAGGATGGGAATGGACCTGTTAAAATTCTCCATGATGAAGGGAGAATGTAACACCCTGGTAAAGGTTTCAATGTAATTATCTAATGTAATTATCTTTCTGTCGGAGCACTGTTTAGGTTATCTTTAAAGATAACGGGTGCTTTGGAATGTGGGCCTTCCATCAAAGGAGCAATTTTGTTTTTGTGGTGTGCTTGACACTGGTGTGTGCTTGGGTCTTTCATCGCCCGGAGATGTAGAGAGAAGACACTGGAGAGAAGTGGTCGTAGGATTCGACCCGGTTTGGCGACCAGAACCACCCTCTACCTCTGGAGCAGGAGGTACGTGTTGACCCAGAGCCTAAACTGGACCCTGCAACTAATAAGAAAACCCTGCAGCAAAGTGGGAAAATCGAATGACAAGCAGCGGAAAGAACTAGACCGGACCTGACTCTTGAATGTGATACGAACTCAGAAGATGAGAAAATGGGTGTGTGTGTGCAAGCTCCCCAATAATTGACGAAGTTATTTCCAACGCTTCTCAAACTGAAGCGGCTGAAATGGGGCGGGGGGGGGGGGGGAACCAACAGTAGACAAGAAGTTTAGCGGTTAGAAAATGACGGGAGGCTGAATGCTAAAGTAACTGGTCATGAAGCTGAGCTGGGAGCTGGGAGCTGGGTTATCGATTGACGAATGAACAGAGAGAGGCCCGAGCAATGGAGAGAAAGGAGCTTCCCATTTAGACAGGCAGTCTAGGGGTTGTCTGAAGCTGAAGAAGTGGACGATGGGGTTAGGATGTCTCAAAAATTCAGGAATGCCCAGCCAGACTAACCTATGTCATTCAGGGAACCGAGTGTGGCCCCATTCCCCGCCATCTCACTGCCATTTACACCTGGTTTTGAGGTCCTGATATCACGAAATTTCTGTAAGACTTAATGTCTTTTTATGAGGCGGTGATAAATTACCTCAAAGTCATGAGGACATGGCTAATTTTGATGGGTGGAGAGTGTAACACGCTGGAAAAGGTTTCACTGCTAACGCAATGTTTTTCTGTAGACGGAGATATTTTTGGGTTATGTTTCGAGATAACGGATGATTTGGAATGTGAGCCATCTAATCAGGGGAGCGTGTTTTTTTGTGTGGTGTGCCTGACACCGGTGTGAGCTGGGGACTTTGTTCGCCGGGGCGGAAGATGAAGAGAGAAGACGCTGGAGATAATCGGCAATAGGATTCGACCCGGTGGGGGATCATGATTCGATGGAGCAAGGTGCAGAGGTTTGTTGAGGATCATGAATATGACTTTCGGAAGAGTTGAGCAACTTGTGCACAGTTGACTGTTTAATCATATTGAGCACCTTTTTATCTTTTCTTGCTTTCTTAACCATTCAGTTAAGTTAATATTGATAACTATAATTGCGTCAATCATGTGCAGTGAGGTCTCTGCTATTTTTGGCACCGAATTATAACAGGGTAGAATATTACGTAACTTCCACACAAACCGGGGTTTGGGGTGACAGAGGCTTCTCAATCTCACGGATTTGGCAGGACAGGAGTGGGTGTTCCCTAGACTTACGCAGCCTAACAAAACCAGGTGTTCGGCCCGAAACGTCGACAGTGCATCTCCCTATAGATGCTGCCTGGCCTGCTGCGTTCCACCAGCATTGTGTGTGTGGTTTCATTCTTGTTATCGGAAATTAGTAATTTATGTACGAAATTTGCAATGTAAACATTAGATGCCGTTTCCTCATCATTCGTTGCAAGAGTGTGGGAAGCTCAATCCTGCACCCAAAGAAGTATGAATGTGAGTAGGGCAAAGAATTAAGAAAGCTCGTCACTGGTCCTGGAGTCTTTTTGCACAAATGAATGGGCTCCTAAAACAGGTCACAGAATATAGAGATCGCACTAGAGATATCAAATTACTTACTGGTCTAAGCAGATCATCCCTACTGGGCATGGATCACCGACAGCAGGACACCATAGCCGTCCTATGTCAGTCTTGCAGTTTTTCCCCAGTTGTAGGCAATCCTCTTTCTTCTAGGTAAATACCTTTCTTTCCCATGGATGATGGTTTTTTGTATTTTTTAGTTGTTTTGGTATCTGCCATTCTATATCTTTATTCAATTATCAAATTTCTATTGATAACCGCACACAATACATTCCTAGCGTCCAATCAATACAACGACATGATCATATTTATTTACAAATGCCCTATTGTTGCTCTTGAGTTTAGTTTTAAATGCCGATGACCTGACAAAGCAATTCGCTAAGGAAAATGCACAATATTATCTGTTGTTGTGGAGAAAAATGTTGAATTATCCACTCCCGTGGTCGAATAGAACAGAAGCTTAGAACTTGACCTGAGAAAGACTATAGAATTCAATATAACAAAAAGGGGTATAACGTTGCTTGTCTGCGAAGTATGCAGATTTTGAATGTGTGTGTGTACCGAACAACATTAAGATTATTGTTTTCTTTCATTCAGAATAAAAGTTTAAAGAATTTCATAAAAGGCCCATTGGATTGATTCAGGGGAAGAGCTATTCTGCTCCTAATAATCGATTTGAAATGTATTTATTGGAGTTCAGAAAACAAACGAAATGCTTATATGAAATATTAAATGTTTTCCAGAAGGATTAAAAAGACTGATACTGATAAAATGTTTCCATCACAAGATTAATCTGAAGCTGGGTTGAATAATGGAAAATAACTCTATATTCCCATAAATCGTTCTAAAGCAGAATTAATTCATTTGGTCCATCTAGTCAGCTGCGCCATTGAATTGTGGCCGATTTATTATGCCTCTCAACTCCATTCCCCTGCCTCTCCCAGTAAGCTTTGATGCGCTGACTAAGCAAGAACATATCAACATTCAACCCTCCCCACTGATCTCTTTCCTGGCCCTTATCCTTGCAGATAGCATAAGTGCCATAACTGCCCCTGCACCTCCTCCCCACTACCATTCGCGGCCTCACGCGGTCCTTCCAGTGAGTCTTTTGGGTTTATCTATTGTATTAGGTGCTCCCTGTGTGGCCTCCTGTATATCACGGAGACTGGATGTAGATAGGTAGACCGCTTTGATGAGCACCTATGCTCCATCCAAAAGATAATGCGGCATATCCCGTTGCCACCCCTTCAATTCTAATTCCCATTCCCACCTGACGTCAATCCATAGTCTCCTTTACTGCTCCGATGTCTACACTCAGATTGGAGGAGCAACATCTTATATTCCAGCTGGACAGCATGAATATCGATTTCTCGAACTTCCTTGTAATTGCTCCCTCACCATTCCTATTCGCCTTTACCTTCTTAACTCATCTCCTTACTTACCCATCAAATCCCTCCTGTGCTCCTCTGCGTTGCCTTTCTTCCATAGTCTTCTACTAGAAAGAATCCATTTAGCCAGAGGATGGCGAATCTGCATTGTTTATGCCACGGTCGACTGTGAATACCAAGTCCTTAAGTATAGTTACAGTGGAGGTTGAAAGGTAAAGCAAGCAAAATGCTGGGGGATCTCAGCAGACAGGTAGACTCTATGGAAAAGTGTAAACAGTCGGTTTTGTTGCAGGCTCTCAGTTCTGGTTACTTCTGATACAATGACAATTCCGATTATCGGAAATTAGTAACTTGTGTACAAAATTTGCAATGTACAGTAAGTGTACGATGCAGTTTCCTCATCATTCGTTGCAGAAGTGCGCGATGCTCAAATACACACCCAAGAAGATATGAATGGGAGTAGGACAGAAAATTGAGGAGGCTCTCAACTGGTCTAGGAGAGCTCTTGAATAAACAAATCGGCACTTCAAACAAGTCACAGAACTTCAGTTTGTTTCACCAATACAGGAATTGCACTAGAAATATCGAATTACTTACTTACCTAACCCCATCATCCCGACTGAGGCATAGACCACCGATTGCAGCATGCGAGAGCCGTCTGTCATATGTCAGTCTTTCAAATTATCCCCAGGTGTAGCCCATCTTCTTTCTTCTCGGCGAAGATCCCTCCTCTCCCATGGATGAGTTTGTTGTTTGTTGTTTTTGGAGAGTTTGTTCTATTTATGGCTCTAGCCTACACCTCCTCCTTTCACAGGAGAACTTGGGACGGACCATGGAGGAGTGAGAGACATCGAATGCTACACTGGAACAAGTATGTGGGAATTAATGATAGGCCGCGAATAAACACTTAGTGTGTAACTGAAGAGGTGTTATTTTTACTGAGGTTACTTCAGGAATACCCATGTGAAAAAAAGAAGCCGTTGGAGTGGAAGAATGAATACGCAGAACAGGTTTATTTCACATGTTGAAACCGAGAGGGAGAGTAAAATGCACCTAGCTCTGGTGCCACATCAAAGGTACTGAATTTACAGAACATAATCCAGTGAATGACGCGAGTTTTAGCATTGAGGATAATCCTTATAACGGCTCCACTTAGCAGGGGTTGCGATGAGAGCAGAAACGCGAAAATTGTGCACTGGCTTTTCATATATTTCTTGTTGTCTTGGTATCTGCCATTCCACATTCCCACTCAGTAGTGATCACATTTTCTATTCATAACCGCCTTCAATACATTCTCAACGTCCAATCAATATACCCGACATGAGGATACTTCGTTACAACTATATCCTGTCTGGGTAGCCTCCAACCGAATAGAATGAACATCGATTTTTCAAACTTCAAGAGATTTCTACCTCCCCCTCACCATTCCCATTCTTGTTTACCTCTGTCATCTTATCTTGTTACCTGTCCATCGCCTCTCTCTAGAGATCCTCCCACTTCGCTTTCTTCCATGGTCTTCGACCCTCCCCTATCAGATTCTCCCTTTTCCAGTCTTTTATCTTTCACCTACAGATTCCCAGTCCTTCAATTCACCCCTCTCCCTCTCTTGTTTTCACCTATTACCCAGCACCTTGCAAATCTTCCTCCCCATCCATCCACCCATACCTTCGTGCTCTAAATCCTCATCTCTTTATCCTCACTTTTGATGAAAGGTCTCGGCCCGAAACGTTGATTGTTTACTCTTTTCCATAGATGCTGTCTGGCCTGCTGTGTTCCTGCAGGTTGCAGGTTTGTGTGTGTGTGTGTGTGTGTGTGTGTGTGTGTGTTTTAGAGAACAGAAGGAATTTACTTAACAAGCGGGTGGCGACTCTGGAGAATTTATGCTTCAGACGCCAGTGAAAGCCAAATCATTGAGAATATATAAATCAGAGGTTGAAATGCAACACACACAAAGTGCTGGAGGAATACAGCTGGCAAATATGAAAAAAAATAAACAGTAGACGTTTCAGGCCAAGACCCTTCGTCACGATTGGAAAAAAAAAGAGCTGTTAGATCAAGAAGGTGAGGGCAGGAATAAGTACAAGGTGGTGGGTGATAGGTGAAAGCGGGAGATGACAAGGGAGGAAATAAAGGGCTGGGAAGCTGCCAAGTGCAGAAGATAAACGGCTGGAGAGTCCTTCCAAAAAATGTAGGCGCGGTGGCATGCCGGGATCTCACACATGCCACCGTGGGCGCAGGTGTAAAAGAATGAGGCCCTTCCGGAAGACCAAACGTTCAGCCTCAGAATGGGGGAGCTCAGAGGGAATAGTAAAGACCCGGCACGGATGAGAGTTAGGATCAGACGGGCTTAGAGGATTGGTAGTTTTTGACGAGAGGGGAGGTTTGGGATTTTGTATGAAAGGTGGGTTAGAAGGAAGATGGAGTCTCCGAGGACATAGAAAGTGATGGTGGGACTTGAGATACACAGGATTGCAGAGTGGCGTGGGGGCAGTGGAGACTGAGGTTCCAGCGGCAGTGCGTTACGTCCGGAGCCGGAGGTGTTGTCAGACAATGTATAGACTCTAGTCGAAGTTATCGGATGTGCAATAGGCACTTTGAACGTATGGAGGTAGTTGGAACCCACGTTGCTGGTGGTGGAGTCTGGGTTCCTCAGTTGCTCGGGATTATGAGAACCTTTGATGTCGACAGCAGAACTCGCGATCTGAGAAAGACAGTTTCTGTACTCTGAAGACCAACGATCTTCCAATCTTGGCCGGACGTGAGAAAGTAGAAGAACCGGCTATTGAAAGGGTGAACAAGACGGGGGACAAAGAATCGGACATGTCTATTGCAGGCGGCACAGAGAGAATTCCGGATTTGTAGAATGGACTGGGATAGGGTCCCTTGGTACCGCTTTATGGCAGAAAGCATGGCGCGTTACACGCGGCGGGAAAAGCAGTCAGTTGAACGTGAGTAAATGGGGTCTTCACGGGTTCCCAGAAGCTGGAAAACTTATCTGGAAGTCATGTGGAAGCAGCAACTAACATTCGATCAACCATGAAGTTCATCAATTATGGTGCTGTTGTGTATAGTAATGTTGAAGGAGGGCGAGAATCACAGATATTGATTATGCTTCTATCAACTTCTAGTACTCCAGTTTAACAAATAAACTCCAAGTTCAAAAGTATCTTTTACAGAAGGTCAATAGAATGTCTGCGAGATATGCGCAAACATTATTACAACATGTCAGACACATCCAAGTTCCTAAGTAGTTCAAGGCGTAATGGAGAATATTTTTTTTATCTGACCTCAAATATCGATTTTCGCTCCTGTCGTCACAGCACTCAAATTAATAATGTATTCCGAGAGCCAGATGGATGATGAAAGTGTTCTTAACTGATTATTAGTTCACATAGCTGCTAGTCAGTACAAAAGCAAACGAAGGAAACGCGCTAAATTACGTTAAAAGCAAATACACGGAGCTACAGCAACACGCTGCCGCCTTTCACAGCGTACACTTGTTACGAAGAAACGGTGGTAGCGCCTCTAACTCCATATAAGTTTGCGATGATTGGAGATGCAATCTAAAACATACATAGCTTCTATAGAAATATAGTGGAGAGTTCTTAGCTAGCTGCATCACTTTGTGATGTAGGGGAACCAATCTCCTTGAACGAAAAACCCTACAAAAAACACTAATGGATACGGCCCAGTCAGTCAGAGGATGGCACTTCCAAACATGGAACACTTCTATACGAAGCATCCATTGTCAAGTCAAACTTGAGTTTCAGGAAGGTATTGGGACCTAGAGGCAAAAAAAAAATAAAATTTTAAGAGCAAGAATTCACTGAGAGACCGGCCAGAACCTACTGCCTGATGGCTGCTTCTGCACGGAACATTTGGGCGGACCCCGCAACGTCACAGCGGCAGTCCAGGAGCAGCGTTGTAGTTTGGGATAAGATGCCGAACTTTAAATAACTTGAGAGACTGTTTCATGAAAAAGAACACTGCTGACACTGCGTTTGGGTTAGCGCTAACTTCGCTACGGGAATCATTGTGCGCAGGCACTTCTCGGAAATGGCGCGAGGGGTAAGAGCTCGCGAACCTTCGAGAGGGTTCGCCTGGTTTGAAACCATAACGGTCGGAGGCCATAACGGTCCATTAGAGAAACGGAGGTGCAATTCCGAATTCGTCTACAAAGTCCGAGTGGCAGCCAGTTTTTCACCTTAACCTAGTGACTTATGACTAACCTTAACCTTATGACTATTGACTGATTATTTATGTCTTATGACTACAGACTAATAACTAACGGAACTGTCAAACTGACGCACTTGCGAAAAATAATGGAGGAAAAAACTGAAAAGTTGTTTGGTCATTGAGCGGAATCCGGTAAGAAAAAAACTTCGGGTAAACGCATTCAATCTCTTTGAAGTGGGGAAGCTACACATGTTCAAAAAAGAACAAGAACTCCGACTTGACATCCATCATCAGGGACCTCCCACCACCCTCTCTTCTCTCTGCTATCACCAGTGAGAAGGTACATGGGCCTTCAGATTCAGCACAAGGTTCAGGAAGAGTTATTAACCCTCAGCAATCAGGTTCTTGAACCAAAGTTGATAACCTCACTCAACTTCCCTTACGTCATTACTGAACTGTTCCCACAACCGATGAATTTGTTCTCAAATACTCTTCATCTTATGCTCTGAATATATATTGTTTATTGTTATTTAACAAATCAATGTTTTTCAGATCAAGCTAGATCTGGGGTACGGGCATTGCCAAGCGCATTCATTTCTCAATTTCTAAAAACTTTTGGACTTTGTGCTTACTGTTGTCGCATTCTGGAGATTTACATAGATATTGCTGAGTTGGTCTAATAGTCCAATACAATGGTCTCGAGAGCTAGGAGATGATACCAATTGGACATATTAATACTGGAACAATATATACTCTGATCATGTTCATAGTCTTTCAATTTCCTTTTTTAATTCAGCATATTTCTGGTGTTTTTCACTTATTCACCCTGTTTTATATGTGTGTTTGGAATGGCTATCTCTTTTAAGTAAGTTGTTCTTGCTTGTTTATCCTGTATTAGGATGTCCAGACAGTTATTATGTAATAACATATCGGTCGTAATATATTTTATGGGACTCTGATTCTAAAACTGTATCCGGCTTGTGTTATTGTAAGGTATGGTTCCTTTTGTTTGTCGCTGCATTGATGGTGCCTTTGTAAGTAATCAGGTTGCGTTAAACTGCTGTAATGTGTTGAATTATTTCTAGTTTCTTTCGCCATTTTACGCATTTATCATATAACCATATAACAATCACAGCACGGAAACAGGCCATCTCGGCCCTCCTAGTCCTTGCCGAACTCTTAATCTCACCTAGTCCCACCTACCCGCACTCAGCCCATAACCCTCCACTCCTTTCCTGTCCATATACCTATCCAATTTCACCTTAAATGACACAACTGAACTGCCCTCTACTACTTCTACAGGAAGCTCACTACACACAGCTATCACTCTCTGAGTAAAGAAATACCCCCTCGTGTTTCCCTTAAACTTCTGCCCCCTAACTCTCAAATCATGCCCTCTCGTTTGAATCTCCCCTACTCTCAATGGAAACAGCCTATTCACGTCAACTCTATCTATCCCTCTCAAAATTTTAAATACCTCGATCAAATCTCCCCTCAACCCTCTACGCTCCAATGAATAGAGACCTAACTTGTTCAACCTTTCTCTGTAACTTAAGTGCTGAAACCCAGGTAACATCCTAGTAAATCGTCTCTGCATTCTCTCTAATTTATTGATATCTTTCCTATAATTCGGTGACCAGAACTGCACACAATATTCTAAATTTGGCCTTACCAATGCCTTGTACAATTTTAACATTACATTCCAACTTATGTACTCAATGCTTTGATTTATAAAGGCCAGCGTTCCAAAAACCTTCTTCACCACCCTATCTACATGAGACTCCACCTTCAGGGAACTATGCACTGTTATTCCTAGATCTCTCTATTCCTCTGCATTCCTCAATGCCCTACCATTTACCCTGTATGTTCTATTTGGATTATTCCTGCCAAAATGTAGAACCTCACACTTCTCAGCATTAAACTCCATCTGCCAACGTTCAGCCCATTCTTCTAACCAGCATAAATCTCCCTGCAAGCTTTGAAAACCCACCTCATTATCCACAACACCTCCTACCTTAGTATCATCGGCATCCTTACTAATCCAGTTTACCACCCCATCATCCAGATCATTTATGTATATTACAAACAACATTGGGCCCACAACAGATCCCTGAGGCACCCCGCTAGACACCAGCCTCCATCCCGATAAACTATTATCCACCACTACTCTCTGGCATCTCCCATCTAGCCACTGTTGAATCCATTTTATTACTCCAGCATTAACACCTAACGACTGCACCTTCTTAACTAACTTTCCATGTGGAACTTTGTCAAAGACTTTGCTGAAGTCCATTTAGACTACATCCACTACCTTACCCTCGTCAACATTCCTCGTAACTTCTTCAAAAAATTCAATAAGGTTTGTCAAACATGACCTTCCACGCACAAATCCATGCTGGCTACTCCTAATCAGATCCTGTCTATCCAGATAATTATTAATACTATCTCTAAGAATACTTTCCATTAATTTACCCACCACTGATGTCAAACTGACAGGTCTATAATTGCTAGGCTTAATTCTAGAACCCTTTTTAAACAATGGAACCACATGAGCAATACGCCAATCCTCCGGCACAATCCCCGTTTCTAATGACATCTTAAAGATCTCCGTCAGAGCTCCTGCTATTTCTACACGTCTTGCATCTTGCGTTTGTTGGTCTTTCACTATGCATTTTTATTATTTTCTTTTGTTAACCACCTGCTCCTGTTTTGCTACAAGGAATCCTAATGTCTGGGAAGAGGTCTCCGACCCTCAGCCAGGCGTTCGATGATTCATTGTCGACATATTGTCCACTTATATCGTGGGGATGGGGACATTTTCCATGTTGGTTCTAAAATCCTTTGGTTAGTTTTTCCATATGTTGTAATAATTTCTTAATGTTTGGAGGCTGTGCTCTTATTTAAGTTTAATGGTGAGTATTTCTTATCAGAAGCATCCCTTAAAATTTGCAATTAGTATTATAACCTCCTCATCATTGCTGCATTTAATAAATAATTTGTTCGGGAGCTTTGAACAACTGGCTATTTAACTATTGTAACTAGCGGTAATAAAGGAATATCGTATGAATTCGTGTCAATAGTAAGTGAATAAATGAAGTGTCATCTGCTCAGTCCACCCCAGAGAATTACCTGAAATATTGTTAAGACATAAATAGAGGGAAAGAGATCCACGTTTCATTTGAACGAACCTGACACATAGCTTCTCTCTAAGTATGGGTTTGCCTGTAATCCTGTTGACAGAATACATTTACTACCCTATAATTGCGGTAATTGGCATTCCTGGTAAGTCTAATTTAGAATGCTATTATTACTAACGTAAATTGCTAATTTGTTTAATCTGTCTACAGTGATATCGAACGGCTAAAGCCCTGCTTTTTCATTACATATCTGTATGAAAGGAAGTAAATATATCCGCAAGTTTTGCACCATCATTTCACAGTTATAATAACTAAATAAGCCCAGGATATTTAAAAGGTGTTCTGGAAAGAGAGCGATGTGTCCGCCTTTCAACAGGATCGTTCGCAATAAAACAATTTCTGTCATTCGGAGAACGAGATTATATTTCGACAAAATGGAACTGAATTTGCCACGGGGAAAGACTGATATTTGCATGTTACGTCCGAAACTACAGGCTTGAAAAGGGCAAAATTGCAGAAACACATTACAGAGTTAAGACGGAAACGTATTCAACCACAGTGGATTGGACAGTTCACCTCCACAAAACAGTGAAATAGTTCATGCTGGGAAATGTATAAGCAACGTTAAGTCACGCAAAGATATCATGACAAGATCTGACAAGTTCTCACGTTTTCCCAAGAGTTATTTTCTCTTTAATGCTAGGGAAACTAGCATTGTACTGATATATCGGATGTGCTGCAAAGCTATTTAAATCTCAAGTTTTCTGGAGAAATTTGAGAAAAATATATGGGAAAGATGTGTGAAACCAAGCCATCAACATTAGGGTAAAATAAATCCGAGAAGTAATTCCATTACTATAAAGCCGTTAATTTGATGGCAGTTCTTTTCTAAGAAGTGGAACCTGCCGCCTGCTCCACTGTTTCACAGCTATACAATGAATACATCAGTATCATTGGGACACGCAGCACAGAAACCTCCCATTTGGGCCACGCCTACTCCTGCACATCTTCAATATCTGGGCCATAGGTAGCGTGTAACATAGAACCCGTGGTTTCCGTGCATCTGTACGCTGTCGTTTTAATATTTTCGTTCTTCTTTTACAGCTAATTTGGTGACAATCTTCATTCTGTCCTCGGGAAAGTCTGGGCTCTCTAGCTGCATTACACTATATCTCCGTTGGATGGCAGTAGCTGACCTAACGTTCTTGATACTTGGTACCATTCATTACCATATTAAAGCTGTTTACCTTCCATATTCATTCCTGAATTGGACTCCTGTCTGCAGTCTTCACCTTGCCCTCATATATTGTTCGATTGATTTCTCTGTCTGGTTGACAGTCGCATTTACATTTGATCGATTTGTTGCTCTGTGTCTCCAGAAGATCCGAACAAAATATTGCACTAAATCAATTGCATCCAAGGTTGTAACAGTGCTTGGTGTATTGTGCATTTTAGAGAATACTCCAATATACTTTATTTATAAGCATCGGCAAATAATTGACAAAGTTCCATGGTCTTGCGCTGTGAAACCAATTTTCTACACTTCACGCTATTGGTTTACATTCCTATGGATAGAAACAGTTTTTACCCCATTTTTACCATTTCTTTTCATCTTTCTTTTCAATTCTTTGACCGTAAGGAATATTCTGCTGACCAACAGAGTTAGGAACAAACTTCGAGCATCCAATTTTAATAAGAACCAGGTAGATCAAGAGATTGAAAACCGACGGAAATCAATCATTCTATTGATGGCAATTTCTGCCAATTTTGTTTTGCTATGGATGGTGACGTTTGCATGCTTCATCTGTGTGCGCTTTACCAATAATAAATTTCTAGAATCAAATTATACCGATGCTTTCACCATTGCGGAAAAGGTTGGATACATGCTAAGGTTTCTGAGTACTTGCACAAACACGTTCATTTACGTGGTATCCCAGCGCAACTTCAGAGATGAATTAAAGAATATTGTTCTGCGTGTATTTTCTCTCATTACCAATTTATTTTAATACGTTATATGGCTTTATAACAGGACATCAATTATATCCATCCAATGCAAGATTTACATTTCATTTCGCATATCCACTCAATATATCTGTAGAATATCGTCTTCTATTGTTTGACATTTGTTTCTAGAAATGTAGTGGGAGCTTTTAAATTTTGTTGGATATAGTAAGGAATGTTATATCATGTTTCACTAAAACCATGGCATACACGAATTTGAACTAAAGTAATTCATATTTCTCGTGCGATTTCGATTTAATGTCAATTTCAGCTCAAGAGAGGAATTCCCCAACATATCAACAGGAAAGCTGAATCCATAATTAGAAAAAAAAATATTGGATACACTGGAGTTTCTCAACATACGAGTCAATTTTCAAGAATGGCACTTGTAGCCCTAGTATCAGGTGAGAGATCGCCGTGCATGTTTCATAGTTGCCGCCGCTCTATCCAATAGAAATGAAAGTAGGAGACAATTGCGAAAGTGTCAGGCGTGATGTTTACAGTAATGATTCCCCGTGAAATGTAAGTAAATACAACAAATATCAGACGATAGAGAATGTTTTGAATACATATTAGATCAGGCAGAATACGTATAGAGCCCAAATCAAGGGAATTATATGATTTGTCAGTCCTGGTTAGATCTGATACGATATAAAATTGACGATTATGGGAAATTAGTAAATTATGTATGAAATAGTAATGTAAAGATGATATGTCCATTTAATGTAAGAGTGTGAAAAGCTAAATCCCGCAGCCAAGTAGATATGAATGCGAGTACGACAAAGAATTAACGAGGCTCGTAACTGATTTGCAAGACCTCTCGTGCAAGCGAATGGATTTTTAAAACAGGTCATAGAACTTCAGTTCGTTTCGTCAAAACAGAGATCCACTGGAGATATCGAATAACTTACTTACCTTACCCCATCATCTCTACTGGGGCACAGACCACCGACAACAACACGCCATAGCCGTCTCTCCTGTGTCACTGTTTTTATCCCTTTCAGTGGCCCATCTACTTCCTCCTTGACGAAGATCCCACCTCTCCCAGGCGAGAGGTCTTTCGAGAGTCTGTTGGCATATTTATTCCGCTAGCCCTCATCCTTTCGCAGCCGGGCTTGGGGCGGACTGTGGGGGAGTTATAGGTATAGGATGCTACACCGAATCAAGTATGTGCGAATTGATGATAATCCTTCAAGTTTGTTTGGTTTGTTCGCAAAGTGCTGTTAATTTTTGAGATGGTTGCATGGAAAAATAAATTGTTTGAAAAGAAGCCGTTGCTATGGGTGGAATTGTGAAAATGGATGTGCGTAACAGGTTTCTTCCGCACGTTGAAACCAATCGGGAGAGTAAGCGGCACCTGGTTCTGACATCAGAACAAAGCTACTGAAGTTGTAGAAGATGATCCGTTGAATGAGGAGTGTTTTGACGTGGAGTAGTCATGAAATCCTAGAAACCTACAGTACATTAAATGCCCTTCGGGCTACAATGTTGTGCCGTCTATGTAACATACTCCAGAAACTGCCCAGAATTACCCTAGAATAGATTCGAAACAAGAAGGCAGCGGAAGAGCACCTAAGGATTTCCAGCGGGAAGACATATTTGAGTTTTCCGGGCAAGAGAGAGGCCAGACTGAGCAGGTGCGTGACATCCGGCAGTTGAGCGCAAACAGTTTAAAAAGGGCAAGGAATCTGCAGAAGTTTTTGGTTCAGAACAAGAAGACAGCGGGAGAGCACCTAAGGATTTCCAGCGGGAAGACATCTTGAGTTTTCGGGAGAAGAGAGAGGCCAGACTACGCAGGCGCGTGACGTCGGCCAGTTGAGCGGGAACAGTTTGAAAAGAAGGCAGCCATATCCAGCGGGCAGCGGAGTGAGAGGCAGCAGAGTGAAAGGGCTTTGGCTCAAAGAAATGGGTCACAGTCAGGAGAGGGAAGGGGAAGAGTCAGGTACTAGAACCTACCCCTGTGGCTGTACCCTTGACAATAAGTACTCCTGTTTGAGTACTGTTGGGGGGCACAGCCTACCTGGGGAAAGCGACAGTGGCCTCTGGCACTGAGTCTGGCCCTGTGGCTCAGAAGGGCAGGGAAAGGAAGAGGAAGGCAGTAGTGATAGGGGACTCCATTGTCAGGGGGTCAGACAGGCGATTCAGCGGACGCAGGAAAGAAACTCGGAGGGTAGTTTGCCTCCCAGGTGCCAGGGTCCGGGATGTTTCTGATCGCGTTCAAGATATCCTGCGGTGGGAGGGAGAACAGCCAGAGATCATGGTACATTTTGGTACCAATGACATAAGTAAGAAAAGGGAAGAGGTCCTGAAAGACGACTACAGGGAGTTAGGAAGGAAGTTGCAAAGCAGGACCTCAAAGGTATTAATCTCGGGATTACTGCCTGTGCCACGCGACAGTGAGAATAGGAATCGAATGAAGTGGAGAATAAATGCGTGGTTGCGGGATTGGAGCGGGGGCAGGGATTCAGATTTCTGGATTATTGGCACCTCTTTTGGGGCGGGTGTGATCTGTACAAAAAGGCCGTGTTGCACTTGAATCCCGTGGGGAACAATGTCCTGGCGGGCAGGTTTGATAGAGCTGTTGGGGAGGGTTTGAACTAGTTTGACAGGGGGGTGGGAATCAGAATGTGAGTGCAGGGAATAAGGTAGAAGGACAAGGGCAAAATGCTAAGAGTTCTGAGTTAATCTGGAAGGACAGGCGGAGCAAAAGATAATTGTAGCCAGTTAAAGGGGTTGAAATGTGTTTTCAGAAAAGGTGTTAAATGCTGGGAGTATTAGAAACAAGGAGGATGAACTTAGAGCATGGATTAGGACGTGGAACTACGATGTTGTGGCCGTTACTGAAACTTGGTTGGAGGAAGGGCAGGATTGGATGATGCAAGTCCCGGGTTTCAGGTGTTTTAAAAGGAATAGGATGGGAGGTAGAAAAGGGGGGAGAGTGGCATTTTTGGTCAGGGATGGTATCACGGCTATAGAAGGGGAGGACGCTGCAGAGGGAGTGTCCATGGAGTAGGTCTGGGTGGAAGTCAGAAATAGGCCTGTGTGCCAGACAATGTGGACATTAAACAAGAAGAAGTGTTGGATCTTCTTAAAAACATCAAGATTGTTAAGTCCCCAGGGCCGGACGTGAAATACCCCAGGGTGCTGTGGGAAGTGAGAGAATAGACCACTGGAGCAGTAGCTATGGTCTTTCAGTCCTCTTTGGCTGCAGGGGAGGTGCCAGAGGATTGGAGAATTGCAAATGTAGTTCCGTTTTTTAAAAAAGTTAATAGGGAGAATCCTGGGAACTATAGACAGTTCTTACGTCGGTGTTCTGCAAACTTTTGTAAAGGATTTTTAAGGATAGGATCTACGAGCATTTGGAGAACTACAATCTACTCAAGGATAGCCAACATGGCTTTGTGAAGGGACGGTCGTGCCTCACGAACCTGATTGAGTTTCTAGGACGTAACAAAAGAAATTGATGAGGGTAGGACGGTGGATTTGGTCTACATGGACTTTAACGAGGCATTTGACAAAGTCCCTCACGAGAGACTCATCCAGAAAGTCATGACGCATGGGATAAGTGGCATCTTGGCTGTTTGGATAAAATATTGGCTTAAAGGAAGAAAGCAGAGGATAGTTGTGGAAGGAAAGTATTCTGCCTGTAGGTCGGTAACTAATAGAGTGCCACAGGGATCTGTTCTGGGACCCCTGCTATTTGTGATTTTTATAAATGACCTGGATGTAAAGGCGGAAGGATAGGTGAGTAAGTTTGCGGATGACACGAACATTGGAGGAGTTGTGGATGGAGCTATGGGTTGTAGGTTACAAGATGATATAGACAGGGTGCAGAGTTGGGCAGAAAAACGGCAGGTGGAGGTGAATCCGGATAAATGTGAGGTGATGCACTTTGGAAGGACAAACCAGAAGACTGAGTACAGGATTAATGGTCAATTACTTAAGAGTGTGGATGAACAAAGGGACATTGGGGTTCAAATCCATACATCCCTCAAGGTCGCTTCACAGGTTGATAGGGTAGTTAAGAAGGCCTATGGGATGCTAGGCTTCATTAACAGGGGGATTGTGTTCAAGAGTAGAGAGGTCTTGTTGCAACTCTACAAATCTCTGGTGAGACCGCACTTAGATTATTGTATTCAATTCTGATCACCTCATAATAGGAAGGATGTGGAAGTTATGGGGAGGGTGCAGAGGAGATTTACCACGATGTGGCCTGGTTTGCAGAACAAGTCATATGAAGCAAGGTTAGCAGAGCTGGGACTTTTCTCTTTGGAGCGTAGAAAAATGAGAGGGGACTTGATGGATGTCTACAAGATTATGAGAGGCATAGATAGCGTGGATAGTCAGTACTTGTTCCCCAGAACACCAATAGCAAACACCAGAGGGCATATGTAGAAAATTAAGGGAGGGAAGTTTAGGAGGCATCGGGAGTAAGTTTATTACACAGAGGGTTGTGAGTGCCTGGAATGACTTGCCAGGGATGGTGGTGGAGGCTAAAACATTAGAGGTATTTAAGAGCCTCTTGGACAGGCACATGAATGAAAGAAAAATAAGGGGTTATGGGGTAGTGTAGGTTTGGTACTTTTCTTAAGGATTATATGGGTCGGCACATCATGGAGGGGAAGGGCCTGTACTGTGCTGTACTGTTCTATGGTTCTATGATACACTACCTTAAGCTCCATGTTTCCTTCCACGTGAGGCGAAACATCTCCTGTGAGTCTGTTGGGTTCATCAATTCTATCCGCTGCTACCTGTGTGGACTTCTGCATAGCAGGGAGACTGGATGTAAATGGGTAGACTACTTTTATGAGAACCTATGCTCCATCGGTAAGAAAAAGCGGCATCTCCCGTTGGCCAGCCCTTCAGTTCTACTTCCCATTCCCATCTGATACGTCAATCAATACTGCCGCGGTGTCTACGCTCAGGTTGGAGGAGCAACATCTTTCATTCCGACTGGATGGTGTGAACATCGATATCTCGAACTTCCTGTAACTGTACCCTTCGCTATTCTTATTCCCGTTTCCTTCTCTCAACCCATCTCCTTACTAACCCATCACCTCCGTCTTGTGCTCCTCATCCTTCTCTTCCTTCCATGGTATTCTACAAGAAAGAATCCATTTAGCCAAAGAATCTGTGGAGTTAATGCCACGGTCGCCTGTGAAGGCCAATTCATTAAGTATATTTAAAGTAGATGTTGAAAGGTAAACCAAACAAAATGCTGGGGGAGCACATCGGGCAGGTAGTATCTATGAGAAACCGTAAACAGTCGACGTTTCGAGCCGAGACACTTCATCAGCACTGGAAAACAGATGTGAGTTAAATCATAAGGTTAGGTGGGGTGAGGAAGAAGTACAAGTTGGTAGGTTATAGATGAAACTGGGAGGGGTGTAATAAAGGCCTGGGAAACCGATAAGTGAAAAGATAAAAATCTGGAAAAGGGGGAATCTGATAGGAAAGAGTAGAATATCATGAAAATGGGTAAAGAGCGAGAATTACCAGAGGGAGGTGACAGACAAGTAAGGAAAGGAATTGAGAGAAGTAAACCAGAATAGGAATTATGAAAGGGGGAGCAAAGCCCGGAAGTTCAGGGAAATCGATGTTCCTGCCATCAGGCGGAGGAAGCTATCTAGACAGAATATAAAGTGTTGCTCTTCCAACCTCAGTGTTGGTAGTTGGTGGAATGGTAGATGAGAACACAAGGAACGACTATCTCTTGTAGGGAAGCGGAAACAGACAGTGATAGCAGTCGCTCGTGAAATGTAAGAGATCAATCGAGGGCAGTTTTGATGATAGAGGAAGGAAAGCCTCTTTCTTTCAAGAAGAACATCTCCTTAGTTCTTGAATAAAATAGCCTCATCCTGACAGCAGATGCGGCGGTGACTGAAGATTGAGAGAATGGGGCAGCGTTTTAAAAGTAACAGGGTAGGAGGAAGTGTAGTCCAAGTAGCTGCGAGAGTCCGTGCGTATGTAATAGACATCAGTTAGATAAGCTGTCTCCAGAGACAGACAGAGAAAGGGGTGGGAGTTGTCGGAAATAGACCAGGTAAATTTAAGGGCCTATTGGAAGTTAGAGGCAAAGTGGATGAAGTCGATGAGTTCAGCGTGGGTGCAGGAAGCAGCACAAATGCACACGTCACCGTTCCGTAGGAAAAGTGCGGAATGGTCAGCCAGTGTAGGATTGGAACATAGACTGTCCCACGCAGCTAACGAAAAGGCAGGCAGAGCGGGGACCCAATGCGAGAGCCTATGGCTACACCTTTGATATTGGGAAAATGGGAGGAGCTGAAGGAGAATTTATTGAGAGTGAAGACCAGTTACGCCAGGCAGAGGAGAGTGGTTCAGGAAGAGAACTGTTTGGTATATTATACAGAAAGAAGCGGAGAGCACAAAGGCCCTCCTCATGGGGTCGGATGTGCATAGCGACGGGACGTCCATGTTGAAAACTAGACGATCGGGCCACGGAACGTGAAGTCATTGAAAATATGTGGAGAGTCACGGATGTAGGTAGGAAGGGACTGGAACGGAGTGGGGGGTGATATAGATTCGGGGTTTTCAGATATAAGTTCTGTGGTGCAGGAACATGAAACACCAGTGGGTCTACCTGGACAGACAGGTTTATGTGTCTTGGACAGGAGATAGAAACGCCAGGCGCAGGATAATGAGGTTTCTGGCAGTGGATGGGATATCCGCAGAGATCATGCGAGGGATGGAGCGGGTGACAATGGCCTGGTAATCTTTATAGTGATTCTGTTCGAGGGGGAAATAAGAGGAGGTGTTTGAGGATTGTCCCCTTAGCTCAGCAAAGTAGACCCCAGTCCAGCAGACGGGTAAAGTACCCATCATATCAGTGGGTTAATGGTGTGGTTCGGATTAGTGTGGAGTGAAGACCAGTGCGTTCGGAACGTGTGAGTTTAGAATTGAAGATCGGAGTGGTAAAGTCGAGACGGTTGATGTCTCGTTGGCAGTTAGCAATAAAAAGACCCAGGGCAGGCAGAAGACCAAATCGCGGTGCCCAGCAAAAAGAGGAGGGTGAAGGCAAGAGAAGGGGTTATCGTTGCGGGCTGAATAGCCCATGCCAAAGAAGTAGACAAGGAGATGGAGGCAGAGGAAGAGAAACAGAGACGAGAAAATCTGCTGTAAATTCATGCAGCATAAACAACATTAATTTCTAAAAGAAGGTCTCTCTCTTCTGGGCCAGTGCCTTAGTTTTATTCATTATCGGAAATAATCCCCTCCACATCATTCTATCTGGGTCTTCGTCTGGTTTCAAAGAGCAGCCTACTCAGTCTTCCAATCGCCAGTAAGTATATGCCCAGCCATCGAACTCTCCTCATATATTAACTCTTTCTTTCCTGGAATCAATCGCATGAACCTTCTTTGGATCATCTCCGGTGCCAACCTCTCTTTAAAGCACGCCCTGTCCAGATCGATATTTGGAGAAGCAATGAATAATGTAGGACATTAGAGGTTCAAATTGTCTCTTTCGAATGATCTGCAAGTTAAATTTAAGCCTCTACAAAGTTAAAGAGATTATGCTGATTGTGTCTTGGGCCACGAGCGAAAGAGAAGCAGTAGCTCGCCTTCGATAAACTATGAGGTTCTTCAACTATGATGATTGTTATGTTGCCAGCAACAATGTATATAAAATTGAATCAGGTTTTATAAACAAATATAAACATTTACTAAACTCTGCCCAACAAAAGTGAAAAGTAAACAAACGACTAACTTAACCGGAAGTTAAGTGCTATACGGCAATTTAACAAACAGCCAAACTCTGGAATAGTTCTTAAAGTGGTAAATTCGAACACAGGCTGAAAGTAGTAAATTCGAAAGTCCAGGTGATTTATACGTCAGTAAGATTTCCCTAAAAACTGATTTCTTCGAAATAACGATGATCTTCCAATCCTACAGCCGAGCGATGCCTTGTCCAAAGGATTCACGACCAGGAACTAAAATGGCTTAAATAATCTGACCTTTTTTTTCTGGAGATTGAACACTGCACAAACCTTTCTGATCTTTCAGGGGCTATCTCAGATGCAGGCCACTATTCCTGAACGAAAATTTAATAAGGTCGATTCTTTACAGAACCACCGCACGACACCAACTTTACTCAATCCTTCGGGTTCCCGTACTTCGGTAAAGTATTCACTTTCCAACTAGACTGTAAAGGAAAATCAAAGATGCAGCAAACTAGAACCGGCAGCGACTGGCGAAACTGCCGGCACCACGGTTTTAGCTCCTTACGAAAGAAAGTAAAAACTCCACTTTAAAAACGAAACTGCGTCATGATTCGAATACGCAGCATGACTAACTAACGAACTGTCTACCGAACTAGCCTGCGTCACAACAGGGGTTTCCCTTTAAATACCTGTTGGAACATTACATCATGTGACCACACACCGGCGGGAAAATTACATCATGTGACCTCACACTGGCGGAAAAATTACATCACCCCACCATCAAAAGACAATTGCATCATGTACACAAATCCGGAGTGGGGCCCCTAAGGCGGTTAGATTACGTATCATGTCACCTCCCGGCAGCTCCTGTAGCCAAGCTGATGCCAAATGTACTGCTTCGCATTCCTTTGGACCACATCCGCGAGGCCAAGAGGGGTATCTTGATGTCTGGGCAGTCCTGGATCTCCATATTCATAGCCTAGGTCTGCGCCCCGGAGAGGTCACTCCGGTGCTGCTGCAAAACAGCAGAACCAACACGGGTGGCAGCAGTTACGAGTTATAAGTCCAACCTGATTGGCGTAAGGTACGGGCGCCATGGGTTGCCTCCGACGGTGGAAGAGCTCATTGCATATCACTGATCGACTACCGCCCGCCTCAATGCGGGTAACCCCCGAACAACTGGGTTTACAATTGGGTAACCTTCTCTTCTCCTGAAGATACCCACAAGGCAGTGGGATCCGTAACCCTGGATAGGGGCTCATACCGGGTACTGTCGTCACGCCCTGTCGTAGTGACATATGGAGCCACTACCCACTACCTGCCTTACACCAGTCCCGGGTTCAGCTGGCTCCGGCTGACAGTATCCGGTATGGGCCCCTATCCAGGGTTACGGATCCTTTGTGAGTATCTTCGGGAGAAGAGAAGGCTAAGGAGTAAACCCTACACAAATCCGGAGTGGAGCTCCTAAGGCGGTTAGATGACGTATCACGTCACCAACCGGCAGCTCCTGCAGCCAAGCTGATGCCAAATGTACTGTTTCGCGTTCCTTTGGACCACATCCGCGAGGCCGAGAGGGGGATCGTGATGTCTTATCAGCCCAGGATCTCGATATTCATCGCCCAGGTCTGCGCCCGGGAGAGGTCACTCCGGTGCTGCTACAAAGCAGCAAAACCAACACGGGAGATAACAGTTACGAACTATAAGTCTTCATCTGACCAGCATATATTGTTCGATGGATTTCTCTGCCTGCCTGACAGTCGTTTTTACATTTGATAGATTTGTTGCTGTTTGTCTGCAGAAGCTTCGAAAAAAAATACTGCACCAAATCAAGTAGAGTATTGTGCATTTTAGAAAATATTCCAATATACTTTATTTACAGGCATCGGCAAATAATTGACAAATTTCCATGATCTTGCATTGGAAACCGTATTTTAAACACTTCTCGCTAATGGTTTACATTCCTGTGGTTAGAAACCATTTTTACCCAATTTTACCATTTCTGTTCATCTTTCTTTTCAATTCTTTGACCGTACGGAATATTATATTGACCAACAGATTCAGCAGCAAACTTTGAGCATCCAATTTTGATAAGAATCAAGTAGATCAAGAAATTGAAAACCGACGGAAATCAATCATTCTATTGATGGCAATTGCTGCAAATTTTATTTTGCTATGGATGGTGACGTTTGCATGCTTCATCTGTGTGCGCTTTACCAGTAATAAATTTCTAGAATCAAATTATACCGACGCTTTCACCATTGCGGAAAATGTAGGATACATGCTGAGGTTTCTGAGTACTTGCACAAACAACTTCATTTACGTGGTATCCCAGCGCAACTTCAGAGAGACATTGAAGGATATTGTCCTGCGTGTATTTTCTCTCATTACCAATTTATTTTAATACGTTATAAGGTTCTATAAAAGGACACTGTTGGATTCAACAGTGGCTAGATGGGAGATGCCAGAGAGTAGTGGTGGATAATTGTTTATCGGGATGGAGGCCGGTGACTAGCGGGGTGCCTCAGGGATCTGTTTTGGGCCCAATGTTGTTAGTAATATACATAAATGATCTGGATGATGGGGTGGTAAATTGGATTAGTAAGGATGCCGATGATACTAAGGTAGGAGGTGTTGTGGATAATGAGGTGGATTTTCAAAGCTTGCAGGGAGATTTATGCCGGTTAGAAAAATGGGCTGAACGTTGGCAGATGGAGTTTAATGCTGAGAAGTGTGAAGTTCTACATTTTGGCAGGAATAATCCAAATAGAACATACAGAGTAAATGGTAGGGCATTGAGGAATGCAGAGGAACAGAGAATCTAGGAATATCTGTGCATAGTTCCCTGAAAGTGGAGTCTCATGCAGATAGGGTGGTGAAGAGGGCTTTTGGAACGCTGGCCTTTATAAATCAAAGCATTGAGTACAGAAGTTGGGATGTAATGCTAAAGTTGTACAAAGCATTGGTAAGGCCAAATTTGGAATATTGTGTGCAGTTCTGGTCACCGAATTATAGGAAAGATATCAATAAATTAGAGAGAGTGCAGAGACGATTTACTAGGATGTTACCTGGGTTTCAGCAATTAAGTTACAGAGAAAGGTTGAACAAGTTAGGTCTCTATTCATTGGAGCGTAGAGGGTTGAGGGGAGATTTGATCGAGGTATTTAAAATTTTGAGAGGGATAGATAGAGTTGACGTGAACAGGCTGTTTCCATTGAGAGTAGGGGAGATTCAAACTAGAGGACATGATTTGAGAGTTAGGGGGCAGAAGTTTAAGGGAAACACGAGGGGGTATTTCTTTACTCAAAGAGTGATAGCTGTGTGGAATGAGCTTCCTGTAGAAGTAGTAGAGGCCAGTTCAGTTGTGTCATTTAATGTAAAATTGGATAGGTATATGGACGGGAAAGGAGTGGAGGGTTATGGGCTGAGTGCGGGTAGGTGGGACTAGGTGAGGTTAAGGGTTCGGCACGGACTAGGAGGGCCAAGATGGCCTGTTTCCGTGCTGTGATTGTTATATGGTTATATGGTTATATGGTTATATGGACATCAATTATATTCATGCAATACAAAGATGTGCGTTTCTTTTCGCATATCCACGCAATATATCTGTAGAATATGATCTTCTATTGTTTAACATTTGTTTCCAGAAATGTAGTGAGAGCTTTTAAATTTTGTGGGATATGGTAAGAAATGTTCTATCATATTTCAATAAAACCATGGCATAGCCAAATGTTAAGTAAAACAACTCATATAAAAGCATAGAAAAATAGAAACATAGAAAACATACAGCGCAATACAGGCCATTCGGCCCACAAATCTGTGACAAATATGTCCTTACCCTAGAAATTACCTAGGGTTACCCATAGCATCTCACAGTTCTCGTGTGATTTATATTCAATTTCAGCTGAAGAGAGGAATTCCCCAACATGTCAAAGGGAAAGTGAATCCATAGTAAGAACACAATTAGTGGATAATGCTGGAGCTTCTCAACACACATCTCAATTTCCAAGTAAAAATAATGGAAATTTAATGTTCATGGTTGTCGAACTTATTTTACACTATCAAACAGGTTCTAAGTTTTTGTAAAGGCAAGTGAATGGCATATAAAGGGAATATCAGCCGTGGCGTGAAGCCTAAATATAACAATGGCACTTGTAGCCCTGGTATCAGGTGAGAGATCGCCGTAAATGTTTCATAGTTGCCGCCGCTCTGTCCAATGGAAATAAAAGTAGGAGACAAATGCGAAAGTGGCAGGCGTGATGTTTACAGTAACGATTCCCCGTGAAATTTAAGTAAATACAACAAATGTCAGACAATAGGGAATGGATTGATTACTTAGCAGCTCATGCAGAATGCGAAGAGAGTCCAAATCAAAGCAGTTACTTAATTTGTCAATCCTGGTTAGATCAGATACAATATAAAATTCACGATTATCGGAAATTAGTAAATTCTGTACGAAATTTTTAATGTAAAGACGATATGCCCTTTCTTCACCATTTGTTGCAAGAGTATGTTAAGCTAAATCCCGCAGCCAAGTAGATATGAATGGGAGTACGACAGAGAATTAACGAGGCTCGTAACTGGTCTTTGAGAAATCTTGCGTAAGCGAATGGATTCCTAAAACAAGTCACAGAACTTCAGTTCCTTTCGCCAATACAGAGATCCACTGGAGATATCGAATAACTTACTTACCTTACCCCTCCGTCGCTACTGGAGCACAGACAACCGACAACAACACGCCATAGATGTCTGTCCTGTGTCACTGTTTTTATCCCTTGGTGTAGCCCATCTACTTTCTCTTAGGCGAAGCTCCCACCTCTCCCAGGCGTGAAGTCTTCCGAGAGTCTATTGGTATATTTATACGTCTAGTCTTCATCGTTTCGCAGCCGGTCTTCGGACTGACCGTGGGGGGGTCAGTTGTATCGGATGCTACACTTAATCAAGCATGTGGAAATTGTTGATAAGCCGCGAAGGAATGTTTGGGTTTGTACACGAAGTGCTATTAATTTTTGCAATGGTTGCATGCCAAAATAAACTACGTGAGAAGAAACCGTTGGTGTGGGTGGAAATGTGAAAAATGGATATGCGTAACAGGTTTCTTCCGCACGTTGAAACCGATTAGGAAAGTAAGCTGCACCTGGTTCTGGCAACACATCAAAGCTACTGAAGTTGCAGAAAATGATCCGTTGAATGAGGAGTGTTTTGGCGTGGAGGGCTCATAGAATCCTAGAAATCTACAGCACATTACATGTCGACTCTGTAACCTACTCTAGGAACTGTCTGGAATTACCCTACCTAGGCTCTATGTGCCTATGTAAGAGTCTCATAAAATACACTATTGTATCCGCCTCTGCCACTGTCCCTGGCAGCGCATTCCCTGCTCACTCTCTGTGTAAGAAACTAACCTCTGACATCCCGCTTGCACCGACTTCCAAGCACCTTAAAACTATGCCCCGCAGTGTTAACCATTTCAGCACTGGGAAAAAATCCTCTGGCTATCCATACGATCAATGCACCTTACGATCTTACAATACGATCGTATACATCGTATACACCTCCCTGAGGTCACCTGTCATGCTCCATGGCTCCAAGGAGAAAAGGCCAAGTTCACTCAGTGTATTCTCATAAGGCATGCTCTCCGATCCAGGAAAAGATCCTTGTAAATTTCCTCCGCACTCTATCTATCGTATTTACATCCTTCCTGTTAAGAGGTGACCAGGACTGAACACTGAACAAATGGGGTCTGACTAAGATCTTATATAACTCTACTATTACCTCACGGTTCTAGAACTCAATCCCACGTTTGATGAAGACCATCACACCATACGGCTTCTTAACAACACTGTCAACCTGCGCAGCAGCTTTATAGTGTCCTAGGAACACGGACCCCAAGATCTCTCAGATCCTCCACACTGTCAAAAGTACCATTAATATTATATTCTGTTTTTATATTTGACCTATCGAAATGAACAACACACTTATTTTGGTTTAACTCCATCTGACACTTCTCACCCCAGTTCTGCATCCTATCGGTGTCACACTATAACCTCTGACAGCCCTCCAAACTATCCACAACACCCCCAACATTTGTGTCATCAGCAAACTTCCTCATCCAGATCATCAATAAAAATCACAAAGAGGAGGTGTCCCAGAAAAGATCCCTGAAGTACACCGCCGGTCACCCTCCTCCATCTCCAACTACCTTTGCCTTCCGTGGGCAAGCCAGTCCTGGATCCACAAACCAAGATCTCCCTGGATCCCAAGCCTCATTACTTTCTGACTGAGCCTTGAATGGGCTAAAGCTAGTGTATGATGGGAAGCTTGACCATTCTCGAACAACTGGGCTTAAGGCTGCTGATGCCTGTCGAGAAGAACCTTAGATGATAAGCACAGTACCAGAACCTCCAATAAATAAGTTACTAGGCCCCTGAAAGCAGATGCATCTGGGGGTAAACTATTTGTCATGATAACAGGAAGCAGGAAGAACTGTTAGACTCGAACTGAGAGATAATTGGTATATCTTTTAAGCAATTGATCATGTATTGACCGTTGGATGCAGAACAAGGTTATGTGAAGTTGTTTGTCTTGCAAAATCGCCTTGTTAATGAGAGGGGTTAGAGGAGAATGTCCAGACTGATTTAAGTGGACGGGAAGGCGGCAGTAACTCAAATAACCACACATTACAACAGAGGTGTGCAGTAGAGCATCTAAGTAGGTGAGCTACAGCAGCAGAAGACCACGAACTTTTTTTTTTTCGGTACAGGAGCTATTTTATAAAGTGACCATTGTCTGTACATTGACTTCCATTTAGTACACCCACTAGGTACGATTTAGTCATCGTAGCTTTACCAAAGTACATGACGAATCAAAGCTGGTGATGGATCAGCATATAGGAGGGAGATTGAAAACTTGGCTGAGTGGTGCCATGACAGCAAGAAAAGCTGCTTATTGACTTCGGGAGGAGAAAACCAGAAGTCCATCAGCCAGTCCTCATCAGAGGATCAGGGTTCGGGAGTGGTCAGCAACTTTAAATTACTAGCTGAAAAAAATTTCAGTATGTATCTCGTAAAAATACTTCTGACATTTTCTCGGGGTTCCATAATCGGCCGCTATTCGGCATGCCAAAGTGTCTGCCTAAGATTTCGCCACGGACTCAGAAGCTTGGGAACTTGAGCAACTGCAATTTGGCGGATCAAGTGTCGGTGTCGGCGATCTTCAGGCACAGAGCTCGAAAAAGCGACGTAACAGACTCTTAACACAGTAAACCAGTGAGTAGTTTGCTATGTCTCCCCGCTCGTTGGAAAATGGAGTCGCCTCTTTCTCCCTTATTAGGAGACAGAGAGACTGCTGCATGTCGAATTATCGGGTGAACAAAGTTATCTTTGGGGTAACTGCAAGTCTGCGTCTTTGCTATTATGTTGCTCACGCTTGACTGCTGGTAGCGGGTGCGCTTTACTTTTGCGGGTGGGGGAAAGGGGATTGTTGCTTGCTGCCGCTTATGCGCGGGAGGGAGGGGAGCTGGGGGTGTACTTTGGGGTTCTAAAATCTAACTGTTGTTCATTCTTGAGGCACTCCTCTGTTTTCGTGGATAGTTGCGAAGAGAAAGCATTTCAGGATCTATATTGTGTACATTTCTCTGACATGAAATTGTACCTTTGAACGTTTGAACCTATTGAAACCTATTAATTATTTCTGATGATCTATCCTGGGCCCAGCACATACGTGTAATTATGAAAAAAGAAGGCAGCGCTTCTACTTCCTCTGGAAAGATTCGGCATGACATCTAAAACTTTGACAAACTTCTATGGATGTGAATTGGAGAGTATATTGGTAGGCTGCAACGCAGCTTGGTCTGGTTTAGAATAAAATTCTAAAGCGATTGGACAGGCTACAGGCTAGATGCAGGAAGATTGTTTCCGATGTTGGGGAAGTCCAGAACGAAGGGTCACAGTTTAAGGATAAAGGGGAAGCCTTCTCGGACCGAGATGAGGAAAAACTTCTTCACACAGAGAGTGGTGAATCTGTGGAATTCTCTGCCACAGGAAACAGTACAGGCCGGTTCATTGGCTATATTTAAGAGGAAGTTAGATATGGCCCTTGTGGCTAAAGGGATCGGGGGTATGGAGAGAAAGCAGGTACAGGGTTTTGAGTTGGATGATCACCGATGATCATACTGAATGGTGGTACAGGCTCGAAGGGCCGAAGGGCCTAATCCTGCACGCATTTTCTATGTTTCTATGGAGAGACCAATGGCCTTGAACGGAAAATCCTACAAAAAGTATTGGACACCACCGAATCCATTGCATGTAAAGCCCTCCGTATTGTTCGGGACATCGACATGAAAAATTGTCGCTGGAAAGCCGCATCCATTATCAGGGACCCCAGCCACCCAGGACATGCTTTTCTCCCTGCTACTAGCAGGAAGAAGTACTTTGACAATATATTTACTTAGAACTTTGCATTTTAAAATTAGAGAGCTGGTTTAATGTTAGACCAAATCAGAGTCATTATTAATTGTTTTTTCTATGTATTTGCCTACTTTGTCTTCTTCTGCATTTTGCTTGTTTGTCTTTTAGTGTCGCTTTTCATTAATTCCGTTGTCTTTCTTATTTCTACTGTGAATGCCTGTAAGGAAACTGAATCTCGGGGTAATGTCTGGTAACATATACGACCCTGGATTATGAACTTACCTTCGCCCGACCTGTGAAACACTATACTTAAATATCGGTTGAAATTTTGAGAAAAGGACGCTATAAGAAACTGTCGAAGAAAATTGCTAACACGAGAGGGCATAGATTTAAGATGCTGGAAGCAGGTACAGAGGAGATGTCAGGGGTAAGTGTTTTTACACAGAGAGTGATGAGTGGGTGTTATGGGCTGCCGGCGATGGTGGTGGAGGCAGAAACGATAGGGTCTTTTAAGAGACTCCTGGATAGATCCATGGAGCTTAGAAAGATAGAGGGCTATGGACAATCAAAGGTAATATCTAAAGTAAGTACATGTTCGGCACGGCATTAGGGGCCGAAGGGCCTGTATTGTGCTGTAGTTTTTCGGTTTCTACAGAAGTAAATAATTTATTTTACTGCTTTCAATACATAGTCAGTTTAGTGAATGTAAAAACGTTATCAATTTGCATAATTTTGAAGTGCATCAATTTTTAGAGGGAAACAATGTTATTATTTTGTTCTACTGAAAGAAAGAACAAAATATGTTAAAAAAAAAGTCAACTGCCTGTTACGCGGCCTCCAAAGCAAAAATAAAATAAAAACAAAAATGGTGTTCTGCCATGTGTTAAGAAGTAAATGACTTGCCAACGTTGTCATGCTCCGGTCCGTGCGGTCTGTGTAGTCCGTGTTCCGGTTCATGGTCCGGTCCGTGTCCTCCAGACTCCGGGTCTTCTGGCAGTCCGCTGTTTCAGTTGGGCTTAATCACAGGCACCTGATTCTCATATTGTGAACGGAATTTAAGTCGCCCTGTGTTCGAGTGTGATGGCTGGCTCGTCTTGTCAGTATCCTGTCCTCGCCTCTGTGGGGTAAGTCAGGACATTCTTGCCATTACCCAACAGTGTGATCTGTCCTTTCCTGACCTTGCCTCCGTTGGGTAAGTCAGGCTGTCTTTGCCGTTACCCTAAGGCTGGAATTTTCCCTTCCTTCCCTCTGAAGCTTTGCCGGCTACCCACGCCTAAAGCCCTGTCAGCACCCTCGCCTGTGTTATCGCCTCTATCGCTGTCAAGTTCAGCTGCTGGAGTGAGACCGGAGCCTTGCCATGCCAACAGAAGGAACTATCTATCGTTGAGCTTGGAACTGTCTCTTTGTGCCCCTGTGTTCCCTGTCTGTGTATAAGTCCCGGCTTTACGTCCTGTTCCCAAGGAGGGGTCCTGACACTGTGTAAAGCCCCGGCCCTACGTCCTGTTCCCAAGGAGGGGATTCGGCTCAGTGTTATGTGTTCCTATGCTCCAGTCCAAGGCTCAGTATTCCTGTACTCAAGTCCAAGGCTCCGTGGAGGTTTCATTCCGTGTCTAAGGTTCCGAGGAGGCTCCAGTCTGTGTCCAAGGCTCCGAGGAGTTTCCAGTCCGTGTCCAAGTCCAAATCGTAGCCTAGGCGCTGAGTCCTGGTATCGTCCAAGGCTAGTGTTCGTGTCCAGCTACGCCTCTCCCCGCTTCTGCTTGCTCTCCCTCGACCTAGGCTCTGCGTTCCTGCTCTCCCTCGATCAAAACGAATTCTGAGCTTCATGTCCTCGTCCAAATCTGAGTTTCATGTCCTCGTCCAGCCCTGCAGTCCCACGTCCAGTCCTGTTGCCTTGCCACATCCAGTCCTCACCAGGATCCAGAGTCCGTGCCCGAGTCAATACCCAGGTTCTGGGTCCCTGTCCAGTCTCTGGCTCGGAGTCCTTGTCCAGGTTCCTAGTTCCTTGTCCAGGTCTCACTTTGCTACTCTAGTCCTAGCCCATGCCCTGTCTCCTAGTCTTGTCCAGGTCCTGTGTCTTGTCCAGTATTGTATCTTCCCCTCTTCCCTTGCTTCTTGATACACCTAGTCCTCTCCCTAGTACTTCAGTGTCTATGTCCTGCATTTGGGTCCATTCCCAACGCCCACCTTATGACAAACGTTGCTTACCTCTGTCGGCTCCCTACGTTTGGATCCACCCTTCGGTCCAGATCTTATCACACTGGTTTTTCTTTCCACGTGCAGATTGCTCCTGCTGCTCAAATTCGTCTTCACATATATGTTCCCCACCACTCGCTTTTCTACAATTTCCTCTCTCACACAATCTTGTCATCTTGTACGCAGTTTCTATATTCAATGATCACGCCCAACCCCGCTTCAACTGGAGCCTCATCTATGGGCAATGAAGATTTAAATACCTGTACCTTCGAGTTCCGGCTATCACCTCATTTTCCTTCTTGTAGCAGCATATGATTTTATCAGCTGCAATCGATAGAGTGAAATATGTGACCTGTTCATATTTTTTTCAATTTGGAGTTACAGTTTGGGGAAAGCGATCCGGATGAGCACCATTGTAGTAACCTAGAAAGCCCTGCATGTGTCTATAAATGTGTCACGGATTTTGGTAAAGCTACGATGAATAAATTGTGCCTACTGGGTATACTAAATGGAAGTCAATGTACAGACAGCGGTCACTTTATAAATAGCTCCTGTACCGAAAAAAAAGAGTTCGTTGTCTTCTGCTGCTGCAGCCCTTCCACTTCAAGTTTCGACATACATATTCTACATTCAGAGATGCTCGACTGCACACCGCTGTTGTTATTTGAGTCACTGCCGCCTTCCCGTCCGCCATTCTCCTCTAACCCCTCTCATTAACAAGCCGTTTTTGACCACAGGATTTCCTCTCACTGGATTGTTTTCTCGTGAATTCTAGAGAATGTTGTGCTTGAAAATCCTAGCAGAATAATAGTTCCCGAGGTGTTCAAGCCACGTCTGGCAGCAGCAATAATTCCACAAACAACTCATTTAGATCACATTTCTATCTTATTCTGATGTTTGGTCTCAGCACCTGAACCTCTTGGCCATGCCAAGGTTTTTTTATGCATTGAGTTGCTGCTGCATGAATTATAACTTCAAATTTTAGGAAGCATCCAGCAGACATTTAAAGATCTCTGTTAATAAAAGGTTCGCAATGGAGATGTTATAGTCTGGTCCGGGACCGCATTCCGGGTCTTGATCCGGTCCACGGATTCGGGCTCTTGCAGCCGTCTCTCCTGTCACCCTTAAGCCAAATAGGATCATCTTGGCTTAAGAAGGAGCACCTGTTGCCTGTCAACTGGCAGGTGGATATAAGGGACTCTGGGACCGAGCCTAGTTGGGGGGGTCGTCCTGCTCTGAACCTGTTTTGTCCTGTTCGCTGGTTGTCTTCTGCAAGTTCTGCAAGTTCCGAGGTGTTTCGTCCGATCGGCTCTGTTCGTTCCGGTCGTCCCGGCTTGGAGGGCCCACGGCTTCATCCTGAAGTTCTGTGAGTCAGCCTTGGAGGGACCACGGACCAAGTTCCCTTCGGATCCCTTGCCTCCGTTGGGTAGCAGGCCGGACTTCTGTTTCCCGGCGGGGAGACTCTGTCCCCTTCCTACCCCTCACCTCTGATGGGTTCTGCCCTCTACCTGCCCAGGTGTCCTGCATCTTGCCCGGGACTTCGTGTTCCCGCCTGGGAGGCGGCCGTCCCTGGGAGTTATGCGGCCGCCCAGGGAGCTCTCCTGCCTTACCACGGACTCCAAGACCCAGCTCAACCACGGACTCCAAGACCCAGCTCAACCACAGACTCCAAGACCCAGCCTAGCCACGAACTCCGGGATCTAGCCCAGGCACGAACTCTCCCTGAACTCCAGGATTACCTAGCATGCCCTGTCTCTTTCGCACGCCTTGGTCTCCTCATCAGGTTCTATACTTTAGTTATTCCTGTCCTGCCCCTAGTACTTCAGTGCCTGCGTCCTGCACTTGGGTCCAGCCTCCTGTCCCCATATGACATGAGATGCATAAGGCAGCAGAAATCTTTTTGATAAATGTTATATTCAGAAGATGAAACACACATATTTGGATTGGCTTGTAATTTAAAGCTTCATGGTATACTATCACTACGTTGATATGTATTCCCTAATGGAATACATGTGCAGACATACAGACGTTTATTTGCCATGTGACTTTGCCTCGTGCCAATGATTGTGCAACTTAATTAACACAGCTGAGAAATATGTCCGCTATAAAAAAGTGTTGCTTTGAAGACAATTTACATTCAATCCAAAGCGTGTGATCGAATTGTTCACCATGGGACAGCCAGTAATTGTTCGTGTGGAAGAGATTTATTATCTCCTTCTTGCAGTCATTGGAATTCCTGGTAAGTCATTACAATAGGTTTTGTATTGAGCAGGTTTAATGCTTATCAAAAAGATCTAATGTTATATATCTGCCGTGCTCCTTACAATCTGGGCTTTTATGACATTGACTAAATAAATCAATTTTCTTCAAGCTGAAGTAGCGAATGTGCAGTCTACAACGGTTTGAAGTTATTCTTTTCCGCCTACTCATAAATATTAAATTTGAATACTTCAGTTTTCTATTGCAATTCAAAGAAACGGGTAAGTTAGTTCAAATATGTTAGTTAATATAAATGTCAAAAATGCAACTGAATTTTTTTTCTGAGAAAAATATCATATTGTAAATCTTTATTAATTTTCACTTGAAGACACGGCAAAACTGATTACACAACGCAGACTTTGCTTTCTAAATACCTTTGAGTATATTTTATGGAGTTTGGGCTGCTAATCATGGAAATCACCATGACGTTTTCCTGTCACGCACAACTTCTTTTGAAATTGCCTATGTTTATTATTTCAATTCATAATTCGTCAGAATACTTGATGCCAAGATTACGGAAGGCATTTTTGGTCCTCTATTCATCAATGATAGGCAATTCATAGAACCTCTAACCTAGAAACTCACATGGAAGGTATTCAAGGACGTTGGTGAAAAACATCTGGGCAATCACAGAGCATCAAACTGCATGCAGCTGGTTAATAACATGCTTCAAGCATACAACACCATGAAGTGCAACATGGCACCAAGTATCCCCCTTTCTGCATTCCGATTTAGACGTATTTCCTGCAATTCTTGGCACTGTCAATAAGGAATATGTAAGAAGGTTTTACCAGGACATTTTATCAGGGAAAATGGAATCCATCAATGCTTGCTGATCATTGTTGGATACTTAAGAGAGAAGCCTCAGACACTGAGTAGAAACGAAAATCATCAGAACATTTTAGCTTAGTTGAAATTTTGCAAAGCGTTAGTGCCGTTATGCAATTAAATGTACTATATTTTAATAAAAGATCTTTTTCTTCAAATTCCTAGATGATACATGGAGACTCAAATTATAGTTGTGTTCAGCTTCAAGTGCTTTAACATAAAATTAAAATTCTGAGGAAGCAACACTTTCGAAAACAGTCGTGGTCCAGTGTTAAGATGAGTGTGAAGATTTTAAAACTGATGTGACCAAACAAATGTTTCAAAATAGACGAAGTCTTAGAGAATAAGCAACTCGTGTACATGACCTTTTATTTCAAACTAACTTTCTCAAGCACTACCGAATTGGCTGAGCATTCACTTGTCCTTTATGCCCACCTACATTACCTGCGTATTCGGTATCTCAACGAAGGGACGCACCTTCAAGAGGAAGACAAACTTATTGTGGTTTGGAGGCTTGCGTACCTCAATGAGCCAGAGCTATGTTGCATGGAATCAGGGCTTTGTGTTCTGGCCTATCTTGCCAAAATAGGTCAAAGGGTACAGTCCAGACGAAGGGTGGTCCGCAATCTTCCAGGTTCGGGGATTCAACTCAGGGGTAACTGTTACGTAAACAGAAATGAAGAATCTTTCTGCATTTGAGTGGCCAAGGACAGACAGAGATGACGGATCTTCATTGATGGCCTGTTACCCCAGCAGTGCAGTGGGCAGTAAGTAAGAAGGGCCAGAGTCTCAGTATCCTCTTTGCTAATGACTGTAAATTAAAAGCTGTGTCTAAAATAGTATAATTTTTATCGCAGTGGTAAGTTTGATGGCTGTAACATTTCTTGGATGAGTGAGCTGTCTATGGAATAGTTAAGGGATACTTCAACTCCGATGCATTCTTGGCTCTTACTAATACACCAGTCAAACGCATTTTGCAAGATCCGCACATTCAACAAGCAACTGTTTGTAGAATTGTCGTTGACGCCTGCTTTAGCTTTGTTTACCTGTCATAAATCATCTAAGATTTTAAAGTAAATGCAATTTCAAAGATAAAGAAGTAGATCAACATAAGAAAGAATTTCTTTTATCTTTCGATTATATGGACATTGCAATATCATTTATATGTTTTAACTTAATATCGTACTATATTTAGGAAGACACCTGATGAAAATGTCCAATAACATGGAGAGTAAGTAAAAAAGTACGTTCAATGAAATTATTCACTTAAAACGTTAACCCTTAACTTTAGTTGCGGTATAAATAAGCCCAAGTTTGGCTCATCTATTTCACCAAGTACAAGCTGCGCATCACGCAATATTAAGTAGTCGCACAGCATTCAGCATTCGCACATACACTGAACATCCTTCTGCTATCAAAAAAGTCATTGTCCCATTGCGGGATATGAATTGCATCAAATGACATCTACTTACCACATTCATCCACCCACCTTCATAAACCACTGCGACATCATCCGTCAAATCGGCATTACTGTCCATGAACTGTACAGAGAAAGAAAGCAACTGTTCTTACAATCACTAGGGCCCCATCTGAACTCAAATAAAAGCAAACATGCCCTAAATATTACGTAGGCATATTTATATGTTTATAATTGCTTTCAGTTAGTAAACTTCTAATGTCAAAAAAATGATCAATTAGACTTTTATCTGTGGTCATTGAAATTTGCATTATTCTTGTCTCGTTTTTGCAGCTAACTTCCTAACGATTCTGATTCTTCTGCGTGGAAAGTGCGGTCTCTCCAAGTGTATCACTCGGTACCTACTTGCCATGGCAATTGCTGATTTCCTCGTCCTACTCTTTACAATAATACTCTTTGAGGTTTCGGACACGTACTTCCCCAAATCCTTCCTGAATTATTTTCAGGTCTGTAGTTTGAAATACGTCCTCGGTTTCGTAGTCGTTGATTATTCTGTATGGTTAACAGTTTTCTTCACGTTTGATCGGTTTGTGGCCATTTGCTGCCAGAAGCTAAGGGACAAGTACTGCACCGAAAGGACTGCCGGCATCGTCATTGCAGTAATCTTTGTGCTTTGCGTTTTAGAAAATATGCCAATTTATTTTGTGTTTGAACATAGAGAAATAATTGATGGAATAGAATGGAATTGCTCGTTAAAATCAGTTTTCTATACTGTCGTCGGATGGGTCGCGTATTCCTGGACCGATAATATATTAACCCCATTCGCTCCGTTTTTCCTGATTTTGCTGTTCAATGCCTTGACGATTAGACATATCGTAGCGGCCAGTAAGATCCGCAAGGCTTTACGAGGTAATAGTGGCGGTGTAAATAAGAATGACCCAGAGGTACAAAATCGAAGAAAGTCAATCGTTTTATTAATCGCCATATCGGCAAGTTTTGTGCTGCTTTGGCTCATGGCCACAATTTACTTCATATGTGCAAAAGTTACAGATGCTCAACATTTCTACAATGATTACAGTCACCCGCTGGCTGTAATGGAAAAGATTGGATATATGTTTCAGCTTCTTAGTCCGTGTACAAATACCTTTATTTATGCTGTGTCCCAAACAAAGTTCAGAATGGAGCTACATTATGTACTTAAATATCCTTTCACTTTGCTTACTAAATCACTTAAGAATTTCAGTGTCCTTACATAGCAGAAAGAAAACATATTTCCATTTTGTTTCGAAGTGCTTCGATGTTATTCTATAAATGTTCCGAGCTCAATTCAGAATAAACTCCAAGGATTGAAGCAACCGCACGGTTAATCGCTTTTTGAACTGAAATGATTCTGGGATTTTATTAAGTTTCAGGCATTTACTCCTGAAATTACAGAACTGCATATCTAATCAATATATTTATGAACTGAAAGCAAATATTATAAGATAAAACAATTAATAATATTTCCACTCCACTGTTGAAAATGCATAAGTATCTTTGACAGTTTAATGTACAGAGGGTCTTGATTTTGATTTTCATTTTAATCCTTACGCACATAAACTGAACGTAATTCTGGCAACGCCAAATGTTTGTGACAATGTCGGTTGGCATTGCATCTACTGGACACTGGGTAGAAGGACAAAAGGATTTTCGGCTTCCTGAATTCGACCCAGAAATTGCGAAGTAGTAATATAAATTATTTGTAAAGCAATACATTTGTATATTTCCTCTATTTTGAATGATTGTTATTTGATTCCTTCAAGATTGTCTCAAATCCCTCAATTAAATATAAATCCTATGTTTTTTGACTGCTCAACAACTATCTGGATTTGGAATTCGAATTGCCGTTGGTTAAGTATTGTCACAGCCCGCGAGGTGCAGTGGAAGGTTTTCTTGCATTCTGTTCAAACGGCTTAATTTAGTACACTGTACTGAGGTAGCACAACGTAAAACAGTACCACTAATACACAACATCCTTCATTACTCTATTGTAAATCGTTACACCCTCATCATTTCACGCTTCTACCCCTTACATGCAGATGTACACATGTTTTCACTTTGTCCTTTACTACCTGTTACCTTTTATGGTATTACTGAGCAAAGGAATAGCAAAATATTTCTGAAAATCTTCAACTAATTTAAAGTACCTCTTACTGACCTTATTACTTCATTAAGAAATCAGCTGACGTGTTGAACAAAGGATTATTAATCGAGTGCAATGTTCAATCAGGCTTGCAGGTTTGACAAGTGAGAAAGGAAATGCACTGTCTTCGAACAGGTATATTAATAATTTATTTACAATAGTAAAAATTCGATCAAGCATTCATGTTCCCTAATTTACAGACAAAACAAAGATGAACATTCAACTAACATACTTGGTTAAAAGTTCACGTCGAGTCTACCTTCTCAAACATCATGTGCATCCTTGCCTGAAACAAAGGAATAAGAGAGCAAGCCACTGCCACGTGCTATTTTATATACCCAGGATATTTGCAACTCGACACTGGGCATCTATCCGCTGGGAAAATCAGTTGCAGCTTCTAAACTAACCAATCACAACGGAAGCGACTTTCGAAAATCAGAAGGCGACACAGGTCACGCCACCCCTCGAAAGTTGCGAACGTGATGATCAAACCCTCAGACAAGTATGACTCTCAAGAACCTCCTATTAAGTTATACATAAAATGCAAGAGTATTGTACCCAGTACTAAAAACCCAATAGTCACCTCCCAATATACTATAGTAGTCCACCATCTTCCGTTTGCCCCAAAAGGGCACCAGACCCATTCCGGACTGCAATAGCGAACAAGCTGCTCCCCTACTTAATTTTATACACTAACATTGAGATATGATCTATCAGTTGAGTGATGTTCACCAATCCATCAGGAATGTAGGTGCAGAATTCTTAATAATATATAAACAATAATAGTACAGTGACACTTTCTTTTGTGAGCAGCTTCCTGGTACATTCTGGCCGTACCATGCAGCGAAAGGCTATCATTCAAAGCATCTTTCCTTTCTAATAACACTCTTACTGACTAGCATTGATCAGGTGCTCAGCCTGGGTACTGAGGTGGTATACATGCAGCACCACATATCAACAGTACCACTGTGGGAACAATAGGTAGCCCTAGGAAATGCATATCCAGTAAGTGCAATTCAGCTTCCAACAAGTGCCCAGCTTCACAAAACCATTTGGCATGGACAAAGCCATCCCATGTGGATACTCCTGCTCAATCTTGCCATCCATCTTGCGCCTTGTATCTGTACTCAACATACCACTTACACCAACACTCTTCCCGGTTGGGAAATGATATGTAGGGAAATACCATCCCTTGAAGCACTTATTCCACCAAGGATATTAGGGCTCAGGTCACTTGAGGCTGTTACCATACTCTGGGTTGAGGTTGGTTGGAATAGACCATCTCCTCCCAGCTCCCCCGAAACAGAAAGCCAGAACCTGAGAAGTCAGATGACCTCCCCCAATAGCCTTTCGTTATTGGCAAAGGGATTGATATCAGTGGTCTCCCTTCTGTGTTCTTGTAAGGAGTCTTCATATTAATTCAGCAACCTGACCCGTTGGTCCAGTGTGCAAATTCAAACGCCATCCACAGGAATGTATAATAGGATCTCCCACTACAAATTGGCATCCACCGCTTTGTCATTCTGTAATGCAGGAAAATACAAGTACATTCGATCCTGATTAGACATCGGGTATTCAGAAAACACAAAAGCAATATTACTACAAGAATTACTCGATTCACTCTGAAATGTGGCATCTCATATAGAACATAGAACACAGAAATTTACAGCACATTACAGGCCCTTCGAACTACAATGTTGTGCCAACCACGTAACCTACTCTTGAAACTGCCTTGAATTTCCCTAGCCCTTTTTCGAAGCTCCAAGTACCTATCTATGAGGCTCTTAAAAGACACTACTATGTCCTCATCTACCACCGCCACCGTCAGTGCACTCCACAGACCCACCTGAGGTACTGAGGGTCCTCTCTTTTAAATAACTTCTTAAAGAAATGCATTTCTCCCCAGAAAATCGCTTACTGCTCGCAGTACCAAGTAGATTCGTGTTCAATCAGGTTCGCGGGTCAGTCAAGTGAGACGGGAAATGCACTGACTTTGAATAGATATGTTATTATTTTATGTATAAAACAGTTAAAAATCGCCCAAACATTCATGTTCCCTAAGTTACAGACACTACAAAGCTGAATACAGTATTCAACAATCCGGCCTACATTCGACAAGGATACCTTCTCATTCATCATGTGCATCCATGCCGAAATCAAAGGAAGCAGAGAGTAATCCCCGTGCATGTGCTATTTTATACACCCAGGATATTTGTAACTGAACACTAATAGCTTTTTGGTACATGTAATCAACTTATCTGATCTAAATTATGAATTCACTTAAACAAACTGTAATACTGTTTATTTCATAAAAAAGATGTGCTGCATAGAATAGTACAGCACATTACAGGCCCTTCGGCCAACAATGTTGTGCCGACCCTCAAACGCTGTCTCCTATATAACCCCCCACCTTAAATTCCTCCATATACCTGTCTAGTAGCCTCTTAAACTTCACTAGTTAATCTGTCTCCACCACTGGTTCAGGCAGTGCATTCCAGGCACCAACCTCTCTCTGAGTGAAAAACCTTCCTCTAATATCCCCCTTGAACTTCCCTCCCCTTACCTTAAAGCCATGTCCTCTTGTACTGAGCAGTGGTGCCCTGGGGAAGAGGGCCGGCTATCCACTCTATCTATTGCTCTTAATATCTTGTACACCTCTATCATGTCTCCTCTCATCTTCCTTCTCTCCAAAGAGTAAAGCCCTAGCTCCCTTAATCTCTGATCATAATCCATACTCTCTAAACCAGGCAGCATCCTGGTATTTTTCCTCTGTACCCTTTCCAATGCTTCCACATCCTTCCTACAGTGAGGTGACCAGAACTGGACACAGTACTACAAGTGTGACCTAACTAGAGTTTTATAGAGCTGCATCATTACATCGCGACTTTTAAACTCTGTCCCTCGATTTATGAAAGCTAACACCCCGTAAGATTTCTTAACTACCCTATATACCTGTGAGGCAACTTTCCAGAATCTGTGGACATGTACCCCAAGACCCCTCTGCTCCTCCACACTACCAAGTATCCTGCTATTTACTGCCTTGGAGTTTGCCCTTCCAAAGTGTACCACTTCAGACTTCTCCGGGTTGAACTCTATCTGTCACCTCTCAGCCCACTTCTGCATCCTATCAATGTCTCTCTGCAATCTTCGACAATCCTCTACACTATCTACAACACCACCAACCTTTGTTTCGTCTGCAAACTTGCCAACCTACCCTTCTACCCACCCACCCAGGTCGTTAATAAAAATCATGAAAAGTAGAGGTCCCAGAACAGTTCATTGCAGGAGGACACCACTAGTCACAGCGCTCCAATCTGAATGTAGTCCCTCCAGCACGACCCTCTGCCTTCTGCATGCAAGCCTTCTGCATTCATACGTTATTCGCGTAATTCTATTGTGGTTTACCTTATAGAGGATATTTCTTGAGTAAAGTGACAGACCTGTTGAAAATACAATCTAGAATCACTTCATTTGAAGTATCCCTAACATTTACATTTTGTTGACTTCACTGTTTCAGTTTAAAAGCAAGCTAATAGGACAAGTTCAGAAAGACATCTTCGTCGACACGAATGAGTGGATCAAACGTTTGTTTCCGTGACGTCTCTGTGGCTATAAGATGTTCTTTCTCTCTACATAATGTAAGCAGATTTTTTAATGTAACCCTCTCATTGTGGCTCGTAATAAACCAGGCTCGTCAGCTAACGCTGACAATCAACCACGTGACTCAGTATTGCATGGGTAATGGTGAGAACACCACCTTCAATAAGCAACACAGGTCCGAGTCGGTATGATTCAGGTTCAACCATGTAGGAAATCTGAGATGTTCCAATAAATTATGGTGAATGCTGTATACATACTGCCACATGCTAAGTTATCTTTCACCAGGAAATAACTAAACTTACTCCAGCATAAACATACGTGTAAGTATATTTACAGACATTTCAATTTTAACAAGCAGTACAGGAAAAGAAAACTAGTTTGAATGTGGAGATAAACGTAGGAGTTCAATTTGGGGTAGTCGAGTGCTTTGCTTTAATTACTCATGCGCTGAACCCAAGTTCTGCGTGAAAGACACCAGCTACAGTTCAAACTTTCCTTGAAAATTGCTGCGAACAAGCTGGCTAACTCAGAAGTATTGGCACTTCCTCCTTGGAGCCATTCGACTGAACAAAGCACTTCTTACAACAGGGTCTCTCCTTCCGGTGGGGTTCTGCCAGTGTCTTCCCTTATGCTCTTCTCCGCACCTCCTTTTTGCTCCAATCATTGCCAACAAAGACCCAAAACCAATCAACTGTCTCCTAGAAATCTGATGCCGCCAAGCTCTCTCAAATAATCCACAGCATCCCACTGGACAGAATGTGATCGTGTCAAACCTGAGTAGATGGCACAACATTCCTGAGTTGAGCAAACAGCTCCTCATCTTCGCAGAAACTAAGATACTGAACTGTGATGCTTCATTAACAGAACACACTGCATTTTACAGAAAAACTGCAGAAAATAAACACTGAACAGCACAACTGTAGTAATACAATGAAACATGTTCTTAACCAGGACATTACATTAACAAACTGACATACTGTAAGTATAGACCTCTGAAGGATATGCCTTATGGCTCTATGATCATATCCATTTCATTAGACCACACCTCACCAGTTTATCAGTCATCTTGATCACATAAGGATGACTAGTTAAATGACTGGAGCGTTATATGGGATATCTTAAAAACGTGGCGTTGCCAAACATTATTTAAGATTTGGATGAATGGTTTCTTTTATTTTCTTGACAGTCAACAGTTGACAGAACTGCTGAAGATTCGGACAGGGAAGGTACTTCCTAAGTGGATTTTAGGGGCAGTGAGTCATAGAGGTATACAGTTCAGAAACAGACGCTTTGGCGCAGTTGGATCATAGTGACCAAGACACCTTATTGATCATAGTCCTGCTTGCAAGCATTTGGACCATAACATTCTAAACTTGTACAATCCATGTGGTTCTTTATCTTGCTTTTAAAAGCTGTTACTTTACCACCCTAGGCCACCTCTTGGCTGTAATTTCCACACAGAATTCAAACGTTCTGTAAAACAAAATATTGCCCTCAAGCTCTTCGTAAATATATCCACCTTCACCTTAAAGGTGTGCCCTATGTTCTTAATCTCCTAAATCTGGGGCAGAGAAGGGCTATATCTATTCACCCATTGAATGTTCATTTATGATTTCATACATCTATATAAATTCTCCTCTCAGTTTTCTAATACCCGAGGAATAAATTCCTAACCTGTCCATTCTCTCCCTGTCTCTGCATCCCTGAAGTCATACCAGCATCTTTAAGGATTTTTTTCAATACAGTTCCACAGAGATAAAATTTTCACTGTACCTGGACACTAAAACTGACCCCAATAGTTCAAGTGCACATTCACTGGCTGCCTGTACAAGCCAAAATTTGCAATCACTGTCCTAACTTATGAAGGCCAGCTTGCCAAAGCCCATTCATTATGTTGTTTGCCTGTCACTGCACTTCTACTGAAGAAAAAACTTGTACGTAAAGTTCTCTCTGTTCTATAATACTCACCTGGGCCCTGTCATTCACCGTTAAAGTCCTACATGAGTTTGCCTTTCCAGACTGGAACACCTCGCACTTATCCATATAAAACACCATTTGGCATTCCTCGAATCATTTACCCAGCTAATCAAGATACCACTGGAAATTTCCATAAATATCATTGTCTACTATACCATACATTTTAGTGTTATCTGAAAAATGACTAAGTATGTTTTGTGCATTCTTACCCAAATCCTTGATATAGATGACAAATACCAATGGCCCCAGCGCACAGTCCTCAGGAACCGTACGATTCACAGGCCTCTGTTCCAAAACGTAACCTTTCACCATCATCCTCTGCTTTCTACTGCTAAGCCAATTGTATATCCATTTAGCAAGCTCTCCGTGAATTCCATGCAATCTAATCTTTCAGAGCAGCCTACCATGTGCAACAATCTCAAAGCCCTTCCTGAAATTCAAATAAATAACGTCTCCTAATGAAAAAACACTGTCAAGTTCCTAAGTCATGATCTCCTATGCAGGCAGCTATGCAGACTACCTCTAATAAACCTCTCGTTACATATATATTTTCTTTGCAACCTTTCTCAAAGCACACTTCAGTCAACCTACACCTTGCCCGTGGCAACCAATTATCAAATATCTCAGCCAGGGCTCCCGAATTTTCTTCTCTAACCCAACGGTATTCCTGAATAAACATGGTCTGGGCCTAGATAGTCCTCTAGTTGTATCTCATCTAAGACATCCAGCATTTCATATACAGTATGGATTCTCCCCAGGTTCTCTCCATTTTAGTCCTAGTCCTTGAGTCCTTATGTCGTTTTCTACAGGCGAGAATCATGTCTCGATCATGGCAAAGCAGTGTGGAGTCCCCTTTGGTCTCTCAAGGTACATATTCTCTCTGATTAGTTACTCATTATTCCTTAATATAAAGTCTCTTTGAATTTTCCTTAATATTCCCTGCCAGTGGTAGTTCAGTGATGTCCCTCGTCAATATTGTCCTGCATCCCTTATTTTCCTCTAGAGATTGACTTGATCCCACCTTCTTGCATCTGCCCCATGCCTCATTTTTGGTGTCCAGAACCTTATCTGGGGTTCCCTCCTGGCAGATTTATTTTTCACCCTAACTGTAGCATTAAGACCACAAGCTTTCACTATGTCACTAAGCTTCAGTCTTGCCTGTAGTTCCAGACTTTCAGCACATATATGATTGCATATGCCGCCGCAAAGATATTCAACTTCTAAGAACACTTAGCCTTAAACATTAAACAAACATTTTTGATGTGCATTCCAGACTCTATGTTTTTTATATCTCAGTGTAGTACCAGTTCTTGTTGCGAAAGGAGCCTCAACAAAATATCACAAACACGAGAAAATCCACAGGTGTTGGACATCTAAACAACACAGACAAAATGCTGGAGGAACACAACAGGCCAGCAGCATCTATATCCTGTTGAAGAATCTCGGCTCAGTACGTCGAATGCTTACTCTTTTCCATAGGTTCTGCCCGGTCTGCTGAGTTTGGCCAGCACTTCGTGTGTGTTGCTAAACAAAATATATTGGGATAACTTAATTATATTAAGCCCCGAGAGAAAGGAAACTGCAGATATTAGAAATCTGCTTAGCGACAGATAATTTCACAGAGCACTCAACAGTACGTGCAACATAAAGAGACCTTAATGTTCCATGGAGCGTTCTTGCATCAGATGTGAACACGAACCGATTGTATAGACTAAACATAAAATGAAAAGTAAAACTATTTCGAAAAACCACAAGGAATTCTGCACATGTTGAAATCTTGAGCAACACAAATAGATGGAGGATCACAACAACTCAGTCAATGTCTATAGAGGGGAATACAAAATTGGCATTTCAGGCTGAGACACTTCACCGTGTATACCCCTCCATCGACGCTGTCTATCTTGCTGAGTTCATCCAGCACTTTGTGTGCTTTGCTCAAAATAAAGTATTTGATTAGGTTGAGACTAAGCAAGAGTGATAGACATCTGTGGTGAAGTGCTGCCTGAGGAAGCGTTGTAAAGATTTGTTACTCTTAGCTGATGATTCCAGGAAAGGAGACAGAAAAGAATAATTGTGAAAGAAATCTCTGCAGATGCTGTGAATCTGGAATGCAACCGAAAGTCACTGGATTGTGAGATAGAAACTCATATGGTGACGAAACGTTTGCAAGTAAGTTGCCAAGATTGGAGACTAACCAAACACAATCAGTGAAATAGCATTTGAAATTAAGAACATGATGTGATGACTTTTGTAGCAAAATGAGCAGTGAGATTTTGCGGAATTTTGACTGGTAAGGAATCCATCATAATTCCGCAAATAATAGTTTTTTTTTTGCGTTGACTCCTCAGCAAAGCACAAACACTGATCTCTGAACCTGGAATTCCAGGATTACGACTACACAGTAGTATAACTGGAACACTCATTTTTCTCCACGTGTCACAGAAAAAGCAAGTATGCCTTAGTCCAAAGTGGGCTCCCATAGTTACTGTGCATTTCTGATTTGAGGAATATGTTGTATTAAAGAAGTTGCTCAAGATGGGATACAATTCGGCCCGTTGAAGAACAGCAGGATTCAAACAACATAATTATGTTGTGATGTATCTCAATGTGCTATATGGTAACATTTAAGAACTTTGACAATAAATTTACTTTCAACTGCCTCGTTCTAGCGGTAGTGGCCAACTGGTTGAGCTGCTGTATAGGGAAAAAGCTTTCCTTCAGGCTATCGACATAGGATGAGGGTAGGGCAGCATGGATTTTATGGTGAAAATGTGCCTGTTGCAATATGGAAAATGAAAAAAAACATGGCAAAGCGCTTTAGGATGCCAAGGTCGGAAGTGAGAACACACTATATGCAGTGAAAGAAGTGAGGCTATATAGAAAGAAATAGGGTTAATGGAGCAGACCGAAATGATAGTCATGAAATCATAGTCATGCCCAAGTAACTGGAAGAATCTTTACGTGATTGATTGACTATAAGGTCCTATTGTACTCAAATAGGATAAATGTTGTTAGAAATCACAGACACGATGGAGGAAGTGCATTACACACTTCCCTGAATACCTGTGTTCGTGTTGTCTGACCCAGTGAGTGCTTCCTGCATTGTTGTTGTTTGTTTTCAAACGTGGCTCAACGTGTTTCCAGGCTGCAATTAAAGTATCTCTCTAGGATTCCAGGAAATATAAATAAAACATTTCCCTGAATGTAAAGTATTTGCATGTTTAATAGACGGACGAGTTGACTCCAGATGGTGGTACAACCTACAATTCTGCACTGAGTAAACAATTACTGTCATTATTGTAAGATTTAGAGTACCGGTATGTTTCCATATTCCATATTTTAGACCTTAATTGGTGAAATATATCATCGTTCCAACCTGAATGAAAGGATTGAAGTACAGTTAGAAATTTAAATTTGTCTGGAAGCTGAGGAGTTCCTCAGTCTCGGATAAAGATGACAAGGTAAATAATTGAGCCCAAAAGCGAGTCGACAGAAATCCTTATATAGACTTATTGATAATCTGTTGAGATGAGGAATTGGGGATCGAACTGAGGACTGCATTTTCTGGATTGAATATTCATTCAAGCAAAACTAATCAGTGCGGTAATAGAGAGTGGGCAAAATAAAACACAACAGCTGAGGGTAGAGAAGCAAGACAATTCTACCTGTGCAAAGGACTAGAAGCCTTTCTAGCTTCCTCCCATTTTCCTTCCGGTCCTGTTGAAGGATCTCAACCCGAACCGTCCACTGTTTTGATTTTACTGTACATGCTGTCTGACATGTTGCACTACTGAAGCATTTCGTATGTGTGATGCTGGAATATATAGTTTCTTTAAGAAAGGGAGTTTTTTTTTCATGACGATTGTATTTCTTGAATTTCGGGCTGTATATATGGTGAATCCCATGTTGAGGAGCTGAATCAGAATCATCCTTATCATTGTCTGAGTAAAAAAAAAGCCTGCCATTTTACAATACGTCAACTCAGCTGTCACTTGAAGATCCCCATAACTTTTATATTTCTAGCCGCGTGACACAATAATCCTTTGAACAGTATAATACAGTAATAAAAGTACAGCACTGTCTGGCCCATCTGGCCATATAGTTCATGCTGAAATAACTGAAACTTTCTACTCCCATCAACTTGCATCAGGATCATAGCCCTCAATGACACTACAATCTGTACTTCGCTTAAACATTAATATCAAGATTGCATCTTGTTCCACACTCTCAAGATACTCTGAGTGAAGTTATTTCCCCTTCTGGTCCCCATAAACGTTTCACCTTTCATCCTTAACCTATAACCTTTGGTTCTAGACCCACACAACCTCAGAGGAAAAACCTGCCTGTGTTTACCATATCTATACCCTTCATAATTTTGTATGTCTCTATCAAATCTCCTGTCAATCTTCTACATTCAAAGTAATAAAATCCTAACCTATTCAATGGGCATATATAACTCAAGCCCTCCAGTCCCAGCAACATCCTAGTAAATTTTCTCTGTACTCTTTCAGCCTGATTTACATCTTTCCTGTAGGTAGGTGACCAAAACTACAAACATCACTCCAAACTAAGCCTCACAAATGATTTATACAACTTTAACATAACATCCTATCTCCTGTACTCAATACTTGATTTATGAAGGACAATGTTTCAAAAGTTCTCTTTCCAACCATATATACCTGAGACGGCATTTTCAATGAATTATGAACCTGTATTCCTGAATTCCTTTCTTCTCCCAGGCCTCTCAGTAGAAATATCTGTTGACTATCCGACACTGAATCGATGTACAGTACCTGATTAATGTACTGTTCTAAGGATCGAGGATGAGCTGGCCTGCTTGAGTGGAGTAAAATGGTTCCGTGTGCTGGTCCTAAGCAGTTGGTATTATCAGATACCCATGAATACAGCTGACAGAGAAAGTGGTAATCATATGTCCACTTAGATTCTTTCAGTTTGAAGCACTGGCTACTTTCCAACGTGTCATGAAGAATACTGTTGATGAAATGAACATGCTAGGGGTACTGGTGTAGTTGGATGATCTCATAATGTCTGGTCCACCCTGGAAAAGCACTAGATGCGGCTACTGAACATGCTAGACCACCTGAAAGCTGAAGAGTTAAAACTGTGACTAGACAAATACCAGTTCTGTGAGATACCAGACAACAACGGGGGACACATAATCTCACAGGATGGAGTAACTACTGAACCGTCTAATATAGAAGCAGTGACCACATGGCCAAGGCCCAAGAATGTGAGTGCTCTACGCTCGTTGTTTGGATTTTGTTGTTACCACCGAAGATTCGTGAAGGACTACTCCAAAGTAAGCAACGTTCTGAATCAGCTTCTGGGTGCGGTTACCCTACCTTGGGGAAGAAAGAGAGGAGAACGAAAAGAGAAGAAGGTAATTGCTTATCATAGCCATTCAGAGCAAGATGGGATGCAAAATGTGAAGAAACCTTCCAGCTGCTGAAGGAGCTGCTAACTAAAGCACCCATGCTGGCCCTCGCAAACCCACAGTTGCATATGCACTGCATAGCAATGCCTGCCGGGAGGGTTTAGAGGCTATTCTATATCAGGGCCAGGACAGAGGGTAGAGATCTGTTGCTTTTGTCAGCCGATGTCTGTCACCTTCCAAACGAAACTACCCCACGCACAAACTGAAGTTTCTGACATTGAATTAAGCTGTGTTGGATAATTTAAGTGACTATATATGCATATGGTACTACTGTTCGAGTTGGGAACTCTGCACTGACTTTTATTCTGACCTCGGCAAAGTTAGATGCCACAGGTCACATTGTCTGCTAATGATTTCAGCCTGAAGTATCGGCCTTGGAGCCGGATCATTGTTGCAGATGCATTGTCCCAACGTTCGCAACAGGTGCCGAACATACAAGGAGAGTAGGAGAGCGTTCCTGCCTCTGGCATTAAAGCAATGAGCCAGTTTTCAGCCAAGAGGAAATCAAAGGCAGTATAGACCTGTGGATCATTTGGGAACTTCTGGATGCGTCATTCCACAATATTTTTGCAGAAGGGGATGTGGTCCAAGTCGCTCAGGAGTTATGGGGAAAGTATTTTGTTCATTATGGCCTTCCAAGGCAGATATGAAGGGATCAGGGAAGGGATTTGGAAAGTCGGCTCATGAATGAACTGTTGGGCAAGCTTGGAGTTGAGAAGTTGAGGACCATGCCCTCTCATCCTCAGCGTGATCCCCAGCCTGAAGGGTTCAACCGGATATTGTTAGACATGCTTGCAACCTTGGATATCAGCAATGAGAACAATTAGTTGTTGAATACCTGCTATACTATTTGATGTTTGGTCACGAAGCGAGATTGCCTCTAGATATCTGTTTTGGGACTGGAGAAGAAGACTTCTCACAGAATACCTATGTTAACTGTTTCTGACATGAGGAATGAACTCCAAAAAGGCTTATGAGTGACCAGATGTCTGCGTTAGCACGCGGAATCAATGAAACAAGGAGATATGATGAAACGATTTTCTCCCAAATGCTGCCTGGAGACAGAGTTTTAATGAGCAATTTGGGGCTACCAAAGAAGCATAGATTGGAGACTGCTGGGTGGCTACATCTTTCATATGGTGAGCCAGATGCCAAATGTGCCAGTTTTCTGAGTGTAGCCAGAAGACGGGAATGTCCATATCAAATTTTCCATCAGAGTCTCCATAGAACCATAAGACCATGAGGCATAGGAACATAATACAGCCATTCAGCCCATCGAGTCCAGTCCGTCATTTCATCATGGCTGATTCCAAATCTCATTAAATTTCATACACCCGACCTCTCACCATACCCTCTGATGCCCCGACCTACCAAATTCCACTTTGAACATGCCAGCAGACTTGCTCTCCACTGCATTTTGTGGCAGAGCATTCCACAGATTCACCACTGTTTGACAAAAAAAAATCCTCCTTACTTCATTTCTAAAAGGTTACCCCTCAGTTTTGAGGCTCTGACCTCTACTTTTGGATGCCACCACCAGAGGAAACATCCACCTTATCTTGTCTCTTCAACATTCAGTACATTTCAGTGAGATCCCCAGACATTCTTCAAAATTCCAGTGAGTACAAGCCCAAAGCTGCCAAAAACTCCTCATAAGTTAACACTTCCATTCCTGCAATCATGCTCGTTAACCTCCTGTACTCCCTCCAATGACAATACATCCTTTGAGATAAGGGCCAAAAACTGTTGACAATACTCCAAGTGCGGCCTGCTCAGTATCTTATAAAGCTTCAGCATTATCTCCTTGATTGTATATTCTATTCCCATTGAAATAAATGCCAACATTGTTTTTTTTTTCCCTTCTTTACCACAGACTCAACCTGTGAGTTAACCTTCTGGGAGTCATGCATGAAGACTCCCAATTCCCTTTCCACCTCTGATATTTGGATTTTCTCCCCATTTCGATAATTGCCCACACTATTTTGCCCTTTTACCAAAATGCATTATCATAAATTGACAACACTGTGCTCCATCTGTCACTTTTTTGCCTATTTTTCCAATGTATCTAAGTCCTGCTGCAATCATATTGCTTCCTCAGCACTAACTATCCATAAACTTTGCCACAAAGTGATCAAATCCACTCTCTAAATCATTGGCAAAGACAATGTTAAAGTAGCTGTCCCAATACTGACCTCTGAGGAACACCACTCTTCACTGGCAGCCAATCAGAAAGAGCCCCTTTTATTGTGTGGATGCCTCCTGTCTGTTAGCCATTCCTCTGAAAATATAAGTAAATGACATTCACTGCCTCTACTTTGTCCACCTTGCCTGTTACTTCCTCAAAGAATTCTAACAAATTTTTCAGAAAGATTCCCCTTGACAGAAACCATACTGACTTTGACTTATTATATCACTAGTATCCAAGTACCCCGAAAACACGTCCTTAATAATGGACTCCAGTACAATCCAAACCACTGCGTTTATGCTAACTGGCCAAAAATTGCTTCTCTTTTGTCTTCAAGACCTTTCAGATTGCCAAAATCTTTTTTTGTAATAACAGTGGCACTTACTCCTGCTCCCTAACATCCACAAGCTCTGGTATACAGTTAGCATCTTCCAAAGTAAAGACTGGACCAAAGTACTTATTAAGTTCATCTGCCATTTTGTTGTCCCCCATTACTACTTCACCAGCATAATTTTTTGATTGTTCAATACCAACTCGCTCCTCCATTTTATTCTTTATATAAATGGAAAAAAAAATATGTTTTAATATATCCTGCTTCATAATATTGGCTAGTTTGCCCTCATACTTCAACTTTTCCCTTCTTCTAGCTTTTTAGTTGCCTTTTGTTGGATTTTAAAAGTTTACCATTCATCCAACTTCCCACTCACTTTTCTTACCTTATATGCCCTTTTGTTGGATTTTATGCAGTCTTTACCTTCCTTTGTCAGCCACATTTGCCTAGTGCTGTCATTTGAGAAGTTCTTCTGTGGGATATATCTATCCTGCCAGAAACTTCAGCCACCTCTGTTCTGCCACCATCCCCTCCAGTATCCCCCTCCAATCAACCTGAGCAAGCTCATCTCTCATGCTTCTATAATTCCCTCATTCCATTACGATGCTGATACATCTGACTTATAGTTCTCCCTCTCAACTTGTAGAATAAACTCAATCATATTATGACCACTGCCTCTTTAGGGTTCTTTTACGTTCAGTTGTCCAATAAAATCTGGGTTATTACACAACAGCCAATCTGAGATAAACTTTTCCTGAATAGACTCAAGCACAAGCTGCTCTAAAAATTCATCTCATAGGCATTCAACAAATTCCCTCTCTTGTGATCCAGCACCAACATGATTTTCTCAATCCCCTTGCATATTGAAGTCCACCATTGCATTTGTGATATTACCCACACTGCTCATTACAGCTCCCTTTGCAATCTCAATCCCACATCTTGGCTATTATTTGGTGAACTTACTCTGATTCCCATAATGGTTTTTTACCCATGGGGTTTCTTTACTCCACCTACAAAGATTCAGCATTCTCTGACCCTGTGTCACCTCTCTCTATAGATGCAATTCCATCTCTTACCAAAGATCCACACCACCACCTAAGGCTTGCTGCCTGTCCTTTCAATAAAAAGTATATCCTTTGCAGTTAAAATTCCAACTATGACCTTCTTTCAACCACAACTCAGCGATGCCCACAATGTCAGACCAACCAATCACTAATTGTGCCACGACTTCGTCCACGTTATTCCAAATGCTACGTGCATTTAAATACATATAAATGCATTTATAATTGTACACAGTGCATGATATAGTTATTTCATGCGACAGTTAATTGTATGTCAGCAGCATTTACACAGTCTTCGCTGAGATTGGGGTTTGGGTGGTCGAAACATCCCAACTTTTCAGATTAGTAGAAGCCAAATCATTCCAGCCATAAACATATGAAGTTCGAGAAATATGGCTTACTCACCACTGAGTCCTGTGGCTGTAACAGATTGGCTAATGAGCCGAACGTCTAGAGAAGCTCAATAAAATGGGATTTTCATAAGAATTTGATGGAGTGTATCAAATATAGTGCACCACCAAATGTACCAGTTAAGTCTCAATTAATCAGCAGTTGTTAAACATCAAAGACTTTGCTAAAATATACAGAATAATCAGCCATTGTTCAACAACAATCATGCAATTTGAACTATATGATATAGGAGCATAATTAGGCCATTGATCCCACTAAGTCTGTGCAACCATTTTGTCTAGCTCATTTATTCGTGAAGTAGGGATCCAATCACAGACCCAGTACTGTGTACACAGTGATACTAATTCAGTAATAAATCCCAAAGTTTAAGCAAAGTCACCATCAAAGTTCAAGCAGAGATCAAAACATCCAGAGAAATCCAAAAACCAGAATTGGGAAACAGGCAGAGTCGACATTCAGACAGAGTACAGATACAAAGCTGGAAAGGCTCAGGAAAATTCACTGGTGCCATCCAGCAACAAATGGGTGAAAACACCGGACTGAAATGTACTCTGCAATAAACAGAGAGGCAGATGATAGGTGGCGCAAAATGAGACATCAGTGACAGCAACACAGGTAATAATGAGAAACAGATGAGAGATGGTGCACTCAATAATACAAGGGCTGGAGTGGAGCAGGAGTCGGGACAGGAGCACATGGAAATACAAAATCACAGACTGACAGCTAGGGGGCAACACAAAAAAAGACAGCGTTCAAATGGAGGGACTGACACTGGCGCAGAATGCTGTTACATTTGTCATCCTTGCTACTAACACAAACTGCAAGATGGCCTTCAAGAAATCCTGCACTGGGTTTCCCAAGAGCCTTTGTGTTTCTGATTTTGTATTCACTCTCTTTTCAAAAATGTAACTTGCCTACATTGCTTCTACCAAATAATAAGCCCATACATTTCCCTGCACTGTGCTTTATCTTCCATTTCTTCTCCCATTCTCCTGATGTGTACAAGGCTTTCTGCAAGCTCCCTGCTTCCTCAGCACTACATGTACCTCTACCTTTTCTTGTACCATCTGTAAACGTGGCCATCAATTCTGTCATCCAAATCATTAACATATAACATGAAAAGTAGAGTACTCAGCAGTGACCCCTGCCGAACACCTCTGGTCACGTGCAACCAACTAGAAAACAAAGTTCCACTTTATTCCCACACTTTGCCTTCTGCCAGTCAGGCAATCTAATCTGACATGACGCTGCCAATAGACAGTGACAATTTAGCAGGCAAATCACAAAACTACTAGATATTCACTTTCTGAAATGTTATCGCTGCTGTCTGTAAGTTCCCTTCAAGAAACGCTCTTTTGAAAATCTACAAAGCAGGTTTTCAGTACTATTTGTTTCCTTGTTTACTTGTTTCATTCTTTTTACTTGCACAGTCTGTCTCCTTTTGCACACTTAATGCTTGTCAATCTTTGTTTCTGTATAGTTTTTTCCATAAATTCTATTGCATATTGTTATTTTCCTGTAGAGGCCTGCAAGAAAATGAATCTCAGTGTAGCATATGATGACATATAAATACTTCGATAATAAATTTACTTTGACTTTTTGTTCATGCTAGTATTTTCCTGTAATGCCATAAGCTCTTTTTCTTGTTGGCAGCCTTATGTGCAACATCTCGTCAAAAGTCTTCCGAAAATCTAAGTGAAAAAAACATCCGCTGACTCTCCTTTGTCTGCCTTGTCTGTTACTTCCTCAAATATTTCCAACAGACTTTTCAGGTAAAATTTGCTCTGAAGGAAACCATGCTGACTTCGACATAATATATCATGTGCTTAAATACCCCTGGACATCTTTAACAATGGACTGTAACATCCTGCCAACCACTGAAATCAGGCTAACAGACCTATAATTTCATGGCATGGTTTTTACTCCTTGCCTTCTTAAAAGTTGGAGTGACATTACAGATGCCAATCTTCCAGAACCATTCCAAACCTAGAGTTTCTTGGAAACCCACTATTAATATCACTGCAATAACTTTTTTCTCTCTCCCCCTCTCCCTCTCCCTCTCCCTCTCTCTCACTCTCGAAAACTAGCAAAAGGAAAGAACTATGTACAAGACAGGGACACCGTTTCACTGAACACCTATGCTCGGTCCGCCAGAGAAAGCAGGATCCCCCAGTGGCCGCGCATCTTAATTGCAAGTCCTACTCCCATTCAGATATGTGTATCCATGGCCACCTGTACTGTCAATCCAAACTCTACTGTGAATTCAAACTCAGGTTGGAGGAACAACACCTTATATACCGGCTGGGTAGCCTCCAAACTGATGGCATGAACATTGACTTCTCTAACTTCCGTTAATGCCCCTGCTCCCCTTCTTACCCCATCCCTGACATATTTAGTTTTTTGCCAGTTCTCCATCTCCGTCTGGTGCTCCCCCCTCCCCCTTTCTTTCTCCCGAGTCCTCCTGTCCCAAGATCCTTTCCCTTCTCCAGCACTGTATCACTTTCGCCAATCACCTTTCCAGCTCTTAACTTCATCACACCCCCTCCAGTCTTTTCCTATCATTTCGCGCTTCTCCATTACTTTCAAATCTCTTAGTACCTTTCCTTTCAGTTAGTCCTGACGAAGGGTCTCGGACCGAAACGTCGACAGTGCTTCTCCCTATAGATGCTGCCTGGCCTGCTGTGTTCCACCAGCATTTTGTGTGTGTTGTTTGAATTTCCAGCATCTGCAGATTTCCTCGTGTTTACAAGTAGGGAGTGATTTTTTTTTACAACATATTCATTGATATGTGAAAATAAAATTAGGCCTATTAGGCATTATGTAGTTAAACCACCTTTCCCAGAATGAGTCAAATTGTTCCAGCTTATGATTAACAGATGCTGTTATCTTCTCCATTTTGTAAATGTCCATTGTAATTTCCATCCATGTATTTAAAGTTTGACTCTCCTGTGATAACCATTTCCTAGTAAGAGACTTTTTACCAGCCACCAACAGTATATTCATTAAAGATTTATCTCTTTTCAACCATTCTTGAGGTATATATCCAAAATAAATGGTCTTACTCTCTAAGGGTATTTCACATTTAAAGATGACTTGTAGGGCATTGTGTATCCCCCTCCAATAGCTTTTGATAACAGGGCAATCCCAAAAAATATGATAATCATTTGCATTTTGATTTCCACAATTTCTCCAGCAAACAGGGAGGTTGCTAACATAGTTGGATTTCTGAGAGGGTGTAATAAAATATCTTATCAAGTTTTTCCATCCAAACTCCCTCCATTTCTGTGAACTGGTACATTTCCATTGATAACTCCATATTGTTGTCCATTCTTCCTCAGATATAATTATCCCTCCTTCCTTCTCCCATTTTGTTTTAATGTATGAAGTCCAATGTGGTTTAAGCTTTTACAACCCCTTATACATGCTTGAAATGATACTACTACCATTATCTGAATGATATGCTTTTCTGAAGAGCTCTATCAAGCATGTAATTGCCTTGGTTCCATTTTAAGCATCTTATAAACATATTGTCGCATCTGTAAATACCAATAAAAGTCTTGTTTTTCTAATAAGTGTTTCTTTTTAAGCATTTAAAAACTGAACAATGTTCCATCTTTCATTTTGTTGCAAAGAACTGTTATTCCTTTAGCGGTCCAGTCCTTAAATCCAATTGATTTGGTGTAAATTCCGAATCAAATGCACACCATTAAAGAATTGCAATATCTCCCTCTAGATTATATACTTTTATAGTAGTTTTCCATATTTTAAAAGTCAATTTCACCAATTGGTTCTCAATAGTATTTATGTACCATTGCAGGTACATAATTGCTTGTATGGGGATGGGAAGTACCCGCTCCTCAATGTTTTTCCATTGAGCATCATATGATGGGTTGCACCAACATATCACAGCTATCAACTGTGCTGCAAAATAATAATCTCTAAGAGGAGGCAGGCCCAATCCCCACTTTTCCTTTGCTAATTTCAAAGTTCTGAGATGAACTCTAGGCCTTTTACCCTGCCAAATATACCTTGATAACATATTGTTCCATTCATTGAATTGATTTTTTTTAATCTCTATTGATAGGGTCTGAAAGAGATATAACAGTCTGGGCAGCATATTCATTTTAATACACTCAGTCCTTGAAATGAGACTGAAAAGGAGAATCAGGTTCCATCTTGCCACATCTTCCTTATTTTTTTATCTAAAGGCTGATAATTACATCCTGATAATTTTGCCAAATCTTTTGGCATAATGATGCCCAAATATTTGAAAGACTTTGTCTGCCATGCCCAGGGGTATCTACTTACAATTTCTCTTGGTGGGCTATAGTAATATGAAATTAATTAGGTTTTATCTATGTTGATCTTGTATCCTGATAATTGACCATATTGTTCAAAGGATTGCATCAATTTAGGTAAAGAATATGTCAGTTGCCTTAGATAGATCACAATGTAACCCACATAACAAGCCAATTTATGCTCTGTCCCTTTTATAGTAATTGCCCTGATATCTTCATTTTGTATGAGGAATTGAGCTAATGGTTCCAAACATAACATGATGAGTAGTGGTGACCATGCACAACCCTGTCTCCTGCCCCTTTCTAGGATAAGAATATTTGATAAATATCCATTGATTTTAAACCTAGTGGTAGATTGTCCTATAGTCTCTCTATAGTTTTAATAATTGTGTTTTGGAAAACATATTGAAAACATTCGATAAGGTGCCACATAGGAGATTGGTGAGTAAAATCAGTGCTCATCACATTGGGGGCATGGTTTCAACTTGGATAGAAAACTGGTTGACAGATAGAAAGGAAAGGGTAGCAGTGAATGGGTGTTTCTCGGACTGGCTGGAGGTGACTAATGGGGTACCACAGGGCTCTGTATTGGGACCACAGCTCTTTACGATTTATGTCAACGATTTAGATGAGGGCATTGAAAACTATATCAGCAAGTTTGCTGACGATACTAAACTGGGTGGCAGTGTGACATGCGAAGAGGACGTTAGGAGAATACAGGGAGACTTGGATAGGCTGGGTGAGTGGGCAGATACTTGGCAGATGTCATTCAATGTGAATAAATGTGAAATTATCCACTTTGGAAGCAGGAACAAGAGGGCAGCGTATTGTCTGAATGGTGTAGAGTTAGGTAAGGGAGAAATGCAAAGAGACCTAGGAGTCCTAGTTCATCAGTCAATGAAGGTGAATGAGCAAGTGCAACAGGCAGTGAAGAGGGCAAATGGAATGTTGGCCTTTATTACAAGGGGAATTGAGTACAAGAGCAAGGATGTCCTTTTGCATTTGTACAGGGCCCTGGTGAGACCACACCTGGAATATTGTGTACAGTTTTGGTCTCCAGGTTTGAGGAAGGACATTCTGGCAATTGAGGAAGTGCAGCGTAGATTCCCTAGGTTGATTCCTGGGATGGCAGGGCTGTCTTACGCAGAGAGATTGGAGAGATTGGGCTTTTACACACTGGAATTGAAGAGATTGAGAGGGGATCTGATTGAAACGTTTAAGATAATTAAAGGATTTGATAGGATTGAGGCAGGAAATATGTTCCAGATGTTGGGAGAGTCCAGTACCAGAGGGCATGGATTGAGAATAAGAGGTCAGTTATTTAAAACAGAGTTGAGGAAGAACTTCTTCTCCCAGAGAGTTGTGGAGGTGTGGAATGCACTGCCTCGGAAGACGGTGGAGGCCAATTCTCTGGATGCTTTCAAGAAGGAGCTAGATAGATATCTGATGGATAGGGGAATCAAGGGATATGGGGACAAGGCAGGGACTGGGTATTGATAGTGAATGATCAGCCATGATCTCAGAATGGCGGTGCAGACTCGAGGGGCCGAATTGTCTACTTCTGCACCTATTGTCTATTGTCTATATCTATGTAAAACTCGGTAAAGAAAATTCCAATTAACCGAATCAAATGCTTTTTCAGTGTCCATGCTTATCACCATTGCTTCAATTTTATTTTTTTGTATATGATCCATAATGTGAAGTGTCCTTCGTATATTGTCTTGTGTCTGGCGTTGTCGTATAAAACCCGCCTGATCATTACGTATGGGTAGAATCTCCTCTAATCGTTTAGCCGTGATCTATAATCTACATTAAGAATGGATATTGGTCTAAATGACCCGCATTCCATTTTATCCTTGCCTTCTTTCGGTATAGCTGAGATTATCACTTCCTTCTAACTGGGTGGCATTTGTCCCTTTTTAGAGCCCAGTTCAGCGTGGGGAGTAAAACAGGAATTAACTCATTTTTAAATTCTTTGTACCACTCTGCCGTATACCCATCTGATCCTGGTGACTTGCTTAATTTAAACCTACTAATTGCAGCTTTTAATTCAACTTCTGTTATGTCAACAGTCATCCTATTTTGTTCTTCACTTAAAGTGGGTAACTCTAGAGAATTCAAGAAGGTGTCAATTTGTGTTATGCTTCCCCCGGAACTTTGGAATATAGAGCTTTGTAAAACACTTCAAGAGCTTCTTGAATTTCACTTAGCTTATTTTTTATCATTTTCGTTCTTGGGTCCCTAATTCTATGAATTGTATTTTCTGCTATGTTTTTTTTTCAGTTTCCACACCAGTATTTTCAAAGATGTCGATCCATTTTCATCATGTCTCTGTTTCAGAAAGATTAAGCTTTTTCTGATTTCTTGCATAGCCAAATTATTTATTTCATTCCTAATTCTTTAAATTTCCCCTAATGTATCCTGTGCCAGATTCAATTTGTTTTTCATTAGTTCCTTCAGCCTGTTTTGTAATTCCTCTAATGTTTTATTCCTTTTTGTTCTTATATGAAGATATTGCTGAAATTTTCCTCTTAAGACTGCCTTCAGAGTATCCCATAAAATGGGAGGTGAAACCTATCCATTATCATTAAATTCTAAGTAGAGACCAATTTTTTTTTTTAATTTGTTCCTTAAAGTACAGATCACTGAGTAGACTTGAATTTAGTTTCCAAATAGTATTCTTTGGTTGTAGTTGAAAATTAACAGATAAATATATAGGTGCATGGTCACTTACATCTATTGTCCCAATTCCATGGGTGTTTATTTTGTTTTTATATTTTCCAAATGTTATTGAATAGTTTATTCTTGTATATACAGAATGGGGAGCAGAATAATGACTGTAATCCCTTCTGTCGGTGAAAAGGTCCCTCCATAAATTAAATTAATTAAATTAAATTAAATTATATTAAACCAACATCCTCAAAAAGTGTATTAACTTTCTTATGTAAGGATTTTGTTTCATAGGTGTTTCTATTGGAAGAGTGTAAGTTTGGTTGTAATTGAAAATTTAAGTCTCCCCCACATATCAGGAGACCTTCTGTTTCTGTTACCATAATATCAGTAATTTTCTGAAAGAAACCAATATCACTTCCCAGGGGGTGCATATATATTCAATAGAGTAACTGAATTTCCATCTATATTCCCCCTTACCAGAATATATCTGCCCTCTTTATCTCCCATTTCGAATACTTTCTCAAAATGTAGCTTACTTGAGATAAGAATAGCAACTCCTCTCCTATGTCCTGATTTATCTGAGGAGAAAAACAAATTAGTGAAGCCCATTCTCTTTAGGTTTGCATGCTCATTATCATTTAAATGAGTTTCCTGTAAATAGACTACATGGGCTTGTTCTTTTTTTCATTTTGGATGAAATTCTATTATGTTTGATTGGATTTAATAGCCCATTGACATTAAAAGAAATGAATTTTACCTTGTCCTTAGCCATTTGTATTTATCTGTCAATGCATCATTGTAATTAGAATAAAAATTAATCGATCTACTCCCTGAACAAAGAACCAAGAAATGCAAATAATAACACAAATGGCAACAAACTTGTGATTCAAAGGCTGAGGTCTCTAGTAGATAACCTAGCATTGAGCTAGAGGAAATGTCTAGCTGTGGGGGATAACCCCTCCTACTTGTGAGTTGAGGGCCCCCATTGCAGTATTCATAAAAGTCAATGAACAAATCCATTACATAGAAAATAGGTGCAGAAGTAGGCCATTCAGCCCCTCGAGCCTGCACCGCCATTCCGTATGATCATGGCTGATCATCCAATTCAGAACCCTATACCTGCTTTCTCGCCATACCCACTGATCCCTTTAGCCACAAGAGCTATATCTAACTTCCTCTTAAATATAGCCAATGAACTGGCCTCAACTGTTTCCTGTGGCAGAGAATTCCATAGATTCACCACTCTCTGTGTGAAGAGGTTTTTCCTCATCTCAGTCCTAAAAGGCTTCCCCTTTATCCTTAAACTGTGACCCCTCATTCTGGATTTCCCCAACATCGGAAACAATCTTCCTGCATCTAGCCTGTCCAATCCCTTTAGAATTTTATACATTTCAATAAGATCCCCCCACTCAATCTTCTAAATTCCAGTGAGTATAAGACTAGTTGAACCAGTCTTTCTTCATATGAAAGTCCTGCCATCCCAGGAGTCAATCTGGTGAACCTTCTTTGTACTCCCTCTATGGGAAGAATGTCTTTCCTCAGCTTAGGGGACCAAAACTGCACACAATATTCTAGGTGCGGTCTCACCAAGGCCTTGTACAACTGCAGCAGAACCTCCCTGCTCCTGTACTCAAATCCTTTTGCTATGAATGCCAACATACTATTTGCCTTTTTCACCGCCTTCTGTACCTGCATTCCCACCTTCAATGACTGGTGTACAATGACACCCAGGTCTTGTTGCACCTCACCTTTTCCTAATCGGCCACCGTTCAGATAATAATCTGTTTTCCTGTTCTTGCAACCAAAGTGGATAACTTCACATTTATCCACAGTAAATTGCATCTGCCATGAATTTGCCCACTCACCTAACCTATCCAAGTCACCCTGCATCCTCTTAGCATCCTCCCCACAGCTAACACTGCTGCCCAGCTTCGTGTCATCCGCAAACTTGGAGATGCTGCATTTAATTCCCTTGTCTAAATCATTAATATATATTGTAAACAACTGGGGTCCCAGCACTGAGCCTTGCAGTACCCCACTAGTCACTGCCTGACATTCTGAAAAGGTCCCGTTTACTCCCAGTTTTTGCTTCCTGTCTGCCAACCAATTCTCTATCCAAATCAATACCATACCCCCAATACCGTGTGCTGTAATCTCCTGTGTGGGACCTTGTCAAAAGCCTTTTGAAAATCTAAATATACTACATCCACTGGCTCTCCCCTATCCACTCTACTAATTACACCTTCAGAAAATTCTATAAGATTCATCAGACATGATTTTCCTTTCACAAATCCATGCTGACTTTGTCCGATGATTTCACTTCTTTCCAAAAGTGCTGTTATCACATCTTTGATAATTGACTCTAACATTTTCCCCACCACCAATGTCAGAAGTCACACCGATAATTCCCTGGTTTCTCTCTCCCTCCTTTTTTAAAAAGTGGGGTTACATTAGCCACCCCCCAATCCTCAGGAACTAATCCAGAATCTAAGGAGTTTTGAAAAATTATCACTGATACATCTATTATTTCTTGGGCTGCTTCCTTAAGCACTCTGGGATGCAGACCATCTAGCCCTGGGGATTCATCTGCCTTTAATCCCTTCAATTTACCTCACACCACTTCCCTACTGACATGTATTTCCCTCAGTTCCTCCATCTCACTAGACCTTCGGTCCCTTACTATTTCCAGAAGATTATTTATGTCGCCTTATTGAAGACAGAAACAAAGTAGTTATTCAATTGGTCTGCCATGTCCTTGTTCCCTATGATCAATTCACCTGTTTCTGACTGTAAGGGACCTACATTTGTCTTGACCAATCTTTTTCTTTTCACATATCTATAAAAGCTTTTACAGTCAGTTTTTATGTTCCTTGCCAGCTTTCTCTCATAATCTTTTTTCCCTTTCCTAATTAAGCCCTTTGTCCTCTGCTGGTCTCTGAGTTTCTCCCAGTCCTCAGGTGTGCCGCTTTTTCTGGCTAATTTATATGTTTCTTCTTTGGATTTGATACTATCCCTAATTTCCCTTGTCAGCCATGGGTGCACTACCTTCCCTGGTTTATTCTTTTGCCAAAATGCGATGAACAATTGTTGTAGTTCATCCATGTGATCTTTAAATGCTCGCCATTGCATATCCACTGTCAACCCTTTAAGTATCATTTGCCAGTCTATCTTAGCTAATTCACTTCTCATACCTTCTAAGTTGCCCTTCTTTAAGTTCAGAACCTTTGTTTCTGAATTAACTATGTCACTCTTCATCTTAATGAAGAATTCCATCATATTATGGTCACTCTTCCCCAAGGGGCCTCGCACGACAAGATTGCTAACTAACCCTTCCTCATTGCTCAATACCCAATGTAGAATGGCCTGCTCTCCAGTTGGTTCGTCGACATGTTGGTTCAGAAAACCATCCCGCATACATTCCAAGAAATCCTCTTCCTCAGCACTCTTACCAATTTGGTTCACCCAATCTATATGTAGATTGAAGTCACCCATTATAACTACCATTCCTTTATTGCACGCATTTCTAATTTCTTGTTTAATGCCATCCGCAACCTCACTACTACTGTTAGGTGGCCTGTACACAACTCCCACCAGCGTTTTCTGCCCGTTAGTGTTATGCAGCTCTACCCATATTGATTCCACATCCTCCAGGCTAATGTCCTTCCTTTCTATTGTGTTAATCTCCTCTCTAACCAGCAATGCTACCCCACCTCCTTTTCTTTCTTGTCTATCCCTCCTGAATATTGAATATCCCTTGATGTTGAGCTCCCGTCCTTGGTCACCATGGAGCCATGTCTCTGTGATCCCAACTATATCATATTCATTAATAACTATCTGCACATTCAATTCATCCACCTTGTTATGAATGCTCCTCGCATTGACACACAAAGCCTTCAGGCTTGTTTTTACAACACTCTTAGCCCTTATACAATTATGTTGAAAAGTGGCCCTTTTTGCTTTTGCCACAGATTAGCTTGCCTGCCACTTTTACTTTTCACCTTACTACGTTTTGCTGCTGCCTTCATTTTACACCCCTCTGTCTCTCTGCACTTGTTCCCATCCCCCTGCCACATTAGTTTAAATCCTCCTGTACAGCAGTAGCAAACGCTCCCCATAGGACATTGGTTCCAGTCCAGCCCAGGTGCAGACCGTCTTGTTTATACCGGTCCCATCTCCCCCAGAACTGGTTCCAATGCCCCAGAAATTTGAATCCCTCTGCCTTGCACCATTTTTCAAGCCACTTATTTGTCTGAAATGTCCTCCTATTTCTACTCTGACTAGCATGTGGCACTGATAGTAATCCAGAGATTATTACCTTTGTGGTCCTACTTTTTAGTTTATCTCTTAACTCCCCAAATTCATCTGGTAGGACCTCATCCCATTTTCTACCTATATCGTTGGTACCTATGAGCACCACGACCACTGGCTGTTCACCCTCCCATTACAGAATGTCCTGCAGCCGCTCAGAGACATCCTTGACCCTTGCACCAGGGAGGCAACATCCCATCCTGGAGTCTCGTTTGCGGCCGAAGAAACTCCTATCTAGTCCCCTTACAATTGAATCTCCTATCACTATAGCTCTCACACTCTTTTTCCTTCCCTCCTGTGCCACAGAGCCACCCACGGTGCCATGAACTCAGCTGCAGCTGCCTTCCCCTGATGAGACATCTCCCCCAACAGTATCCAAAACAGTATATCTGTTTAGGAGGGAGATGACCTCAGGGGACTCCTGCACTACCTGCCTACTGCTATGCTGTCTCGTGGCCACCCCTTCCCTTTCTGCCTGTGTAGCCTTTCCCTGCGGTGTGGCCAACTCACTGAATGTGCTATTCACAACTTTCTCAGCATCGTGGATGCTGCAGTATGAATCCAATCGCAGGTCCAGACGCTCAGTGCACTGCCAGAAGCTGCAGCTGGACACACTTCCTGCACACATTGTCATTAGGGACACTGGAAGTATCCCTGATTTCCCACAAGCTGCAGGATGATCTCAGCTGCAATGACCTACCCAATACTTTTGCCTCAAGTTTTGAAACTTTCTTCTGTTAAAGGAACTTACCCGACCTTACCTCACTTAGATTGAAGCTCGTCCTCAGCCTCTGTTCACTGAAGCCTCTCGAGACAAAGCCTTCCTACTCTGTCTCCCACTACTCCATCGCCCGCTCTGTCTAACTGTTAACAAAGAGATGGGTTTCACAGGTAAACCCTGAAACTAGAGCAAAACGTAGAACACGTGGTTCTAAGTGGCCAGGAAATGTAAATCACCACTCAGGCAAAACCAATGATCTGGCAACTAGTGGCTGTAACTCTGCAGTTCTTATGCTTCAGGTCTTGATGGAAACCAGGTGTGCCGTCATCAGAGAGAATTAGAAGCAAAAGGGAAATTAATGTTCGGAACCGTGGCACAATCAAAGGAAATTAGGAGCGAGATAGGGAATTAATGATTGAGACCATGACAACTTGGGGTCTGTGTCCATAGGACACTCAAAGCTGTTGCGTAGGTTGACCATTTTGTTAAAAAGGCATATGGTGTGATGGCCTTCAACAACTGTGGGATTCAGTTCAAGAGCTGTGAGGTGATGTTAAAGCAATGTTAGACCTTAGTTAGACTCCACTTGGAATAATGTGTTCATTCTGGTCACCTCACTACAGGAAGGATGTGGATACTATTGAGAGAGTGCAGAGGAGATTTACTGAATTTACTGGATCGTATTTACTAATACAAGGGAGCAGTTTTAAGATGCTTGGAAGTAGGTACAAGGGGGATGTCAGAGGTAAGGTTTTTACACAGAAAGTGATGGGTATGTGGAATACACTGCCAGTGACAGTGATGGAAATGAACACAAGAGGATCCTTTAAGAGACTGTTAGATAGGTACATGGAGCTTCGGAAAATAGAGGGCCATGCAGTAGGGAAATTCTAGGCAGTTCCTAGAGTAGGTTACATGGCCTGTAATGTGCTGTACATTTCTATGATTCTATGAGTCTATGATTCTATCAAGAAGAAAGGAATGTCAAAAAACAGGCATTAATGGTTTTCTCGCCTGCCCATCGCCTCCTCCTAGTGCTCCTCCTCCCCTTTCTTCCATTGCCCACCTTTTTCTACAACCATATTCCTTTCTGACAGCCCTCTATTTTTTCTACCTTTCACCTTCTAGCTTCTCAATTCATCCCCATCCCCCACCCACCTACCTTCCTCCTTACCAGGCTTCACTTGTCACTTGCTATTTGTACTCCTGTAAGAGAGTGGAAAGGGTTGAATGAGGTGGCAGAGGGTTCCATCTGCATAGCACTTCCTGCCATCGAGGACTTCTTTAAAAGGCAGTGCCTCAAGAAAATAGTATCCATTATTAAAGACCCTTACCATAGGGACATGCAATCTTCTCGGTACAACTATCGGGAAGAGTGCACAGGAGTATGAAGTCGCACACTCAGTTTTTCAGGAACATGCTCGTCAGCCTGAAACATCAACTGTTCATTCCTCCCCACAGATGCTTTCTGACCTTTTGTGTTGCCCCGTCATCTTGTCCGTGTCATTCAAGATTTTCAGTATCTGCAGATTTTGTTATGCTGATGATCCTGCTCTACTTCTAACCGATTCTTTTTTTCTTTTATCTGGAGGTCGTAATTAAAAGGAAATTCTGCAAAACAAAAACAAAGCTGAGAATCTAAACTTAAAATAAAAAATGTTGGAATCACTTAGCATGTTAGCAAGGTTGAGAAAAAAAATGTTTTCTATTTTAATTTCCTGAGAGACGCATATTGAATATTCAATTTAACTTTCACAGACAGAATATTCGGAAGTTATCTATATGATCCATCTATAGGGTGGACATTAAAAGGTTGTGAATACATTTTGGAAAATGGTCAGAGTCTTTGCAAAAGTAACCCTTACTGTATATTAAGTATAAGTGTCATGATATCAATATTACGCAGTCTCAATTTGAAGCAGAACATTTGTAATTCCCAATGGAAAACAAATACTTATTTCATGACGATTCTGGGAAATTCGCCTGCACCAAGCTGGTTGGGTATTTGGCCTGCTGTGTCAAGATTTTCAGTTGGTAAATAAAAAAATAAAATAAAATAAATCGTGCCTAGTGAAATAATTCATAAAAGTCACGAAAATTGTGCTTCAGAACAGCAGAGACAATAACTGCCATCTTTGAGTCCATCAGAGTAACTCCAAATTTCCACTTCTCTGGTGTTTTAATTCTCAACGCATGTTAGTATTCTCTGGTGGCCTTAGTAGTTCGTTAGACGCTGCTTCAGCAAGGCCTATCAAAGTTCAAGAACAGCCCATCCTCTATCACTTTGAAATTGTCCACAAAATTGATTTAATCAGACCGTTACTGTATGTGTCAAAAGCAATTATTTTTTATAACAGAGCACATTGAAAACACACTTAGCATCATGTAATCTGCAAAGCATGACATAGATAAGATAAGTTTCCTGCACATGTCAATAAGTTAACAATTGTTTGTTCCCACCAGGAAGACAACCACAGCAAATGATCCTTCAGTTAAAGGAGAGTTACTTTTGCCAAGGCCGCAATTGTTCTGTTCTGTTCTGTTTCCCAAAATGTGCTGCCCGCAGACATCTCTCAACTTATTTCAAAGAAATACCAAAGTTGTTTTTCTTTAACATACATAAAGACTAAAAGAGCGGCTATCCAACCCCTGGAAAATCACATTGGAAAGGTAGTAATGAAGGACAAAAAAAAAGCATATGAAATTAATCAGTTCTTTGCCTCAGTCTTTACTGTGGCTGACACCAGCAGCATGCAAGAAATTTGAAAGTGTCGAGGGAAGAAGTCAGTGTAGTTGCTTTTACTAAGGTGATTGGAAGGTAAAAGGTCTGAAGGTAGATAAGGTAACTGGACCAGATTGCACCCCAATCTGAAAGAAAGCTGAAGAAATTGTGAAGACATTAATAATCATCTTTGAAGAATCATTCGTTTCGTGGATGGTTCTGGAGAACTGGGAAGTTACAAATATCACTCTACTCTATAGGAAGGGAGAGAGTCAAAAGATATGAAATTATAGGACAGTTAATCTAATTTCAGCAGTTAGGAAGATGGTGGACTTCATTATTAGGGATAGTTTTTGGGGTACTTGGAGGCACATAATGTAGGCTAAAATCATCATGTTTCCCTTAAGGAGACATCTTGCCTGACTATCCTGTTGGAATTCTTTAAGGAAATAACAAACTGGATAAACAAAGGAGAGTTAGTTGAAACATTTTACTTATGTTTTCAGAGTTTACAAAACAGTTCTGTCATGCCGCCGATTATGTCTAATAGTCAAATGAAAATTGACTGGAAACCTGAAATATGCTCTAAAGAGAATGAACTGCAGGGAGCAATAAATTTAACACTTGGCCTTCCTGGAGTATCTCACTTTGCCTGTGAAAAACAACTGTACATCTCGACACGCTGGTGATGCACGATTTGGGCATGGACGATTAAAAGAATATGTTTAACGTATCTCAGCTAACTGTTTCGTTCCCTGTCCAATATGCATTCTTTTTTTTTGAGAAGCTGATAAAAGCGAAAGAGTGTTTAGTGAAGAAAACATTAAAATTTTCTTTCCCCTAAAAAAAACACAACAAATCCTTGTTAGTGTAATGTGTTAATTTGTTAGTGATTACACAAGCTAATTGCAACACCCGGGATCATTCTCGCATATAAATAAGCATTTTGATTGCAAACTGCTAATCTGCTTGCAGTTCAGTCCCCTGCTGGCGTAACAGACTAGATAAAATGGAACATCAAACAATTGCGCTGGTAGAAGAAATTTATTATCTCATCCTTGCTATGATCGGAGTGCCTGGTAAGCTAATATGAATTCTTATGGTTTGGTAAAGACAATGTTTCAGCTTGCCAGAAATTGACTATGATCCACCTGATATTCAGCAGCTAACTGACTAACGATCCGTAGATGCATATTGTGTCATCATTGTGAGGAATGCCATTAACTACTTCCTACTTCACTTCACAGCAATATACGTAGATCAACCTGAAAGTCCTAGAGGCAATTACTTCATTTGTTAAATTCATTTTCCTCTTAAAAACTTATTAAATCCCCGATTTTCTGCCGTTAACTTTTGTCGTATTCAATGCTGGGTTGCTACCACAGAGTTCAGCTCCATTGCAAATTACAGCTAATTAAAGGATTACTTCATGCATGAAGTGATTATAAACAATCTTCAAGACTGGCAGCGATACTGTGTTAAGTTGGTGAACATAAAATAAGTATTCTTCTCTCCTCCCCTTTGCATGCATATGGCTTATCTGTGTCTCACACTTACTGTATTCTGCCTAAACTAGTTTAACATTATAACACTTCTTTCCTCTGCTTCTGGGCACTGGGACAAGATTTGTCTCTATTTTCCCGAAATCGTATCTTTCTACGGATTACTCTTCTTCTCCCTTCATGCTAAATCTCCGCTCCATTGACTTGACCCATTCCCAAGCTGACGCTAGCACAGTATGCTGGGCAACTGTTCATAGTTCTAGCTGTTCATTACATCCAACAGTTGAAAGGAGTGTTCGTCTCCACACTTGACAGGTATGGATTAGTGCAAAAGGCTTGCAGTATTTAGAAATAACACAATGCGTTTTTGGTGGAGGTGTCCACAGTCAGGAAAATGGAGTATCTTCATTGATTTCAGATGTTTGGAAATATTTTGAAAGCTGGATTCCCTTCAAACTCGACTTGACAATGAGCTTTTATCCCAGATATCAGTTTATGGTAAAAGTTTATTCCCTTAAGTTGCCAGAAGGCCTTTTGCGATGGTGACCTCCACTTTCAGGAGAATATTAATCAAGCAATATGTGTGTGACAACATGATTGTATTCTGCATTTAACTGAAACATAACACTAACTTAGATGTTGTATGTTTCAATTACTGTGCTATTTGATATGGCTCAAATGCTCTCGTGAGTCGAACTGCCAGGACCAGAGGGGATTCTTAACTTTATTCTCCTATTGTGACCCACTTGCTTTTTCTTGGTCCTCCTGCTTCTGCTCCTCCTTCCCTTCTACTCTTTCTTCAATTGCTGCAAAGCAATTGTCTAAACCTTAGTGGTCAGGGTGCTGGGATATTTAGAACATAGAAACATAGAAAACCTACAGCACAATACAGGCCCTTTGGCCCACAAAGCTGTGCCAAACATGTCCTTACCCTAGAACTACCTAGGCTTACCCATAGCCCTCTATTTTTCTAAGCTCCAGGTACCTATCCAGGAGTCTCTTAAAAGACCTTATCGTTTCCGCCTCCTCCACCACCGCCGGCAGCCCATCCCACGCACTCACATTCTCTGCATTAAAAAAAACTTACCCCTGACATCTCCTCTGTACCTACTTCCAAGCACCTTAAAACTATGCCTTCACGTGCTAGCCATTTCAGCCCTGGGAAAATCCACATGATCAATGCCTCTCATTGAGTTATACACATTTCAGAACATAATAAACAACAGTGAGATACCGGATGCCGAATCACAAAAAGATAGTGAAATAAAACCATAAGACCATAAGACATAGAGGCAGAATTAGGCCATTTGGCCCAGCGAGTCTGCTCCGGTATTCATTCATGGCTGATCCTTTTTCCCCTCCTCAATCCCACTCACCGGCCTTCTCCCCATAACCTTTGATGCCGTGTCCAATCAAGAACCTGTCAAGCTCTGCCGTAACCACATCTAATGATCTGCCCTCCACAGCTGCCGGTGGTAATAAATCCACAAATTCACCACCCTCTGGCTAAAGAAATTTCTCTGGACCTCTGTTTCAAATGGATGTTCCTCTATTGTGAGCCTGTGCCCTCTTGCCCTAGATGCACCCCCCCCCCAACATGGGAAATGGGAAATCTTTTCTGTCTAGCCCTTTAAATATTCGAGGGGTTCCAATGAGATCCCCCCCCATCCTTCTAAACTCCAGCGAGTACAGCCCCAAAGCTGTCAAGCGTTCTTCATATGTTAACCCTTTCATTCCCAGAATCATCCTTGTGAACCTCCTCTGAAATGTCTCCAATGCCAGGACATCTTTTCTTTATGAAGAGCCCAAAACTGTTTACAATACTCAAGATGAGGCTTCACCAGTGCCTTATAAAGCCTCAGCATCACATCGCTTCCTTTGTATTCTAGACGTCTTGAAATGCCTTTTATATTTGGATAGTAAAATTGGATAGGTATATGGAGAGGAAAGGAATGGAGGGTTATGGGCTGAGTGCGGGCCAGTGGGACTAGGTGAGAGTAAGCATCAGCACGGACTAGAAGGGCTGAGATGGCCTGTTTCCGTGCTGTAATTGTTATATGGTTAGATTTCCTATTGTAATCTGTGATCCATATTCCAGCTGCTGCTGGGAGGTCTGTATATAGCTGTCATCATGATCCTTTTACCCTTGTAGTTTCTTATCTCAACCAAAAATGATTCAACATCTTCCAGTCCTATGTCAAATTTTTCTACTGATTTGCTGCCATTCTTTACCAGCAGAGCCATGCCACCCCCTCTGCAGACCTTCCCATCCCTCCAGTACAACGTGTAACCTTGGACACTTAGCTCCCAACTACAACCGTCCTTCAGCCACGATTCAGTGATGGCCACAACATCATACCTGACCATCTGCAGTAGTGCATCAGAAATGCAACCTTATTTCTCATACTCTGTGCATTGAGATATATCACTTTGGATACTTTATTTGCTACCCCTTTTGATTCTGTATCCCTAGTTCACTGATACTCACCCTGCTGGCTCTAATTGCGTCCTATCATCTGCCTACCCTTCTTGACAGTCTGACTTGCATGCTATCTCTGCCTTTTTACCATCCAACCTCTGCTGAGTTCCTTCACTCTGGTTCTATCCCACTGCCAAATTGGTTTAAACACAATACAAGCTCTTCATCTCATCTAGTGGGAACTAACCATCAAATCCCATTTCCTCGAAGGCTACAACAATCGTATTTTGTTGGTATTGATTTATTATTGTCACTTGTAGCAAAGGTACAGAGAAATTGCTGTCTTGCCTATTATTAATACAGATCAATACCATTACAACATGCATTGATGTGGGGAAACGTATAACAATAATAATTCAGGTTAAAATTCTAAACCTACAGAGAAAGTACTCTCGTAAACAATAAAGTGTAACGATACAGATTGTGAGGCCAAGAGCCATTCTTATGGTAAGAGAGGTTCGATTCAACCAAATGTCTGACACACCGAGATAGATGCTGTCCTTGGGCCTGGTGGTATACTCTTTCAAGGCGTATCATTGTCCGATTAGAGAGGGAAGAAGAAAGGTTTACGGGGTAAGTGGAGTTTTGATATCGTCAAAGTCAATAGAGGGTGTTGGTTTCTGAGATGTGCGGGTGCTTTCTTTTGTACACTGTAAACACTGGTGGGGTTGACGGGGTCCCACTAATTTTCTTTAACGAGGGGCGTTGCTGACCTTTCTTAGTTTTGACGTCAATGAGATATTACTAAGACAGGTTATTGGTGATGTTCAAGCTCTCAGCCCTCTCAACCTCAAAACGTGGTATAGAAAGGAGCAGGTACACTGACACCCATGCTGAAATTAACGACCTGCTCTTCTCTTTTATTGACATTGAGTGGAAAGTTATTTTCATGACACCATGCTACTCAGCTCCTTCTTGCACTCTGACCCATCGTCATTTGATATACGATCTGGAAACATCGCAAACCCCGTAGATTGAATTTCAGATGAATTTGGCTGCTCCTTCATGAATGAGCGTGTGGGAAGGGTGCTCAGGACACACCTTTGAGAGGTTAAACTGTCTTCAAACACTCTTGCCAACTTGCACGGGAACTAGGGACACGGACTGGGACACCATCCAGGCCCAATGCTTTCCACGGATTTACCGTCCGGAAAATTGATCGGACGTCCATGGTGCTGCCTGCCGATTCAATTGTTCTGGATACTGTTGGTGACTTGTGATACACTCATTTCCTTCGGTTCAAAATGCGAATGGGAATGTGAATTAGCATTAAGCTAATTGGGAATGGGTGTGCTGTTCTCTGCCATACCGCCTAATTTCGTATTGTATTCCGTTCCAGTACGTAAGCACCAGAAATTCTACGGATGCTGGAAATTGTGAGCAACAAACTGAAATACTGGAGGAATTTAGCAAGTCAGACATAATGCAAATCCTGCACAGCCGACTTCTGAATTGAGACGAGTTTGGACCGTAGTATTCAATTCGCATCTCTGATGACTTTAAGGAGAAATCATATCTTGATTTTTTCTAAAGATCACACTTATCTACTCTCCGAATTTATTCCCCAATAATCGCATTATTGCTCTCACCTTCCTGATTGCAATATACAACTAAAATCATTGAATCATGTTCATTGTACCTGAACAAAATACTGTATACAGATCGCGAAAGGTACAGTTTATTTCAGCCCATAAATGGTATATTTTCTGTTGAGGTCAAAATCGCATTCGGATCGGTGATGCATTGCTGAAGAACGTCAACTTTTTACAAAGGGCATAAGAATACTTAACATGAAATTCGCTGTTGTTATTTATCAAAGCTAAACCTTCTCTATATGTTGTTATGAATATGACAATAGGATGTTTCCCATTTTTTTTCAGCCAATGCATTGACCATTGTGATTCTTCTCCGTGGAAACTGCGGTCTCTCCAGATGCATCAGCCGGTACATGATGGCAATGGCGGTGGCAGATCTCCTCGTCCTGGTAGTTCCTGTGTTACTGCTGGAGATTAGTGACACGTATTTCCCCAATTCATTTCTGAACCTCACCACTGTCTGCAGTTTCAAGTATATTTTGGGTTTCCTTGCAATCGACTGTTCCGTTTGGTTCACAGTCTGCTTCACCTTTGATCGATTTGTGGCCATCAGTTGTCAGAAGCTGCGAAGCAGATATTGCACGGCAAGAACTGCGGCGACCGTTGTAACAACTGTATGTGTGCTTTTCGTTTTAGAAAATATGCCGATATATTTCGTGTTTGAACCCGGGAAAGTAGTCGACGGAATATCGTGGTACTGCTCCCTAAAGCCAGTATTCTATACTTCTCAAGAGTGGCTAGCATATTCCTGGACAGATAGTCTGTTAACACCCTTCGCTCCATTCTTTTTGATTTTGCTGCTGAATGCTTTGACGATCAGGCATATTTTAGCAGCCAGCAAAATCCGAAAGAATTTGAGAAGTAACAACTTTTCTGAGGCTCAACATGATAATGAGTTAGAAAATCGAAGAAAATCCGTCATTTTATTGCTTGCTGTATCTGGTAGTTTTATACTATTATGGTTTATAGCCACTGCTTACTTCATATGTGTAAAGGTTACAGATGCCCAGTATTTTCGTAACGACTACAGTCATTCTTTTGCGGTTATAGAAAAATCTGGAATTATGTTGCAGCTTCTTAGTTCCTGCACGAACACATTTATTTATGCCGTGTCTCAGACAAAGTATCGAATGGAACTAAAGCATATATTTATGTATCCTGTGCAGCTAGTGATAAAACTAATTAAATAGCTCAGAATAAAGAATATTGTGACTGTTACCACTCAAATTTGTGATAAAAATCCGGATTTTTTCTGGGCTCGGTGATGGACTTGTTCATTAACTTTCCGGAATGAGTATTATATATGCTAACGCTGGATTCAGGATCATATTCACGAAAGCAGCACGTCGATAGTTGACGAGGTTTATTATTATTGTGCAGCTTCAGTTCGTTGCATGTTCCATGTTTAAGCGCTGAAACATGATATTGCAATCTTTTTCGTGCTATTTACAGCATCGAGGGGACTATTGCTTTACTTCTGCTCTGTTTATATTTCTCCTTGGTTATCCTGACTCTACTAACACAACACGTACGTAATTTAGAGCTGACAATAAACCTGTAGGCTTGGTTACTGGGATGTCTGCGTATAAAACAGCAATCTAATCGCCAGAAGAACAGGCGAACTTCATAAATACGGCACCTGAAGTCAGGATTGAACTAGCTCGCTGAGACAACGCAGCAGGCGCAGTAACTGCTCCTCGACTATGTCGCCGTCGATTCACGTATATCGCAATCTCAAACAATCAGAACGTCATGTCAGGTGTCCAACTCAATCGGCCTCTTTTACTTATGATTTTCCACGTCCACCATTAATTGTCGTAAGATCATAAATATAGGAGCAGAATGCGGCTACTCGGCCCACTGAGTGTGCCCGGCCATTCCATTGTGGTTCATTTATTATCCTTCTCAACACCAACGCTTCTGCATTCTCCCTGTAACCGTTGATGCCCAGACTAACCAAGGATCTCTCAACCTCACCTTTAAATAGACTTAATGACTTAGCTTGCACTACCGATGTGGCAACGAATTCCAAGTATTCACCGCCCTCAGGCTTGGGAAATCAGAATCAGAATCATATTTAATATCACTGGCATATCTGGTGAAAGTTGTTAACCTCTTCATCGTTTTAAATGGTCGTCCCTTTATTATGAAGCTGTGCCCTCTGGTACTAGACTCAACCACAACAGGAAACATTCTCTCCACATCCTCTCTGATTATGCCTTTCAATATTCAATCAGTTTCAATTCTTACATTCCAGTTCTTACTCTTACATTCTAGTCCACTCGAAATTGATGCTAACATTCCATTGTCATCCTTACTATCCACCCAACCTGCAAGCTAACCTGCAAACTAGCATTGACTCCTAAGTCACTTTCTATCTTGGTTTTCGAACTTTCTCTCTGTTTAGAAAATTGTATACAGTTTTATTCTTTCTATCAAAGTGCATGGCAAGCACTGCACTTCCCTACATTACATTCCATCATTACCTTCAAAGTAAATTTGCAGAAAGATAAGTCTGGTTCATAGGTGGAGATAGGCCAATTTTGATGGTATCAGAAGTGATCTGGCAAGTGTGGACAGCCTGTTTTCTGGCAAAGGTGTACTTGGTAAGTGGGGAGGCCTTCAAAAGTGAAAATTTGAGAGTACAAAACATGTATATTCCTGTCAGTGTAAAAGGTAAAGATGACAGCTGTGTGGAACATAGGTTTTAAAGAGATAATGAGGCCACTTATATATATGTGCCTATAAAAATGCACTCACCTTGGAAGTTTTCATGTTTTATTGTTCAACAGCATTGAATCACAGTGAATTTAATTTAGCTTCTTTTTTGACACTCATCAACAGATCAACTCTTTTGTGTCAAAGTGAAAACAAATTTCTACAAATTGGTCTAAATTTATTACAATTATTAAACACAAAATAATTGATTGCATAATTACTCAGACCCTTTAATTCAGTACTTAGTTTTGTACCTATGGTGGCAATTACAGCCTCGAGTCTATGTGGATAGGGCTCTATCAGCTTTGCACATCTGGATACAGTTATTTTTCCTGATTCTTCTTTACAAAACTACTCAAGCTCTGTCAGATTACATGGGAATCATCAGGTCCAGCCAGAAATTCTCCTTTGAGGTCTGGACACTGACTTGGCCACTCCAGGACATTAACTTTGTTGTTTCTAAGCCATTCCTGTGTAGATTTGTCTTTGTGTTTGGGGTCATTGTCTTACTAGTAAACGAATCATCTCACAAGTCACTGTTCTCGTTCAGACTGCATCAGGTTTTCCTTCAGGATTTTCCTGTATTTTGTTGCATTCATTATGCACTCTACCTTCACACGCCTTCCAGGGCCTACTGCAGTGAAGCATCCCCACAGCATAATGCAGCCACCACCGTGCTTTATAGTAGGGAGGTGTGTTTTTGATGATATGTGATGTTTGGCTTATCATAATATTTATTCTGATAGTCAAAAAAAGCTCAATTTTAGTTTCATCAGAACATAAAACTTCCTTCCAGCTGATTTCAGAGACTCCTACATGCCTTCTGGCAAACTCTAGGCAAGATTTCATGCGAGTTCTTTTTTTTCCAACAGTGGCTTTCTCCTTGCCATTCTCCCATAAAACCACAACTGTTGAAATACCCAGGCAACAGGTGTTGTGAGTGGAGCTTCTCCATCTCAGCCACTGAAGCTTGTAATTCCTCCAGAGTTGTCATAGGTTCCATGGTGCCCTCCTTCACTAGTTTCCTTCTTGTATGATCATTCAGTTTTTGAGGATGGACGCTTTAGGCAGATTTACAGCTGTGCCATATTCTTTCCATTTTTGCTGTTTGACTTAACTGGACTCCAAGGTATATTCAATGACTTGGAAATTTTCTTGTATCCATCTCCTGACTTGTGCATTTCAATAACCTTTTCACGGAGTTGACTGGAGTGTTCTTTTGTCTCACGGTGCAGTTTTTGCCAGGATACTGACTCATCAGCAGTTGGACCTTCCAGATGCAGATGTATGTTTACTATAATCAGTTGAAACACCTTGACTGCACATGGTGATCTCCATTTAACTAATTATGTGACTTCAAAACCAATTGGCACCGGTGATGATTTGGTGTGTCATATTAAAGGGGTGAATATTCATGCAATCATTTTGTGTTTTATATTTGTAATTAACTTAGATCACTTTGTACAGATCTGTTTTCACTTTGACATGAAAGAGTCTTTTTCTATTGAGCAGCATCAAAAAAGCAAAATTAAATCCATTGATTCAATGTCGTAACACAATAAATCATGAAAATTTCCAATGGAGGTGAATACTTTTTAGATGGGGTGGGGGGTGTGTGTGTGTACCAGTGTACCAATCCAGTACACTGATCACTCCATGCCAAAAAGTAATGCAACCAGATAGGATGCTCACCATGTTACATCTGTAGCAATCTGTGAGCGTCTTTGATGAAATATCAATTCTCCTAAAGTCTCCTCTTTGGTCAAGTTTTGCCTATCTCTCTTGCATCCTTCTGTAAAGTGGTGATGTCTATATCAACGTCATCATTGTTGTCACTTCTGGCACTGGGGGAAAATTATTATATTTATTTGCAGTATGTATTTATTTGGGTACACTGCATAGTAACAGACCCTTCCTTCTCAGCAAGCCTGTACCTCCCAATTAATCTCAGATGACCAATTAACCAATTAAAAGATATGTCTTTGAAATGCAGAAGGAAACCCATGCAATCATGAGGAGAATGCACAAACTCCATACAGACAGCAGTGGAATTGAACCTGGATCACAGGTATTGTAACAACATTAAGCTCACAGTTACATTACCGTACTGCTTTGAAAGGAACTGGAACATCCCATTCAACTCCGCAAACTTTTCTGCCATAGATTCCAAAGGTTTAGAGGGATAGAAATCAAATGTAGGCAAATGGGTCTAGGTTAGATGGGCATTTTGGTTGGCATGGATGAACTGAGCTGTAGGGAGATTGTATCTGATCAATATCTGAAATCCTTTTGCCCTCCTTATAAGATATATGAGTTCAATTTCTGTCTCCAGCCCTGACCTTGAAATTGAGGATGTGCTGCAATATTGAAGCTGATGTCACCTTTACACCCCTTTTTTCCTCTTCAGGAAGGCAACAAGGATATGAGGAACTGATTGAAGAAGCTCTAGCAGTTCAATCAACGTCCTAACCAAAACTTCTTCAGCAACAAAGACGCACTGATCTCATTTGCTGATTGTGGAATTTCACTGTAGTTTGATAAATACCAACAAATTACTTCAGATAAAATGAACTGTTTATGAATCATTTGGAAAGCCATGAGCTAGAAATGATATGGAATACAGTTAATCCATGATTTCTGAGTAAGTGCAAGCGTACATGATCACTACAAGTTTAATAAAGCAGTTGCCTCCACATGTTGTAACCTGCTAATAGTCCTCATGCTTGAAACATCATGAGGAACGAGACATGACATGATCACATTCCAATCCCATGCATTATTCTTTGAAAGTATATACAATTTAATCTTACTGAATGATAGTAAACAATTTCAAAATGTTTTGCAGGAGATATGTTCAGTTGTGTAATGAAAAGTCAGGGGCTGTTGGCCCAGCTTTGCTCTTTACGTTTTCACAAGCATCAAGACCCAGTCAAAACCTACAGCACAATACAGGCCCTTCAGCTCACAAAGCTGTGCCAAACATGTCCTTACCTTAGAACTATCTAGGCTTACTCATAGCCCTCTATTTTTCTAGGCTCCATGTATACATCCAGGAGTCTCTTAAAAGACCCTGTAATTTCCACCTCCACCACCGCCACTGGCAGCCTATTCCATGCACTCACCACTCTCTGCATAATAAATCCCTGACATCTCCTCTGTACCTGCTTCTAAGCACCTTAAAACTATGCCCTCTCGTGCTAGCCACTTCAGCCCTGGGAACAAGCATCTGACTATCCACATGATCAATGCCTCTCATTATTTTGTACACCATCTTCATCTTTGGGGTTTGTTTCCTCGATGATCTCAGACTTTGTACCTCCGTGAATTTCTACACAATCATTGAAGAATTTTGCCCTCCTCAAATTTTGGTCTCCAATTTTAACAGGCTTACTATTTGAGGCTGCAATTATATCTGCTCCCTCTCAAAAGCTATGGAACTCCCTTCACAAACTCCCTGCCTCTCCATCTCATTTTCCTTCACTGGTGCCCTCCTTAAAAAAGACAACTTAATTGATTGGGATTTACGTTATTTGCACTTAATAGTGCCTCATGATGGATATTTGCAGTTTGTTTTATTTGTTAACCCACCCACAAAATGTGTTGTGACATTTTAGTAGATCGAACATGTGTAAATGCAAATTTTTGTCATTTCAGAGGCCTTAAAAGTTTTGATTAGGAATTTAGTTGAGCTAAGGACTGGCTTTGATAGTGGGCAATCTTTATTCATCCTTAAGTTAACTTCCTTCCCAACCAAAAATGCTTGTAACAAATCTGCTGTGCTATTGAATCACATTGGATCTGAGGAACTGATGGTTTTGTGGTCAAGTCAGCAGTTGATACAAAAGTATGTGGAGGGGTAGGTAGAGTTGAGGAAGCAGAGAATCTGCAGAAGGACTTGGATAAATTAGTAGAATGGGTAAAGAAGTGGTGGGTGGAATATAGTGTAGGGAGAGTACGATCATGCACTTTAGGAGAAGAAATAAAGGCAAAGGCTGTGTTTTAAACAGGAAGCAAATACAGAAACTGGAAGTGCAAAGAGACTTGGTAGTCCTCATGCAGGATTCCATAAAGGACAATTTGTGAGTTGTGTCAGTCATGAGGAAGGTAACTGCAATGTTAGCATTCATTATGGCATAGACAATAGACAATAGGTGCAGAAGTAGACAATTCGGCCCCTCAAGTCTGCACTGCCATTCTGAGATCATGGCTGATCATTCACTATCAATACCCAGTCCCTGCCTTGTCCCCATATCCCTTGATTCCCCTATCCATCAGATATCTATCCAGCTCCTTCTTGAAAGCATCCAGAGAATTGGCCTCCACCGTCTTCCGAAGCAGTGCATTCCACACCTCCACAACTCTCTGGGAGAAGCATGGTAGGGGTTAGTAGATTACTCTACTGTAATATGAGTTTCCTTTGGATGTTCTGGATTCCTCTCACTTTCCAAAGACATAGGGTTTGAGAGACCTCTTACCTCTTATGCTGTTAAGAGCTTATGCAATGATATCAATTTTCTCAGATAACTTGGTCACTGTTTATCCATGTCAATTCCCAGTAAAACTATTGGCTTCCTGAATGTGTGCCAATAATGCAGAGAGCATTACTGGAGATGTTGAGATATTTATGTTAGGATATGAGATGAAAACATACTGCATGTAGTAGAATTTGGCATTCATTCAGGCTTGCATACAAGCTCTGCCTTTCAATAAATTTATGTCCAGTCTGAGTTTGGCCTTTGCCCTACTTTTCAGAACTTTCTCTTGTGTTCTGTAGTCTATTGTGGGTACCTTAATGAGGCCTCATGAAAATTTAGATAAATTACCATTATGTAACCATTTGTCACATCAAGAAATTGAATAACATTGGTTGCAAGACCTTGCCTTTTAAAACCTATTCTGACCATTCAATATTATGATTAATCACTGAAAGTTTTATTTTCCTTTCAATGAAAATGCCACTGATTTTACGCTGGCAGGCATGTACAAGTTGTACCTCCTTTCTTACTGCTATCTGAACTATGCTTCTGTTCTCTGTCACAATCTTCTTTCCTAAAGACTAAGTAAATATATGTAGTAATGTCTCAGCTACAGTCTTTAGATTCTATTTAATAACAAGCATAAGCACAGGCACACTCAGGACCTTGTACTCCAAACAATTCTCAAATAAACAGGTCCTAGATCTTTTCTCTGCTAGCAATGCCTAACACTACTGTTTGAGAGACTTCTCCTAAGTATACATATCTGATGCAACCCAAGTTGCACAAATGTTGTTACTGGTTCTGGAAATCAGTTAATGCTGGAGGCAGATGCTACTCAACAGACATCCATTATATGGTAGCAGTAACAATGTCCCACTATGCCTAAGAATCTAACTGCAGCTGGTTCAGAGTTAACAGAACTGTGCCCACTGGGACTGAATCGAAGCAGATATCTCTTCCTCAGTCATTGCATCTCCTTGGCTTTTCCACTTCCCAGCACAGTACCTTGAACCAGGGTTTCTCCTGATCCCACACCAGATCCAGAAGACATGATGTGAAGATGGACTCATCCTTACTTCCACTAACTTCACAATTCACAAAGTCACCTAGATAGATCAGTTGTTCTCCATGCATATCTGCCTCCCCAGGAAGTTTCTCTGGAATGCAACCCTGTCAAGGGACTAAATGAACCCATATGAATTTGTGTAAACTCTGTGGAGCCGCAATATTGGGTCCACTTCTCTCCTTGCCTGGTTCTAACTATCAAGTACCAGGTGTTCAAGGGGCTACCATTTCCACTTGTCCAGTGCAAAATAATGTCCTTTTTGAGCAATATTGGTAGGGGGCATTAATTAATTGTGCTGGTCCAGGATCCCTCTTGGGTTAGAGATGCACTGCATGCCAATGCACATTAGTAGGTGTGTCTGAGGAATGCTGCTGGATATTTTGTGTTTCAAATAGTTCTGGTCAAGTATCACCAACAGGGAAATCTGATTGTGCACTTTCCCTCATGAGACACTGGTGTAACCCTAAGTTAGTGACACTTTTGTTAACACCATTCTGAACACATCTTTGGAATATTTGCTATAGAAGATGAACCATTTATCATGAGAGCATTTGTCATTGGTGCTACCTGGGGCAAAATGTCTCAATCCTACACTGCTTAAAATCTAGAACTGTAGGTACATAAAATACATACATGAATTGTTAGCCTCTCTACCACCATCAGCAGAGAGTCTTGTGCAGCCAGTCTGCATGGGCTTGTTACAAGAATCACCCCTTGTAATAAGGATCAGTGAGGTACAGAGAATCTGTATTTACCAACAAGTAACTTTTATTGTTTCACAAACTGTCTCCATGTGCACCGTACTAGATTCTCTGACATTCCATGAACAGTCAATCAAGAGAAAAGGTATTACCTAGGAAAGGAATCTTCACTGGCCAGGCGCTCCTCATGGTCCCAATCTCCACGTATCTGTGGGGTCCTCCTTTTCCAAGAAGGTTAGCCTCTGTCTGCTGGAGAGTTATCGCCCCTGTGTATTTGGAGCTCCTGAGTCTTACACTGTTCCTCATCAATTGAACCATTGGACTTCCATCCTATTGGCTCAAGGTCACCTGACCTACCAGGGTCACCTTCTTACTGGTCATTGTACAGGGCTACAACCAACATTGTTTCATGTTTCTGCCCAACCCAGCCCTGTATATTTCTGCCTTTACACTCTGACTGGTCCAAACCAGTTAAAATACATACATGAATTGTTGGCCTCTCTAACACCTCACTGAACTATCATTGCCACATTTGACTCTTGATCCATAAAGTGTAATTGTTGCCTCAGCCCTCAAAACTATGATGCTCCCCTCTCCTGTCCATTTGAAATACTACCCTGCTTTTCCTCCCACAGAACCTGAGGCAACCCAGACAGAGTCTAACGAGATTACAGATAGCTTCTTTGGTTGGTCTGACATTTTACATAACAAGTAGCTCCTCTTCCGAGAACAGTCTCTGAGAATTGGTATGATTAGATTGCTCCACAGCAAGAATCAGTTCAAAGTCCGCACCCTTTACATAACAAATGGCTACTTGCTTGAGAACAGTCTCAGCTTTATTAGACCATACTTGTGTCCACATTCAGTTGCTCTGATTAGATTATCTAAGAGTCCACAAAAAGGGGGAAACAAAGACAACTGGCTTGTCTGCTTTCCCTGTCCTTGATTAGACTGTAGCTTCTTCTGATGAACTGGTTATTGTCCAAGGTCAGGGAATGGAACTGCGATGCATTGAGGCCTGTCTTGGGTTAGCCCTCTTTAACCTCCAGAAGTAGCCCCACTTTCTCTCTGTTAGTCAATTATCAAGACAGAGGAACTGGTCAATCAGAACCTCCAAGTCCTCTGCTTGCTCTCTCAAGGTGAGGGCATACTTTTCTTTGCCTCAGAGTCCATGGCGGTACAGAGTGGCCAAGGCCTCCCTGTTCCAGCTACTCTCTTGGCCAAAGTCCAGAACTTGATAGCATAGTTTGCTGCCAACCATCTGCCTTGCTGCACCTTCATTAGATGGTCCAAGGCTCAGCTTCCTCCAGCGGGACGCCATAAATTCCTCCAAAGCTGAGCAAGTCTCCGACCTTTGTTCCCAAAGCACTGTGGCTCTGACCACAGTGTCTCCTAGTCAGGAGAAAGTTAATGAAAGCCACCCTTCCATGGTCCAAAGGGAACTGGGACAGTTAGAGTTTGAACACCAATGAGCATTGAATGAGGAAGCCACAGCAATAAGCTCGGTCACTGTCAAATCTCTCTGGGGTTAAAGATACATGGACTCCACACAGCAACCAGCAGCTTCATGCAAGTGACTCTCTGAAAGTTCACACACAGTGACCTGGAGGTCGTGTATCTCCAGGCTCTGTCCAGAAATCCTCTCGGTGTGTCTGACCACAGCAGCTGAATGTCTCTGATATCCTATTGGATCCATGTAGACTCAGTCATCCTTTGACAAGAGACCTAGAAGGAGGATGGTTGGACCCAAGTGCTGGAGTATCTGGCTGGAATCAAGACACCATGTGAGACTCGAGTGAAAACAGAATACTGAACTAGATGCTAGCTGATAATCCAAGTAGAACTAATGATTGAGCACTGAACCCCTGTTCATGCTCCAGAAATATTGAATTCTGACTCCAAAATGTGGCTGCCAATTAGTGAGATGGTCCTGAATCCTTAAAATGGGCTTTGCCAGCTCTCCGTGTTCAGAAGAGTTCGAGCGTCTAAACACTGGAAGCTATTGCAGTTAGGTGTGCATCGTAACACTGTTATCATCACATGACTTGCCTTACCCCAACTCATTTGTTACTGAAACATTCATACACACCCCTTAAGCTCTGGATACGACTTTCCCAGGCTGAGTTATTGTCTCCCACTCTACATAACCACGGGCTCTTCCAAAATTTTGTTGCCTTCCTTTTAACTAGTGCCAGGTTGCATTCACATATCATGCTTGTAATCTCTGTTCTGCACTAGCATCTGATCTGGCAATGTCTAAATTTTAGAACTCCTCTCTGTACCTTCAGTTCTTTCTAACGCTTCCCCCTTTCCTAACTTCTCTGATCTCAAGCAGTCTAATTTCTGTGTTACTAATACTTGGCAGCTGCAGTTTCAGTCAACTCAACTGTGATTTCCTCACTAAACCTTTCACTAACTTAAGTCAGCTGAAGCTTATCTCCTTGATGAATCAACACATACAGAATTTCAGATGAACTCAGCAAGTTAGGCAGCATCTATGGAGTGGAATAAACAACTGACATATCTGGCTGATAAACTTCATAAGTCCTGATACGTTCATAGATGCTGTCTGACGCACTGACTTCCTCCAGCCTTTTGCGTGTGTTTCTCAAGTTATCAAGCATCTAAGCAATGTTTTGTGTTTGCCTTTGATCAATCATTGTACACTGTGCTTTATAGCTTGTTCTGTTATGCTCCAATGAAATTCCTGCAACTGATCTATATTGCACTGTATACTTTACAATTCTGCATGATCCACAACTCCACCAATACTGGTATTGTCCACAAACTTAAAAACCCACCCATCTACATTTTCATATATGTTATTAATATACATCACAAACAGCAGAGGTGCCAGCACAAATCCCCATGGAATACCGCTAATTACAGATCTCCAGCTCAAAAAGTCTTTTCAACCAGTACCCTCTGTCTTCTATACGCAAGCCAGTTCTGAATCCACGGACCCATGCATCCTGGTCTTCTGGATTATCCTCCCATGAAGGACTTTGTCAAATGCCTTACTTAAATCCGTGTAGATAACATTCACTGCTCTACCTTCAATAATCTTTCTTGTCACATTGTCAAAAAACTCAATTAAGTTGGTAAGACATGAGCTATCCCACGCAAAGCCATGCCTATTCTCCCTAATTTGGCCATGGGTTTCCAAATGCTCATGTTTTCCATCCTTAAGAATTTTCTCCAGCAGCTTCTCTACAACTGACTTGAGACTCACCAGGCTATAGGTTACAGGATTTTCCCCTGTTCCTTTCTTAAATAGAGGGTCAACATTAGCAACTTGCCAGTCCTCCAAGACCTGTGGCTAAAGAGGGCACAAAGATACTGGCCACATCGCATTTCTTGCCTTCTTCAATAACTTTGGGTAAATCCATTAGGCCCTGGGAAGTTGCCCTCCTCAATAATCACTGGGAGACCCCTACTTATTCTCTTCCGTGACCTCTAAATGCCCTAACATATTTATGCATTCAGCACTGATCACATGGACCTCCATATCCTTTTCCTTAGTAGATACTGAAGCAAAGTACTTATTAACTACCCCACTCACATTCTCTACATCAAAGTAAATGCTCCCACTTTATCTCTAGAGGTGTTATGCTCTCCCTAGTTATCCTCTTGCTCTTAATGTATGTATAGAGTGCCTTGTGATTCACCTTTATCCTACTTGTTAAAGACATTTCATGACCCATCCTGACTTTCCTAGTTTCCTTATTTAGTTCTTTTCTGGCTTCTTTATAATCTTCATGTGCTCTATTTTATCCTTAGCTCTGAAGTTTTCCTTTTTCATCTTGACTAAATTCAGCATCTCTCTGGACATCCAAGGATCATTTATCTTTCCATCCCTGTCCGTCCTTCCAGCAGGGAAGTACCTTTCCTGTACTCTGACCAATTGATCATTAAACACTCTCCACCCATCCAGCGTGGCCTTTCCAGGGAAACTGTGTTCCTAATTAACTCTTCTTATTTCCTGCCTAATACCCTCATAATTTGTCCTACTCTAATTTAAGACTCTCCCACAAGGACAATACTTATCCTTATCTATAGCTATCTTGAAAGTTAAGGAGTTGTGGTCACTCTTTCCTGACTGCTCACCAACTGAAAGGACAATCTCATGGCCAGGCTCATTACCCAACACCAGAACTGGTACAGACACTCCCCTCATTGCACTGCCTACATATTGATTTAAGAAACTTGCCTGGATACACATAGCAAATTATGTCCCATCTAAAAGCTTGGACTAAGAAGTCTGAGTTTGTATTAGGGAAGTTGAAATCCCCCATAACAACAACCCTGTTATTTTTGCACATCCTTAATCATAAATGTTGCTTTCTTGAGGCACCACATTTTGAAGATATCCTCAGCAGTGGAGAGTTTTGTTTTTGTGATGGAGCTGGATGAGTCTGCAACCCACTGCAGCCACCCTTCATCACCATACTGGGCAATGATGCAACCAGACAGCATGCTGTCTACTGTACCTCTGTAGAAATTAGCAGGAGTCTTTGGTGACATATCATATCCCCTCAAACTCCTAATTAAGTATAGTTGCTGACGTACCTTCTTCACGATGGCATCAATTTGTTGAGCCCTGAATAGATCCACTGAGGTGTTGAGATGTAAGAAATTGAAGCTGCTCACTCTTTTGACCGCTGTTGCCTCAATCCAACATCCACCTTCCTTAAATCCACAATCAATTTTTATGAAGTTTGCACTTTAAAAGGCAATAAGTGATAAAAATCAAAAGGTGCAAAATGAAGATGCTTGAAAACCAGAAGTTAAAACTGAAATCGATGTAAGCAGGCCAGGGCACATCTACGGAGAACAAAAAAGTCCAAGCCAATGGCTAAATAATGGTAATATATTTAAATGTTTAAAATGCCTCATTGAAGAACTGAAAAGTTGAGCAAAGGCCAAAATTCGATTGGACATGAATTTTGTGAAAGGAAGAGCATGTATACATACTACAGACAGTATGTTGATAATCATCTTGTATCATAAAACCAATAAAAGCCTCCAATCATGCTCTCTTCATTATTGGCACTTGATCAGGAAGCCTGTATGTCAACTGGGAATTGAATGATATGGATAAATAGTGACCAAGTTATTGGAGAAAAATATTAATTTTGGTTTCAATAGACCACAGAACCTTCTTCCATCTGAATTCAGTCTCCCACAAGCCTTCTGGCAAACTTTAGCCAAGACTGTGCAATCAAGTCAATCAAGGTTTGAATAGCTCAGCAGAAAACCATTGATTAGACAATCAAGATTTGAATAGCTCAGACTCAGCAGAAAGCAGCTGATTGGGCAATCGAGATCAGGTGACCAAGCAGTTGGAAAAGCTCAAACAAATAAATAGAGGGATAGCTCAAGCAGAGCAGACTGTGGAAGGTGAAGGAGTGGTGCTTTGAGGAGAAGAGGCAGTGGATGAGCTTGTTCCCAGTTAGTCTTTATAATGCCTCCTGAGATGGTGATGTGGCTCCTCTCTCCTGCAGAGTCACATCTGCTAGAAGTGCATGTGGCTGGGCAATCTGGAAGACTGTGTGAGGAATCTGGAGCAGCAGCTGGATGACCTTTGACACATAAGGGAAAATGAGGCAGTCATAGATGAGAGCTACAGGGAGGTAGTCACACCTAGGCTGCTGGAAGCAGGTTGTTGGGGAGACAGTCAGAGGGGGGAAAGTGATGGTGACTAGACATGTAGTGCAGAGCACCCCTGTAGGAATTCCCCTGAATAATAAGTTTACTGTCCTGGATACTGTTGGTGGGGATGACTGACCAGGTGTGAGTCACAGTGGCAGGGCCTCTGGCACTGAGTCTGACCCTGTGGTGCAGAAGGGTGGGACAGAGAAGAGGAGAGCTGTTGTCATTGGAGACTCTATAGTCAAGGGAGCAGACAGGAGATTTTGTGGACCTGAGAAGGACACCTCCATGGTTTGTTGCCTCCCAGGTGCCAGGGTCCGGGATGTCTCTGACTGGGTGCACGACATCCTGGTACGAGAGGGAAAGCAAACAGAAGTCGTGATACATGTTGGTACCAACGACATAGGCAGGAAGAGGGATGAGGTCCTGAAGTGTGAGTTTTGGGAACTAGGCTGAAGAACAGGAAATCAAGGGTGGTGTTCTCAGGATTCCCTCCAGTGCTAAGTGATAGTGATGGTAGGAATTGGAGGAGATGGCAGTTGAATGCATGACTGAGGAGTTGGTGCAGGAGGAAGGATTTTAGATTTTTGGATCATTGGGATCTCTTCTAGAGAAGGTGGGACCTGTACAGATTGGATGGGTTGCACCTGAACTCGAGGGGGAGCAATATCCTTGCAGGTAGGTTTGCTAGTGTGGTTCAGGAGGGTTTAAACTAATTTGTAAGGGGGATGGGACCTGGAGCGATAGTGCAGTGAAAGAAGTGCATGGAGTAAAGCCAGATCTAACATAAAGAAGCTTTGAGGAAAGAGAAGCAGAATAAAGGGTATAAAGGTAGTTAGAAGGGTTAAAGTGTGTGTACTTCAATGCAAGACGCATCAGGAACAAAGGTGATGAACTGACAGCTTGGAAACATACATGGAATTATGATGTACTGGTCATTACAGAAACTTGGCTGGCACCAGGGCAGGAATGGATTCTCAATATTCCTGGATTTCAGTGCTTTGAAAGGGATGTGGAGGGGGGGGGGAAGAAGGGGAGGAGGGGTGGCATTACTGGTCAAGGATATTATTACAGCTAACAGAAAGGGTGGGTAATGTAGCAGGATCCTCTTTTGAGTCAGTATGAGTGGAAAACAAGAAGAGAGCAGTTACTCTATTGGGGGTATTCTATAGGCCCCCTGGTAGCAGCAGAGATACTGAGGAACAGATTGGGAGGCAGATTTTGGAAAGGTGTAACAGGGTTGTTATCATGGGTGACTTTAACTTCCCTAATATTGATTGGCACTTGATTAGTTCCAAGGGTTTAGATGGGGCAGAGTTTGTTAAGTGTGTCCAGGATGGATTCCTGTCACAGTAGGGGGAAATGCCATACTAGATCTAGTATTGGGTAATGAACTGGGTCAGGTCACAGATCTCTCAGTGGGTGAGCATCTGGGAGACAGGGATCACTGCTCTCTGGCCTTTAGCATTATAATGGAAAAGGATAGAATCAGAGAGGACAGGAATATTTTTAATTGGAAGGGCAAATTATGAGGCTATAAGGCTAGAACTTGCGGGTGTGAATTGGGATGATGTTTTTGCAGGGAAATGTACTATGGACATGTGGTCAATGTTTAAGGATCTCTTGCAGGATGTTAGGGATAAATTCTTCCTGGTGAGGAAGATAAGGAATGGTAGGGTGAAGGAACCATGGGTGACAAGTGAGGTGGAAAATCTAGTCAGGTGGAAGAAGGCAGCATACATGAGGTTTAGGAAACAAGGATCAGATGGGTCTATTGAGGAATATAGGGTGGCAAGAAAGGAGCTTAAGAGGGGGCTGAGAAGAGCAAGAAGGGGGCAAGAGAAGGCCTTGGTGAGTAGGGTAAAGGAAAACCCCAAGGCATTCTTCAATTATGTGAAGAACAATAGGATGACAGGAGTGAAGGTAGGACCAATTAGAGATAAAAGTGGGAATTTGTGCCTGGAGGCTGTGGAAGTGAGTGAGGTCCTCAATGAATACTTCTCTTCAGTATTCACCAATGAGAGGATACTTCATGATGAGAACCGTATGAGTGAGGTTGATGTTCTGGAGCATGTTGATATTAAGTGAGAGGAGGTGTTGGAGTTGTTAAAATATATTAGGATGCGAAAGTCCCCGGGGCCTAACGGTATATTCCCCAGGCTGCTCCACGAGGTGAGGGAAGAGATTGCTGAGCCTCTGGCTAGGCTCTTTATGTCCTTGTTGTCCATGGGAATGGTACTGGAGGATTAGAGCGAGGTGAATGTTGTCCTTTTGTTCAAAAAAGTTAGTAAGGATATTCTGGGTAATTATAGACCAGTGAGCCTCGCGTCTGTGGTGGGGAAAGCTGTTGGAAAAGATTCTTAGAGATAGGATCTATGGGCATTTACAGAATCATGGTCTGATCAGGGACAGTCAGCATAGCTTTGAAGGGCAGATCGTGTCTAACAAGCCTAATAGAGTTCTTTGAGGAGTTGACCAGGCATATAGATGAGGGTATTGCAGTGGATGTGATCTACATGGATTTTAGTAAGGTATTTGACAAGGTTCCACACAGTAGGCTAATTCAATAAGTCAGAAGGCATGGGATCCAGGGACATTTGGCCAGGTGGATTCAGAATTGGCTTGCCTGCAGAAGGCAGAGGGTCGTGGTGGAGGGAGTACATTCAGATTAGAGGGTTGTGACTAGTTGTGTCCCTCAAGGATGTGTTCTGGAACCTCTACTTGTGATTTATATTAACGACCTGGATGTGGGGGTAGAAGGGTGGGTTGGCAAGTTTGCAGACGACACAAATTTTGGTGGTGTTGTAGATAGTGTAGAGGATTGTCTAAGATTGCAGAGAGACATTGATAGGATGCAGAATTGGGCTGAGAAGTAGCATATGGAGTTCAACCTGGAGAAGTGTGAGGTGGTACACTTTGGAAGGACTAAATCCAAGGCAGAGTACAAAGTAAATGGCAGGATACTTGGTAGTGTGGAGGAGCAGAGGGATCTGGGGGGACATGTCCACAGATCCCTGAAAGTTGCCTCACAGTTAGATAGGGTAGTTAAGAAATCTTATGGGGTGTTAGCTTTCATAAGTCGAGGGATAGTTAAGAGTTGCAATGTAATGATGCAGCTCTATAAATCTCTGGTTAGGCCACACTTGGAGTACTGTGTCCAGTTCTGGTCACCTCACTATAGGAAGGATGTGGAAGCATTGGAAAAGGTATAGAGGAGATTTACCACGATGCTGCCTTGTTTAGAGAGTGTGGATTATGATCAGAGATTAAGGGAGCTAGGCCTTCTCTCTTTGGAGTGAAGGAGGATGAGAGGAGACATGATAGAGGTGTACAAGATATTAAGAGGAGTAGATAGAATGGATAGCCAGCACCTCTTCCCCAGGGCACCACTGCTCAGTACAAGGGGACATGGCTTTAAGGTAAATGGAGGGAAGTTCAAGGAGGATATTAGGAGAAGGTTTTTTACTGAGTGGTTGGTGTGTGGAATGCACTGCCTGAGTCAGTGGTGGAGGCAGAAACACTAGTGAAGTTTAAGAGTACAAGACAGGTATATGGAGGAATTTAAGGTGGTGGGTTATATGGGAGGCAGGGTTTGAGGGTCGGCACAACATTGTGGGCCAAAGGGCCTGTAATGTGCTGTACTATTCTATTTCATATAAGTTTTAACAATGGCTTTTTTTGCCACTCTCCCATAAAGTTACGACAGGCAACAGTTGTTGTATGTGCAATCTCTCCCATCTCAGCCACTGAAGCTTGTAACTAATTCAGAGTTGTCATAGACCTCTTGGTGACTTCCCTCACTATTCATTTTCTTGCATGGTCACTCAGTTTTTTATTGACGGCCTGCTCTAGTCAGATTTACAGCTGTGCTGTATTCTTTCTATTTCTTGATGATTGACTTAACTACACTCCAAGGGATATTCAGAGACTTGGAAATTTTCTTGTATCCATCTCCTGACTTGTGCTTTTCAATAATATTATCGTGGAGTTACTAGGAATGTTATTTTGTTTTCATGGTGTAGTTGTTGCCAGGATACTGACTCACCAGCAGTTACACCTTCCAGATACAGGTATATTTTTACTACAATCAATTGAAACACCTTGAACGCACACAGGTCTCCAAAACAAGAGGGTGGGGTGAATACTTAAGCAATCAATTATTTTGTGTTTTATATTTCTAATTAATTTAGATCACATTGTAGAGATTTGTTTTCAATTTGGCATAAAAGAGACTTTTTCAGTTGATCAGTGTCAAAACAAAACTTAAATTTACTGTTATTCAATATTGTAAAACAATAAAACATGAAAACCTCCAAGGGGGGTGAATACTTGTTATGGGCACTGTAGGTCAGTGAGCAGAGAGCGGGTGGATGAATGGGTTTTGATGCTGGTGAAAATGTAGAGAACAAAGCTGGGCCAACTGTCCCTGACTTGGCATTACACAACTGAACACGTATCCAGCAAAACATTTTGGAATTTTTACAACATTTGAAAAAAATATGCAAATTCAGTAGGATTAAATTCTTTATACTTTCAAAGACCAACATGTGGGATTGAAATGTGGCCATGTCATTTCCCGTTCCTCAAAATGCTTTCAAGCATGAGGTCTATTAGCAGGTAACAACAAGTAAAGGCATCAGCTTTATTAAACTCTGCAGAGATCACGTACGCATGCACTTACTCATAATCATGGATTTACTATATACCCATATCATTCTTAGCCCTTGGCTTTCCAAGTGATTCATAATCAGTTAACTTGATCTGAAGGAATTTACTGGTATTTGTCAAACTACAGTGAAAACCCACAATCAGCAAATGAGATGAGTGCTTCTTTGTTACTGAAGAAGTTTTGCTAAAGACATTGATTGAACTGCTAGAGCTTCTTCAATCAGTTCCTCATATCCTTGTTGCCTAGCTGAAGAGGAAAAAGGTGATTTCAAATTCAATATTGTAGCACATCCTCAATTTCATGGCCAAGACTAGAGGTAGAAAGTGAACTCATCGATCGTAAAAGGAAGGCAAAATTATTTCTGATACTGATCAGATACAATCTCACTGAATTATAGTCATACAGCAGAAAACTTGCCACTTCAGCCCAATTCATCCGTGCTGATCAAAATGTCCATCTAACCTGGACCCATTGCCTACATTTCACCTCTATCCCTCTAAACCTTTTGAATCTATGGCAGAACAGATTGAGGGGTTGAATGGACTATTCCCATTCCTTTTAAGGTAGCACAGTAATGTAGCTGTGACCATAATGCTATTGCAGCACCAGTGATCCACGTTCAATTCCACTGCTGTCTATAAGGAGTTTATACACTCTCCACATGATGGAGTTTCCTCCAGGTGCTCCATTTTCTGCCCAGATTCCAGAGATGTATCAGTTATCAGGTTAATTGGACACCTGGGTATAATCTGGTGGCAGTGACTTGTTTAGCAGGAAGGGTCTGTTACAGTGTGGTATATCAATATAAATACATACTGTAAATTAATATTATCACTTTCCACGAGGATCATCAATGGCAACAGTGATAATATTTATATAAACATTACTGTTTTACAGAAGAACACAAGGGACATGAGCAAAACTTGACCAAAGAGGTGGAATCTTAAAGTAGGAGACTTGGTATTTCATCAAATGCTTCAATCAATCAGAATCAAAATCAGAATCAGGTTTATTATCAGCTATATATAGGTCATGAAAATTGTTGACTTTGTGACAGCAGTACAATATATCATTTTAAAAACTGATTACAGTAGGTATATAAATAAAAAACTTAAATAAGTCGTGAAAAAACAGAAATTAAAAAAGTAGTGAAGTAGTGTTCATGGGTTCAATTTCCATTCAGAAATCAGATGGCTGAGGGGAAGAACTTGTTCCTGAATTGTTGAGTGTGTGACTTCAGGCTCCTGTCCCTCTTTCCTGATGAGAGTGAGGCATGATCTGGATATTGGGGGTTCTTAATGATGGATGCCACCTTTCTGAGGCATTGCTCCTTAAAGATGTCCTGGATACTATGAAGGCTGGTGCCCATGATGGGACTGTCGAAGTTTACAACTCTGCAGTTTATTTCAATCTTGTACAGTACCTTCACTTGCCCCCAGAAAATTATGAGTGTTGTTGGTGACATACCCAATTTCCTCAAGCTCCTAATGAAATATAGCCACTGCCACTGCCTTCTTTGTAGGTGCAGCGATATGTTGGGTACAGGTTGCAGTAGATCCTCAGAGATCTTGACAATCAGGATCTAGAAATTGCTCTCTCTTTCTACTTCTGATCCCTCTATGAGAACTAGAGTGTGCTCCCTCGTCTTACCTTTTCTGAAGTTCTTTGGCCTTACTGGCATTGAGTGTAAGGATGTTGCTGCAATACCACTCATCAAGCTGATATATCTCACTCATGTATGCTCTCTCACATCACATCTGAAATTCTGCCAACAATAGTTGTATCACAGCACTAAGCTGTGCGTAGCCACTCACAAGCATGGGTGTAGAGAGACCAGAGCAGTGGGCTAAGCACACATCCCTGATGTGCACCAGTGTGATTTTGTGAGGGGAGGTGAGGTGAAAATTGCTATAGAGATAACATGCCGAGCAGTCTAACTAGTTGCATCACTGTCTGCTATGGAGGGGTCACTACACAGAATCAGAAAGAGCTGGTGAAAGTTACAAACTCAGCCAGCTCCATCATGCGAGCTAGCCTCCCCAGCATTAAGGAAGTCTTCAAGAGACAATGCCTCAGAAGGATAGCATCTCTCATTAAGGACCTCCATCACGCAGGATATGCCTTCTTCTCAGTGACATCATCAAGGAGAAGATAGAGGAGCCTGAAGACATTGACTCAACATTTTAGGAACAGCTTGTTCCCAACCGTCATCAGCCTCATGTACACTACCTGTTCTTGCTCTCTTTATAAACTACTTTTGTGTGTGTGAGAAAGTATTCAAGCCCAACCTTTTGATCACATAAATGAGTATTACAACCAGAGATTTTGATCAATTTAACTGAGAATTTATATTTGTGTATTATGTGTTCATTTCTTCAGAGTGGAGCTCCAAAATCAGGAAAAATTGTAAAGCGTGAAAGTCTAAAAATTCAAAAACTGTAACATCAGCAGTTCAAAAGCATTCATCCCCCTTTGCTCAGTACTGAGTTGGACCAATTCTGCCAGCAATTAAAGCCAATAGTCTTCTTGGATAAGTTTCTATTAGCTTTGTACAATAAAATAAAGCTAATAGAGATTTGCCCATTCCTCCTTGCAAAGTTTCCCAAGCTCTTGCCAAGTTCATTGGGGCGCGGTGGTGGACAGTATTCTTGAAGTCTTGCCAGAAATGTTTGATCGTATTAAGGTCAGGACTCCAACTGGGACACTCAAGGGCATCAATTTTCTTCATTTGAAACCATTCCATGTTTGCTCCAGCAGTGTGCTTTGGGTAACAATCCTGATGAAAGATGAATTTCCTCCCCAGTTTAAACATACTGGCAGAGGCCAGCAGGCTTTTATCCAGGATCTCTCTGTAATTAGCAGCATTCATCTTCCCATCAATCCTGACCAGATTTCCAGTCCCTGCTGCTGAAAAGCATCCCCATAGCATAATGCACAGAAGTGCAATCAATACTCAAAAATACACGTCACCAATACCTTACTTAACATTCCCAACTGCTGTACTCAGTCACTTTGGTTTATGTCCCAAAAGCTGTCTTAATGAACCCATCAAACCTGTAGTGTCACATTTAAGGCATTGGGGATCTATATTCCCAGATCCCTCTATTCTGCAGCACTCCTCAGTGCCCTATTGCTCACCATGTACGTCTACCCTACTTTGTCCAGCTGAAGTGCAAAACCTCACATCTGCCATCTTCCATCCCATTTTTCCAGCTGGTCCGGATCCCATTGAAATTCTGCTGGTCTATCTTGCGCTCCACTATGCCCCCAATCTTGCTACCATCTGCATATTTGCTGATCCAGTTTGCCACATTTTCATTCACATCATTGATATAAATAACAGACAACAATGGAGCCAGCACCAGTCCATGACGTACACCACTAATCACAAGCCTCCAGTCTGAGCGGCAACCATTTACAGTCCGAACACAAACAAGGGAAAATCTGCAGATGTTGGAAATGCAAGTAACACACATAAAATACTGGAGGAATGCAGCAGGCCAGGCAGCATCTGTGCAAAAGAATACAGTCAACATTTCAGGCTGAGGCCTTTCAGCAGGATCTTCTCCTGCTGAGTTTCTCCAGCATTTTATGAATGTTACTATCTCTGCCATGCACAAGGCTATGTTGACTATCCCTAATCAGTCCCTGTCTATCTGGGAATTTCACTTATACCTCAGCAGTAGCTCAAGGCACAGTGAGATATGGGGTCAGAGTGGGAGAAATGCTAAATTATAGAAACAGGAGTGAGCCTCCTCATTCTGCACCCTACTTTGCAATACAATTGGATCTGTGCAGAGGGAAGCAAGAGGTTGTAATAAGTGAGGGGGGGAGATGAGCAAATGGAAAAAAAGAAGGCATGGTATCAGGGTGGGTAGTAAGGTCTTTCTGAAACTTTGAAAATCCTAGAGGAGTAGGGAGGTGGCTCAGGCAAAAGACGTTATATATGACCACATAGATCGCTTTCAGCCTCTATAAAAATCTGGGCAGTGACTCTTCCTAAACAGGCTGTTACCTGCTCAGCATAGTGTGCAGTTTCTTTCAATGATTGCAGTGATCCTTAAAACAAAGAAATTCATTGTGGAATTTGAAAAACAGCAATGCAATAAAAACTTGGTAATTAAGCTCACACTGAAGCACTCAGTATATGTTCAATATTTGGAGCAGCATGGCCATAAAACCATAAATAACCAGCCTTGGAGTCTTGCCCTACAGAGGTGCAGCTGTGTGTTTGAGGAAGCTTTTATCTCCATATCCATAACCTGTCCAACTGTAGCAACACTTGAGTAAATACCCTTGGAAACAAAGTCTGCATGAAGTTTCTGCACTCTGACAAAAGACAATGTAGCATTTCATTTCATACCACTGTCCGAGAAGTGTTCATACATTCTCCCCATGGGTCTCTTTCAGATTCTCCAGTTTCCTCCAACATTCCAATGACTTACAAGTTAGTAGTTTAGTTTGTTGCATGTGTGAGCACCAGCTCATTGGGCCAGAAGGGCCTATACTGTGTGTATATCTCAATTTTTTTTAAATTAAATTCATCTGTCGGAGCTCAATTATGATTGAACTATTTAGTATAGACCATTCAGCCTATTACATCAAAATGACAAATGCATTTAATGTTTATCGAGGAGCTAATGGGATTGGGTAAAATCTAACAATTACCTATCAAAGCCATGAATTTGATATCAGGTTGGGTACAACATAAGGGAGAAGACTTGCTCACTGAGCTCCCTATTCAGTGGACTAAGTTAAAGTTAAACCACCAAGAAATACATCAAGTTATTGCCACTGCTTCTTACTTTTCCCACAACTTGTCCCTATTTATGAGTGTTGTGCACTCAATAAGGGTGGCTTATTTGGACGAGATATTCATCTGAGCCTCTCTGTCAAGGTAAAATTTCCTTCAGTCACTGATTTTTAGTTGAGAGGGCAAGTTACTCCTAGCATCTGGGTCAAAACGCCATCATCTGTCTGGAGAACAAGGCACAGGACGATTCGAATGTGAAAGTAAATTAATTATCACCTGAGATTCATTTTCTTGCACATCTTCACAGTAGAACAAATAAATACAATAAAATCAATGAAAAACTGCACATAAACAAAAACTTCAAAGAAGACGAGCTTAGCAAATGCAACGAAAAGTAACCGATTAATTGATTATACTGAGAACAGTCCTGTGTTCAGTGATCAGTTGAGGTGAGTGAAATTATCCCCGTCAGTTCAGCAGGCTGATGGTTGAAAGGTAATAACTGTCCCTGAACGAGATGATGTGGGACCTGAGTATCCTGTACCTCCTTCCCGATTCCTTGGAATCATTGTGCCATGTCTTTCAAGGACTCAAATTCTGGGCATTATTTATTGATTTGTTTGTTGTCAGTCTTCGTGTGCAGTTTTTCAATGACTATTGCATTTTTTTTATTCTACTGTGAATGCCTGCAAGATAATTCATCTGAAGGTTGTATATAGTGACATATATGTTCTTGGATAATAAATTTTCTTTGAACTTTGAATCTTAAAATCTTATCTGTAACTTCTCCAGTGCTTTGATGCAACATGGAGATTAGTGCCATTAGCTTTCAGCTCATGTTCTTTAACAATTTATTAACTCATGTTCTTTGATAAAGTCATGAGGTGCAAAAGAAATTGGGGGTTGCTCCAGTAAGGAAAGGGTTAACCAACACTGATTCCAGCCTCCACAGCCCATAGGAGCTCAGAGAGATAAGGTGAAATGATCTTGTGCTGAAGCTGTAAACTGAAGCATTCAGTAAGTACATCTCCTCTCGGCATGGCCACATCTCCTGCTGTGATCTGTGGATTTCTCCTCTCAATTTGTGTTCATTTTGTCCCTGCCCAAGGTAAGCACCTCACTGTCCTTGTCCAACTGATCCCGTCTTGAAGCAGTTGATCTTGTTTACCCTGAGCTCCTCGGGAGGCTCACCAGGTAATTGTTGCCAGGTTTAGGAACAGCGTTCAAAGCAGTTTAGAAATCGATTTGGATAGGGTTGGTGTGGTATTCGGGATAAACATAATCAGAATAAATTTGATATTGGGCTCACAATCAAGACTGGAATTAAGGATGTTTGTTAGGATAGGATTAAAGTTTAAATTAGGAAGATAGATAAAGACAGAATAAGCTATGGCGGGGGTTTGAAACAGGATGAAGTGGGGGTTGAATGAGAATCATTTTCTCTGTCTTTGTCTCCCAGGAGTGATTACTGTTTTAGAATGGTTATGGTTAGAAATGTATGAGATCATGAAAAGGCAACGAAACTTCATTGGAAGAGTGATTAGGAAAGAGGAGTTAGAATGCACGATAATTATGGGAAAGATTGAAGGCAAGGGGAAGGCAAAGACAAATGATGATGGAGACAGCAGCCAGAAAACTAGAAATTAATACCAATGAATTGATCCACTGGACCCGAAACAGGAGTGTGTGGACCATGGTAGTCAACGCTCAATCTGGGCATGGCACCTGATGATGGCTGGAAATAAATGATGGGATCTTTCTCTGAAATTATACAGATTTTTCAGGGCTACTCCATAAGACAACCAGGTTTATTCGAAAAGGCATGTGTAGGTCAGAATGCTCTGAGGCTTTTGCAGTAAATGCAGTGATCCAGGTGCATTTTACAAGGGTGTTTCCATCACTCTCCCTGTGCTCTCCTTGTTGGCATGGTTGTCAGTGACCTACCATCACCCTACATCCTGCTGGTTAGTACAGAGATTAATTATCCCAGCTACTCTTTTGGGTAGAGGCTAGTGTCCCATCACTCTATAAATATCAGTTATTAGAGTGGCTAGTAATCTACAAACACCCACCCTCCTGGTTGGTATAGTGGGTAGGAACTCCTCGTGCCCGTCTGCTGGTATAGTGGGTAGTGACCCTCTGTCACTTTGTACTCTCCTGGTTAGTATTGTTGTTACCGACCTACCTTCACACCATGCAATCCTGGTTAGCATAGTGACTGGTGACCTATCACCCAGTGCTGTAACAGTAATTAGTTTGTGGTCAGTGACCATCCCATTGTGGCCTTGCATAGATGTGGATAGCTCACATTTGTACTGTGGCAAGTGATCTATCGTCTGACTGTGCCTTCCTGGCTAATAACATGGTGAATGATGAACGGCCAGTGTCCTGATCGGCATGATGGTTATTCATCCCCAGTTGTTCTTCCCACGGGAGCAGGGGAAGACCCACCACACATTCCCTGATGTGGCAATCTGTGCTGTGCTGCAGTTGGTGAGAGGTAGACTGGGCATGCAGCTCAACACTGGGCTTGGGCAGGAATGCTGACGACTCCTCCATGGAGCCGTCTCTGAAAGGGTTAACGCTTAAGGAGAAGAGCGAGGAAAGCTGGCGGCAGTGTGGGTCACCAGCTGGTCATGGCTGAGGGTGGGAGGGGGGCCCAGCAAAGGCTGTTGCAGCTCAGAATCAGAATCAGGTGATTCATCACTGACATCTGCCACGAAATGAGTTGTTTTTCTGGCAGCAGTACAGTGCAAGACATAAAAATGTACTATAAATTACAGTTCAAAAAAATAATACAGAAGAGGAATAGTGAAGTAGTATTCACAGGTTTGTGGGCCATTTAGCAATCCAATGTAGGAGGGAGAAAGCTGTTCCTAAAACGTTGAGTGTGGGTCTTCAGGGTCGCGTACCTGCTCCTTGATGGTAGATTTCTCACACACCGTACTTGCTTAAGATGCCTCAGAGGTGATATGCCTGTTAGGACTGGCTGGAGTTATGCGCTATCTCCTTCATCAAGAAGGAGCTAAAGAGCTGCGACAAAGATAAGCGACTGATACCTCCCTCCCACGCCCCACACATGACGGAGAGGGGCAGCTATCAGCCACATGATCTCCAGCCTGCTGGCTTTGTTCTTGTCCACAATCAGAAGCTTTTTTTTTCCCCCATCCCATCCCAAGTTTCATGATCCTGACCATGGTGTGGGCAGGCCTATGGCTGGTCATCACCTCCTGCCCATACAGGGAAGTGAGGCTGGACTCACAGGAAGAGAGGGAATGGATCGGTGCATCAGAGTCAAACAGAAGTAGGCTAGCATGAGTCCTCTGTTATATTACCTCAGGAATTTAGCAGAATCAGGCAGAAATACTGATCCCCCCCCCCTCCCTGTCCTCACTCAGTCTTCCTGCTTAGTGTTCCATTCTGACTCCATACCCCTCCTCTTTAACCCTATTCCATTTCCCTGTGTTACATCCCTCCTTCACACTCACACCTGATCTGTACCCCAACTCAATCTACATTACCCAGCTCCACGCTGCCGTGTCCCTCTCCGTATCCTGCCCTGTGAAGCCTGTCCATTTCCATCTGTACCACTGATTATTTCCTGATTGCTCACTCCATCTCCATATCCTGTTTGATGTCTCCCCTTATACTCCTACTTTGCCTCCTTGATCTGAATCTCAACTCCATGTCTCACTCTATCCCTGCTTGGTCCCTCATAGTTCAACCCCATACCCATTTCCCATACCCCTGCTCCTGGTTGCATACAGAGGCATATTATGTGAAACACTGCCCAAGACAAACCATTCAGCTCACAATATTGTGCTGGCCTTTTAATCTACTCTGAGAGCAATTTAAACCTTCTCTCCTGCACAGCCATCCACTTGTTTATCACACATGCACCTATTCAATAATTCCTTAAATGTCCTGACTGTATCTGCTTCTGCCATTACCGCTGTCAGGGCATCGCATGGACCCACCACTCTCTGTATAAAAAAGCTAACCTCTGACATCCCCTATACCAGATGGTCCCAGCCTGGTGTCCACGGACCCCTTGCTTAATGTTATTGGTCCATAGCATAAATAAGGTTGAGAACCCCCTGCCCTATATTTGTGTCTAATCACCTTTATATTGGACATTTCCTCCCTGGTAAAGGGCTCTGCCGATCCATTTCATTTGTGCCTCTTATCATCTTGTGTATATATCTGAAACACCATGAGGTGTCATTTGCAGGGACATAAAGAAGTGGAATGGAGCAGAGTTACAGAGTGGAGCAACAGAGCCTCAATACGTGCCCTTGCTGTGTATAACACACCATCCCCCGTTCCATCGCTCGTCCCCCTCGTACTCTTTTTCTGTACCCTTCCTTTGTATTCCTGATCCACATCCGCCTCAGCATCCCTGGTCTGAACATTTGCTCTACAAACCACTCTCGCCCCTGTTCCTCACTCTTTCTCCAGATGCTGCCCCTCCTATTCTCCGTGCCTACACTGTAGCCTCACTCCATAATACTGTACAATCATCTGTAAACAGGTTTCATAGCTACTCCATATCTGGCATCAATTGGAGCCTATAACCAGCTTCACAACAGGCTACCTCCTCCATTCTTCATATGCTGAATTCAGACCTGTGCTCTTTACAGAACTGTGACTCCCACCCCCCTATACAGAACCTTCACACCTAACCCCTGTATACCTCTATTCCCGTTCCCTGTACTGAACCTTTACTCAGTGCCCCTGTACTGAATATTTACTCTCTACCTCTGTACTGAATATTTACTCTGTACCCCTGTACTGAATACTTAATCTGTACCCCTGTACTGAATATTTACTCTGAACTCCTGTTTTGAATCTTTACTCTATATCCCTGTAGTGAACATTTACTTCCGTTCCCTATACCAAACCTTCATTCTGTACTCCTGCATTGAACCTGATGACAGTTGTAAAAGGGCCTCAAAGAGTAGCTGGAAAGTGGACCAGAGATTACAACAGGAAGTAGAAAAGGTGTGTCAAAAGGGCATTTTATGATATTCATGGGAGATTTCAACATCCAGGTTGATTGGGAAAATGAGTTTGTAGATCACAGGAGAGTAAGTTCATTACAAGGTGGTTTTTTAGAGCAGCTTGTCATTGACCAGCCATACTGGGTTAGGTGTTATGTAATGAACAAGAAGTAATCAGGGAGCTTAAGGTAAAAGAGCCCCTAGAGAACAGTGATCACAATATGACTGAGTTAAACTTGAAGTTTGTTAGGGAGAAAGTAAAGTCTCACGCAACAGTACTTCAGTGGAATAAAGAAAAATACATAGTCTGAGAGAAGAGTTGGCCAAAGAAAATTGGAAGGAGATGCTGGCAGGGATGACAGCAGAGCAGCAATGGCATGAGTTTCTGAGAAAAATGAGGAAGGTTCATTACAGATGTATTCCAAAAATGAAGAAATAATGAAATGGCAAAATAGTGTAACCATGGCTGATAAGGGAAGTTAATGCTAATGTAAAAGCAAAAGAGAGGGCATTCAACAAAGCAACAACTAGTGGAAAGACAGAGGATTGGGAAGCTTTTAGAAACCTACAGAGAACAACTAAAAGAATCATTAGGAGGGAAAAGATGAAATCTGAAAACAAATTAAAAAACAATATCAAAGTGAATAGAAAAAACTTTTTCAAGTATGTAAAAAATAAAAGAGAGATGAGAGTGGGTATAGGATCACAAGAAAATGAAGCCAGAGAAATAATAACGGGGGCCAAGGAAATGGCAGATGAACTAAATGAGTATCATGCATCAGTCTTCACTGTGGAAGACATAATGCCAGATGTTGAAAGGTGTAAGGAAAAAGAACAATAACTATTACAAGGGAAAAGCTGAAAGACCAAAGGGTAAATAAGTCACCCAGACCAGAATAACTGCACCTTAGGGTTCTGAAAAGAGGTAGCGGTAGAAATTGTGAAGGCATTAGAAATTATCTTTCAAAAATCATTTGACTCTCGCATGGTGCCAGAGGATTTGGGAAATTGCAGATGTCGCTCCACACTGTAAGAAAGGAGGAAGGCAGCAGGAAGGAAATTCTAGACCAGTTAGTATGACCTCAGTGGTTGGGAAGATGTTAGAGTCAATTGTTAAGGATGAGGTTATGGAGTACTTGGTGACACAGGACAAGATAGGACAAGGTCAGCATGGTTTTCATAAGGGAAAATCTTGCCTGATGAACCTGTTGGAATTCCTTGATAAGATTACAAGTAGGGTAAATAAAGGGGATGCAGTGGATGCTGTATGTTTGGAATTTCAGGCCTTTGACAAGGTGCCACACTTGAGGCTGCTTTCCAAGTTATAAATAGGCATCCGTTAGTCTCAAGAGACCATGAATTTATGTCTTGGAAAGTTTCCAGGGAGCAGGCCTGCGCAGGGTTATATGGGAGACCGGCAGTTGCCTATGCTGCAAGTCTCCTCTTTCCACACTACCAATGTTGTTGAAGAGAAGGGCAAGAGCTGATACAGCTTGACACTGGTGTCACTGCAGAGCAGTGTGTGGTTAAGTGCTTTGCTCAAGGACACAACATGCTGCCTTAGCTGAGGGTCGAACTGGCGACCTTCAGATCACTAGATCAATGCTTTGGCCACGTGCCAACACTTTCCAAGTTAAGCATCGTGGTGATACAGGAAAGATACTAACATGGTTAGAGAATAGACTGTTTGGTAGGAGACAGCAAATGGGAATGAAAGGGTCATTTTCTAGTTGGCCGCCAGTGACTAGTGGTGTTCCACAGGGGTCAGTGTTGGGGCCACTTCTTTTTACGCTGTATGTCAATGGCTTAGATGATGTAATAGATGGCTTTATTGCCTGGTTTGCAGATGACATGAAGATTGGTGAAGGGGCAGGTAGGATGCAGAAGGGCTTACACTGATTAGGAGAATGGGCAAGAAAATGGCAAATGAAATACAGTGTTGGAAAATGCATGGTCATGCACTTTGGTAATAGAAATAAATGTGTGGACTATTTTCTAAACGGGGTGGAAATGCAAAAATCTGAGGTACAAAAGGTCTTGGAAGTTATTGCGCAAAACACCCTAAAGGGTAACTTGCAGGTTGAGTTGGTGGTGAGGAAGGCAAATGCAATATTAGCATAAATTTCAAGTGATCTAGAATACAAGAGCAAGGATGTGATGCTGAGGCTTTATAAGGCACTGGTGAGGCCTCACCTTGAGTATTGTGAACAGTTTTGGACTCTTTGTCTAAGAAAAGATGTGCTGGCATTGGACAGGTTTCAGAGGAGGTTCACAAGGATGATTCCAGGAATGAAAGAGTTATCAGATGAGGAACATTTGGTCGCTCTGGGTCTGTACTCACTGGGATTTAGTAGGATGTGGTGGTGGGGGGGGGGGAAATCACATTGAGACCTTTCAAATGTTGAAAGGCCTAGGCAGTGTAGATGTGGGAAGGATGTTTCCCATGGTTGGGGAGTCTAGGAAGAGAGGGCACAGCTTCAGGATAGAGAGCAATCCATTTAAAACAGTGATGCAGAGAAATTTCATCAACTGGAGGGTGGTGAATTTGTGGAATTTGTTACCCCCAGGCAACCTTGGAGTCCGGGTCATTGTCTATACTTAAGGCAGAGCTTAATAGGTTCTTGACTGGACGTTGCATCAAAGGATAGGCGAAGAAGGTCTGTGACTTGGGCTGAGGCAGACTCGATGGACCAACTGGCCGATTTCTGTTTCTATTCTTGTGGACCTACGGTCTCCACTCTGTACCCCGTACTGAAAATACACTCCATCTCCCTGTACTGAACCTTTCACCCCACTCCCGTCCTCTGTACTGAACCTTTAATCTGCACCACTGTACTGACACTTTACTCCCATCCTCTGTACTGACCCTTTACTCCCATCCCCTGTACTGACCCTTCACTCCTGTTCCCTGGACTGACCCTTTACTCCCATCCCCTGCACTGACCCTTTACTCCTGTCCCCTGTACTGACCCTTCACTCCTGTTCCCTGTGCTGACCGTTTACTCTCGTACCCTCCACTGATGCTTTACACTTGTTCCCTGTACTGACCCTTTGCTCCTAGTGGATTGTTCGTGTGTACCCCTGTAGTGAATGTTTACCCCATCCCCTCACCCGTTCACTTGAGATGGAGTGGCTCACCCTGTGTACATTGAAATGTTTGCTTGACATCACGTGGAGGGCTGGCTGTGTCACCTCCCGCCATTTGATTGACATGTGAGGCGAACAGTGGATGTGCATGATAAACGCCATTTCTGTTACTGGACAGAAAGAGGCCAGCTGACATCTCCCTCCCTTGCCGCAGAGATGGAACCACCAGCCGGTGACCTTACCTACAGCAGAGCCGCTCAGGCATTTGCTTGTGCTTACCTTCAGTTTCCGTGCACCTCAGACCACAGGCTTTCCTTCCGTTCCAGGTTGCAGGCTGGTGCAGACGAGAGATCTTATAGAACACAAAATTATTGAAGTGAAAGATAAGATAGAGTCTGGAAAGTTGCTGCCACTGGTAGGTGAGACAAGAACTAGAGGACATATCCTCAGGGTCTGGGGGAATGGACATAGGATGGGGATGAGGAGGATCTGCTTTTCCCAGAGAGTGGTGAATCTGTGGAATTCTCTGCCCAATGAAGCAGTGGAGGCTACCTCAGTAAATATATTATAAGAACATAAGAAATAGGAGCAGGAGCAGGCTATCCAGTCCATCGAGCCTGCCCTGCCATTTAGTAAGATCATGGCTGGTCTGTCCTTAAACTCAGCTCCATCTAACTGCCTTTTCCCCATAACACTTAATTCCCCTACTATGTAAAAATCTATCTAACTGTATCTTAAATATATTTAGTGAAGAAACCTCAACTGCTTCCCTGGGCAGAGAATTCCACAGATTCACCTCTGTCTGGGAAGAACAATTTCTCCTCATCTCCTTCCAAAACCTTCTCCCCTGAATCTTGGGGCTATGTCCCTAGTTCTAGTCTCACCTACCAATGGAAACAACTTCTCTATTTCTATCTTATCTAAAATATGTACGTTTCTATAAGATCACCTCTCAATCTTCTGAATTCCAGAGAGTATCATCCCAGGCAACTCAATCTCTCCTCATAGGTTAACCCCTTCATCTCTGGAATCAACCTGGTGAACCTCCTCTGGACTACCTCCAAACCCATTATATTCTTCCTCAAGTATGGAGACCAGAACTGCACACAATACTCCAGGTGTGGCCTCACCAGTTCCCTGTATAGTTGCAGCATGACCTCCCTGCTCTTGAATTTAATCCCTCTAGCAATGGCCAACATTCTGTTTGCCTTCTTAATAACCTGTTGTACCTGCAAGCCAACTTATTGCGATTCATGAAGCAGCTCTCCCAAGTCCCTCTGCACAACAGCATGCTGCAATCTTTCATCATTTAAATAATAGTCTGCTCTTCTATTATTCCTTCCAAAGCGGATGATCTTGCATTTACCAACGTTGTATCCCATCTGCCAGACCTTGGCCCACTCACTTAACCTATCTATATCCCTCTGCAGACTCTCCACATCCTCTGTTCAATTCGCTTTTCCACTCAGTTTAGTGTCATCAGCAAATTTTGCTACACTACACTCAGTCTCCTCTTCCGAATCATCAGTGTAAATGGTAAACAGCTGTGGGCCCAGGACTGACCCCTGTGGCACCCCACTCACCACTGACTGCCAATCGAAGAAACACCCATTTATACCAACTCTCTGCCTTCTATTGGTTAATCAATCCACTATCCATGTCAATACACTTTCTCTAACTCCATACATCCATATCTTATTTATAAGTCTCTTGTGCAGCAACTTATCAAATGCCTTCTGGAAATCCAAGTATACAACATCCACCTGTTCCCCTCTATCCACTGCACTCATTATGTCCTCAACAAAGGTGGGGTTTGTGAAACAGGACCTCCCCTTTCTGAATCAATGCTGCATCTGTCGAATGGAACCACTCCTTTCTAAATGTTTCTCTATTTCTTCCTTAATGACAACTTCAAGCATCTTCCTGACTACAGACGTTAAGCTAACTGGCCCATAGATGCCCGTCTTTTGCCTACATCCTTTTTTAAAATGTGGTGTGACATTTGCTGTCTTCCAATCCACTGGGACCTGCCCAGAGTCTAGAGAATTTTGGTAAATGATTACCAACGCATCTACTATAACCTCCACCAATTCCTTCAGCACCCTGGGATGCATCCCATCAGGGCCAGGTGACTTATCTACCTTCAGGCCCTCCAGTTTGTTAATCACTACCTCTTTAGTGACAGTGAGTTTATCAAGATCCTCACTTCCCATTTCATCCGTAACATCATTCTTTGGCATATTAGAAGCGTCCTCCACCGTGAAGACCGACACAAAATAGTTAAGGTTGGATAGATTTTTGCATAATGGGAAAATACGGGTTATAGGGAAAAGGCAGGTAGGTGCAGATGAATCCATGGCCATATCAGCCATGAGCTTATTGAATGGCGGAGCAGGCTCAACGGGCTGTATGGCCTTCTCTTGCTCTTATTTCTTATGTTCTAAGTCTCTGACACCTGCTGCCCTGGAAAAGGGAGGTTGACCTCCGGGTAAACAGACAAGAATCCAATGGGTGGCCCCACCCAAAGTTATGTAAAGGATGGACTGAGCAAGGCCAGTGTTGTATAACCTCAGGCTGGATCTTTATAAGAATCAGACAGCATCATCACCTCCCGCTCTGTGCCTCTGCTCTTTATTACTACCCCATGCCAATGCTGCATACCCCACTGCATACCCTGGTTTCATGCATGTCCCATTCTGTTCTCCTGTCCTCACTTTCCCATCTCCATACCACCAATTCATGTCCCTGCAGTCCACTCACTAGCTCCATATTCCACTCCAGTCCTGTTCTTTATACAAGACCATAAGACCAAAAGAAATAGGTGCAGGATTAGGCCATTCGGCCCATCAAGTCTGCTATGCCATTCGATTATGTCTCATGTATTTTCCCTCTGAACCCCACTCTTGCCTTCTCCCCATAGCTTCTGATGCCCTTGCTAATCAAGAACCTATCAGTCTCTGCTTTAACTATACCAATGAGGTAGCCTCCACAGCCACATGTAGCAACGAATTCAACAGAACCTTCATCCTCTGGCTGAGTAAGTTCCTGTTCGAAAGGGAAGTCTTTCTATTTTGAGGCCCTCTGATCCACTATAGGAGACATACTGTCCACATCCCCTCTATCTGGGCCTTCTAGTATTTGAAATTTAAGTGTGTACAAACCCAGAGCCATCATGCTGCTCATGCATTAACCCTTTCATTCCAGGGATCTTTCTCGTAACTGCCTTCTGGACTCTCTCCAATGCCAGCACATCCTTTCTTCGACATGGGGCCAAAAGCTGCTCATAATGCTCCGAATATGACCCACTGTATAGTCTTGGTCCATACCCTGACCATCCCCCCCCCGCTTCATATTGCCATTATGTCCATGTGTGTGTCCCTCCATTCTGCATCTCTGCTCTGATCACCTACTCTGTACATTTCTCTTCACCCTGATCTGTTCTCTGCTCCCTCTACAAACCCCTGAACCTTCCCCCAGCACCTCATTCTTTCTCTGTTCTCCTGCTCCATTCCTCATTCATCATACCCCTTCTCTGTCCTCTTTCAAATGGCTCCATTGACAATGGTTACTAGCCCTTGCCCCTTGTACTGTACCTACCAAGAAGTCTGCTGTAATGCAGGAGGAATGCAGACAGATGGCATGGATCTTTCTTGCTTTCCTGTTACGTGGTACGTGTGTTCAGAAGTTGACTCAGCCTTTCTCTGCCAGACAGCAATGAATCGTTCCCTCTCTAACTGCACTTAGATCCATTTCTCTTTCAGCTAACTTCCAATAATTTCTAGCCCCCCCCCCCCCCGCCCCCTTCAATTCCCCATTCTGGCTACCCTCTCATCCTATCTCCTTTCCTCACCTTCCCATCAGCAGCTTCTGGTATCCATCCCTTTCTTCCATGGTCCACTGTCCTCACCTATAGTGTTCCTTCTTCTTCAGTCCTTTATCTATTCCCACCCAGCTTCATAGTTTATCTTTTCTCCCCCACCCACCCAACTTCCTTCTCACCTGGTCTCAAATATCACATAGCTGATTCTACTCCTCATCCTATTCCCCCTCCCAGACTGACACATCTGCAGTTTATTCCCCACCATAGATGCTACCTGACCTGCTGATTTCCTCCATGACTTTGTGAGCTTTGATCCATGGGAAGACTTCGAGGTGTGCAATGAAAGTTGTTAAAAATCTAAAAGGCTTTCAGGAAATGGGGCTAACTAAGTTACTTTATATAAAAATTTCTTTCAAACAGACCAAAGTGGAAGTGCATCCGTCAGACTGCTGGCTGAGGTCGGGAAGGAGCTGCAGCTCTCGTGTGGTCCACCTCATGAGCATAAGACACTGACCGTACGATGGCTGCAGGTAAACGTCTTTTCACATGGCCCCTGGCTGCCTGCATTGTGCAGTGTTTTAAGGAGAATGCAATGTAGGCCGTACTTTATTTCAAGGCAATTGCTCTAACTCTGTTGGTCAGATTCTAAAGCTTGGAGTCACAGGTTCAAGTCTCACCCCAGGAACTTAAGCACGGGATTGAGGCACTGTGGGATAACTGCATTGTGACCAGTGCTGCCTCCTGGGTGGGATGTTGTCAGGTCCCATCTTCCCTCTCAGATGGAGGGTACATGAACTCCACACAGACAACACTGGGGTCCTCAGGAGCTGTGATGCAGCAGAAGGACTAGCTGGGCTATCATTTTCTACTTCTGACAGTACAATAACAATATTTTATATTACTAGATGTTTGAAATGTCCACTCTCACTTTAGCTTCATGTCACTTGGTTGCATATTCGAAGCAAAAGAGCCAATCACAGAATATTCTACTTTGTACGTTGTTCCCCACTGACTCCAGACAGAAGGGCATTGATTTCAATCAATTCCCCATGGCCTCACCCCTTCTCATCTCTTTAAACCTCTTTCACCATTTCATCCAGACTCTGATCGTCCAGTTGCACCCTCTCCCCATCCCCACCTCCACGGGCAGTCTGGGTGGAGGGTTGGAGATATGTCTCTACCAGAGGAGGCGCAAAGGTGCTCATTCCTTCCACTAGCTTGCAGGTCACCCTTGGGCAAGGTGTATCACCTGCGTAGCCCCCCCCCCCCAGTTAGGGTCAGGTGAAGCCATGGAAGCAGGTGGAGAATGGTTGTCTGAGCAGCCGGTGCAAATCACAAGTCCTGGTTGTGCGACCACTCACGCCGGGCAGCCAATCTCTGAAGAGTGTTGATTAAGGTTGGGGTCACCTGTGCAGAAGAAGGCAAAGGTAAGCCCCTTCTGTAGAAAAAAAATTGCCAAGAACAATCATTGTCAGTAAAGACCCATGATCATTCACATGATGCAATATGGCACATAACAAACAAACCACTGGCAGCCAAGCCTTCACCTGCCCAGGCTTGAAGGCAATTCTGGAATTTCCCCCCCCCCAAAAAAACCTCTCCACCTCCCTGCTTCACTTTGCATTCATGAGCACAAGCCTCCCCACCATTGCAGGCATCTTCAAAAGGTGGCCCCTCAAGCAGATGCACCCATCACTAAGGACCCTCAACAGCTGGGACATTCCCTCTCCTCATTACTACTATCCAGGAGAATGTACAGGAGCCTGAAGACCCACACTCAACATCTTAGAACAGGTCCTTAGATGTTCTGAAAGATACCTGAACCCATGAGCACTACCTCACTGTTCCTCGTCTGCAGCATCTGCTGTACTTTATTGCAATTTTTGCTGTATTGCTGCCATAATACAACATATGTCAGTGATGATAAACCTGATTCTGATACTGAGGTGTTGGTCTTAATCTCTTATCTCTTTGATCTAGTCACCTGTTCCAACACCTCAACATAGCTCAGTGCCAAGCTTTAATACCTTGAAGCGAATTGGGAAGAGTTGTTTAAATGGAAGTCATTATGTGGTATCACGGCCCTAAGTTGTGGACTTCCATCATCTTAATTCTCCTCGTTTTATGATTGTACTTTCCTATCCCAGAAAGCGAGTTCCATGAACAAGTGGGAAGAGATCACTGGGTTACCTGGAGACGAGGCGCCTGTGGATGAGGAGAGGTTCATGGTCCTTGAGAATGGGAATCTGGTGATCACATCTGTGAAAGTCAAAGATGAAGGGCTGTTCAAATGTCAAATGGGGGAGAATGCTTTGGAGCACCACTCCATCATAAGCGTGGCTGTCTTCAGTGAGTATCGCTGCTCCCTCAGTCCGAGAGAGTTTTATTCAATACACTGGACCCTAACATTGAATGCCCTTTTACAGTGCTGGATTTCTGCCAATCTCTAAATCCATTTCCACATCTTCTCACTTGACTGTTTTGGTCACCAATGAACTTAATATATTGGACAAGAGTTTCAAAGAGCAAGGCACCATCAGCAGCTTGATGTAGCCAGCACACATGCCTGGCTGAATAGGTGAGCAGCCTGTAAGGAACTTATCAACTTCCTCTTCAAGGCTCCTGGAGATAGTTTCTTAATTGGGTAAGGGGTTAGCAGTCATGGGGGAGAAGATAGAAGATTGGGATTGAAAAGACAATCAAACATCATGAACTGGCAGATCAACTCGATGGGTTGAACAGCCTGATTCTGCTCCTCTATCATTTGATCTTATTGTTATGCTCTGATGTACTTGTGTATCGGAAGATTCTCTCATTACAGGCATAACATGGTTGACCTCTTTGGGACTAGTGCAGCTTCAGAGCTCATACCCACCAAAAATAGTTATTGCTATGTCAGTTCTTAATTGGCCAAACACTCCAGAATTGTGTAACATCTGCTCTTGGAATGCTCAAGTATACCAGAATAGAGGGGGCTAGAATCCAGTTCTGAGTAGATTCATCCATTTATTTGGGAACTGGAGCCCTTCCAGTGTTTTCCCAGGTCAGGCACATGGTCGATGATGTCATTATTCACGTAACCTTGACTTCCTGCCATATCAGAAAAAAACTGGAGCAGGAAGATCCACATCATGGTGGGCACGGAACAGTCCCTTTCAGAATGAGGGGTAGATCGTAAGAGCTTATTACATGTCTGACTCTCCTCTCTTGCCCATCACTTCCCTCTGATGCCCTTCCTCCTTCCCCTTCTCCCATAGTCCACTCTCCCCTTCTTTCAGATTTCTTGATTCGTTGGCCCTTCCCCTTTTCCTCCTATCACTTCCCAGCTTCTCACTTTGTCCACCCTTCCCCCACCCACCCACCTTCCCCCTTCCTGGTGTGTTGTTAAAATTTTCTTAGCCTTTATCTTCAGAGGGAGCAATTTTGAATGTCATGTGAACCTGAACCTAAAATGCTATTGTTTTTATCATTACTAAGAAACGTATTGCCGTGAAGAATGTGGGATGTGACTATTACTTAACTTTAATTTCACTCACTCCACCACCTCACAACTACATCTCTGTGAAATTATTTGTTGTAAATTATTGACACAGGGAGAGAGAGAAAAATAAATAGATGAAAAGATAATGAAATGCATTGCTAGAGAAAGGGATAGAGAGCAAGAGACAAATTCAGAATCTGACAGAGAAAGAAGGATCAAAAAAGGCTGCAGAGGGTTTTAAACCCAGCCAGCAGCATCATGGGCACAACCCTTCCCACCACTGAGGATATCTTCAAAAGGCAGAATCCATCACTGAGGACCCGCTTCGTAATGGAATGACCTCTTCTCAGTACCACCGTCGGGAAGGATGTACAGGAGCATGAAGATGCACGCTCAGCACTTTAGCAGCAGCTTCTTCTCTTCTGCTATCACATTTCTGAATGGAAATGAACCTGTTTCACTATTCTGCTTTTGCACTGTTTACTATGCACTATGTTTTATTGTAACATGGTTCTTTGATTTGCTTGCACTGTACTGCTGCCACAAAAACAACAAATATCATGAAATGTGTCAGTGATAATAAACATTCTGCCTCTGATTCTGATTCTGATGCTGATTTTGATTCTAACACTAATTTTGAATCTGATTCCAATTCTGATTCTGAGTTTTTTTCAGGTACTGATTCTGACTCTGATTTTGATTCTGCTTCTGTTTCTGATTCTAAATCTGACTCTGATTGTGATTCTGATGCTGATTTTGATTCTGATTCTGATTTTGATCCTGTTCTGATTCTGATCGTGTTTCTGCTACTGGCTTTGATTTTGATTCTGATGCTGATTCTGATTCTGTAAAGAAGTGTTCAATTGATACAAAAATGTGCAGAGATATGTAGAGTGCAAAAAAGGAGAGCAATAGCTAAGGAGAGAGTGAGTGAGAGATGGTGGGAGAGGTTGATAGATCTTGAATTTGGGAGAGATGAATAAAGACTGGTTCATAGGATGATCAGTTGTTATGAAACTTGGCACTGTTTCCACTGCTGTTGTAATGTACTGAGGATAACAGGTCCCTTGTACTAACAGCTCTATCTTCACCTGCAGAGATTCCTACTGAACCTGTGTTGGATGTGGGCTACCTGACATTCACAGCTGGAGAACAGTCTGAGGTAACTACTTCTGGATGGGGTGGGGATGAGGTCTGGAATGTGACGCCGACAGGCAAAGTCCTACTGTGGCTGGAACAAGGTGTCTTACCTGAGAGGGTGGTGGGCGATATCAAATATCGTGGCTAGAATTGTGGAAAACATTTTGTACCATGACATGTGATAAATGCAGCAGCCTTTATTAGAAGTTCACCTTCTCAACACAGAGGTTCACATTGCCTGTTTTTTGGATCTGTACTAGGCAACAGATAGACAACAATTTTCCTCAAAGGCCAGTAGTGTGTTGTGGGCTTAGCCAGCACCTTTAACAAATTTCCTACTGACTCTGAATGGTTGGTTGGTCAAAATAGACCACCATCTACAAGAAGCATGGATGAACTCCAGGTTGCATGGTGCCCGTATGTAAGCCAGGGCTCCTTTCCTTTAACATGGTGTTCACAATGGAGTCAACAAATGAATCAAGGATTCTACAGGATGAATCTTTAAGAATCTTTTTGTATAAATTCAATTGCAAAGTTTACATGAACTTTACATTTTGTGGTGAAAATTCTAAGTCACAAGCATTTAATTTTGCTGCTTTCCCTTGCAGATAGGGACATGTATCTCAACAAATGGCTATCCTCTCAATAACATTATCTGGTACAAGAATGGCAGACAGGTGGTTGCCACGGGAAAGGGTAAGAAACTGCCTGGTGATATCTTTAGCTTTACTGAATAGTTGTACCAAGCCTGTCATGACCGAAGGCTCTCAGTTTATAGATTAAGGGCATGAAGTTGTAGTTGTCTTGTAGGAATTGCATCCATTTTGCACATAGTAATTCTCATAAACAGCCTTGTAACACTAACCAGGTAATCTGCTTTCAGTTAAGCTAGTTGAAGAAGGAACATTTATTAAAATGCAGAGAAAAGTTAGGCTTTCTTGATGGAAGATTTTCTATGTCCATCTGGTATTACAGGAAAGATACTAGCACGATCAGAGGATTGTCTGACTGGCAGGGGGGAAAAGAGTGGGAATAAAAGATTTTTCTGATTGGCTGCCAGTGTCCAGTGGTGTTCCACAGGGGTCAATGTTGGAACTACTTCTTTTCATATTCTATTTTAAGGATGTTGGTGACAGAACTGCTGGCTTGGAGGCCAAATCTGCAGATGATATGAAGGGGCTCAGGTTGTGCTGAGGAATCAGGGACTCCGCAGAAGGACTCAGACAAATTGGGAGAACAGCTAAGGATGGGGCAGATGGAATACAGTATCGGGAATTGTATGGTCATGCACTTCAGTAAGGGAAAAAAGATGTAGACTATTTTCTAAATGGGGAGAAAATTCAAAAATCTGAGCTGCAAAGTAACTTGGGAGCCCTTGTGCAGGATTGGGTTAACTTGCAGGTTGGGTTGATGGGAAGGAAGGCAAATGCAATGTTCGTATCGTTCGGTGAGGACAAAAGCATAAAAGCCAGGTATGATAATGAGGCTTTTTAAGGCATTAATCAGACTGCACTTAGAGGACTGTGAGTTGTATTGGGCCCCTTCTCTAAGAAAGGATGTGCTGGCTTTGGAGAGAGCCCGGAGGAGGTTCATAAGAATTATGAGAATGTATGAGGAGCGTTTGATGTGTCTGGGCCTATACTCACTGGGGTTTAGGAGATCTCATTGAAACTTACTGAATACTGAAATACCAACCAAGATAGAGTGGACATGGAGAGGATGTTTCCCATAGTGGGGTAGTCTAGGGCCAGAGGGCACAGCCTCAAAATAGAGGGTAGTCCTTTTACAATAGAAATAAGGAGGAATTTATTTAGCTAGAGGGTAGTGACTATGTGGAATTGATTCCCACATACAGTTGTGGAGGACATTTCATTGGGTATACTTAAAGTCGAGGTTGATTATTCAGGGTGTCAAAGGTCAGGGGAGAAGGAAGGTGAATGTGGCTGAGAGGGATAATAAAGCAGCCTGGATAGAATACTGGTGCAGCCTCAAATGGCTGAATGGCCTAATTCTGTTCCTATGTCTTATGGTCTCATTATATTCTTGTGACAATGGTGGTGTGCAGAAGAGCATCTCTGAATGCACAACACTTCACGCCTTGAAGTGTGTGGGCTATAGCAGCAAAGAGCACACTGGTCTTCACTCCTGTACATAACAAAGTAGCCACTCACTGTATTTTCAAAACTTCTGCAACGCTGAGAGATTCAAGTTCGCTACTTCTTGTGCCATAACCACTACACGATGACAATTTTGTTCCTGTACTTCATTAGAAAGGGAAGTTTTCAGAAGATTGACTGGGGAGGTGCTAAGAGGCATTTTGTTCTCAACAAAACGACAGTTCAGTTAAGAAAATGATCCCAGTGTCTGATTCAGCCCCTTGTGACTATTACACCATTTAGTAAAATCAAGGCTGTTCTTTTAACTCAGGACCTTCAAAGTTCAAAGGAAATTTATTATTTAAGTGCATATATGTCACCATAAACAACCCCGAGATTTGTTTACTTGCGAGCGTATTCAGTAAATTCAAGAAAACTAATCTCGTGGTTTTACATATATGTACTTTAACAGTAAATTTACTTTGAACTTTGAAGGTCCTGAGGTAAAAGATTGCCTTTTCACTACATCAACCCATATCCCTCACTAGTAGTGCAAATTCTTTCAAACTCTGCTTTGGTACTTTGGTACTTGTTTTAATGTAGGAAATGTGGCACCCAAGATCCATCTAACAAGTTACCACAAACAACGGGAAGCTAAACCAGGTCAGAACTCCACAGTAAATGGTAGGGTCCAGGGGAGTGTTGTACATTAACAAAACCGCGGGGTTCTGGTTCATAGTCCCATGAAACTGTGGTGAAGGAACTATTTGGCGCTCATGCCTTCATCAGTCAGAAGAAAAGTTTCACTGGCTTAAATGGACAGGAAAGGTGTTTTGCATATAGAGAGGAGGTACTGAAACTGTCTGATAGGTTGTGGTTCCTACACCAATCACTCGAGGTCAAAAAGGCAAAAGAAATGATAATTGACTTCAGGAAAGCAAGACCCACTATTCATAAATAAAGAAGTGGAAAGCGTTACCAGTTTCAAGTTTTTGTGGATGAACATCACTGAGAAGCTCTTTTGATCCATCAACATAGCCTCAATAGTAGAGAAGGCACTACAGCAACTATACTCTCTGAGGTGCTTAAGGAGAGCTAATGTGCCTCAGAAATTGCTGGCTAACTTTTATCAATGTGCGATGGAGAGCATTCTGGCAAATGGAAAGACAGTGTGCTACTCTAGCTGTAGCAAGACAGAACAAAACAAAACACTCCAACAAGTGATTAGGTCGGCTCAGCACATCATTGGGACTCAACTACCGGACCTGAAAGTAATCCACAACTATCAATGGTGATGGTGTGCCCTTCCCATCCCATCCCGGACACGCTGTTCCATCTCCGGCCATCTGGTAGGAGAAACAGGAACACCTTAGCCAATTCATTCAGACTGAACTGAAAAATAAATTCTCCTCGAGGGCTGTTTTACAGCTGAATAATGCTACACCCAGTTTGCTAATGACCTTTGAGTGTCATGGACTATCAAATTCATTTGTTAATGTGAATATCGATTTTTTAATGAAGCTGTACCACATGCATTGCAATTATCTGTTTTGCACAGACTGGAGTAGCAACACATTCTCATTGTCTTGAGCAATGACAATGTTCTATTCTGTTCCATTCTATTGTATTCTGTGGGTCTCCCTTTTCAAAAGCTTCCACCTCGCCCCCCTCCCCCCACAGCCAGCTGCTGATCATTGCAAAGTGCTGCCATTATTTTGTCTTCACCTGCCTCAGACCAAATTTTTTGTTCCTCTTTAACTGCCAACTTTGATTTGTACCCACATGTTTTGACAAACATAACTGGTTGAAAGCAGTTTCTCTGTATCAGTGCCTTGATTGTTTAAACGGTTACCTTCTTCCTGCGTCACATTAAACATTTCATGATACATAGTGCACGTCTGAATACATTCCTCAGTGCAAAGTCACCGTTCATTTCCACATTTCTTTGCCTCGTTTAGAAACACATCTGCACAATATATCACACCTGTCCTCCCTAGAAGTAAACTATATCTTTGGTTCTTTGTTAATCTTCAAAGGAAGACAAGAATAGACAGATATTCTCCCCATAGCCTTCATGTTGATGTGGTTTCTTAAAGAGACACTACCATCTGTTAACAAACACTTAGTAAATCTCTATCTCTACCTCCAACCTCCAAACTCCTACCTCCTACCTCCTAACTCCTACCTCTATCCCTCTACACCTCCACCCCTCCACCCCACCCCTCTTCTCTCTCTCTCCCTGTCTCTCAGCATTAATTAATTTCCTTCCAATACAGACATAATTAACTCCAACAATCTTGCCTCAAACACCAACTAATACACACATATACATAATTTCTCTCCCTCTTTCTCACTTTCTCACTTTCTCTCTCCCTTTACCTCTCTTTCTACCTCTCTGTCTATCTCTGTCTAACTTAAAAGTTTTCTAAAACTTTCAAATTTACAGAGCATCCATAACTGCAGGTGCTAAAACCAGTTCAGAAACAAAACATGACTCAATCTCAAATGTTAAATAGACACAGCAGTTTAAAGCAGAATTGCCCAATTCAAGGAGACTCTAATTCTGGGATTCCATGTCACAGTCTCATTTAATCTAAATCCTGATGTGATCCTTCTATCTCCTCACACATCTTCCTTTCCTGTGTTTACGAGCCAAGGGAAGAGACATAGTTACCACATCCTTCCTGTAGTGAGGTGATCAGAACTGAGCACAGTACTCCAGGTGGGGTCTGACGAGGTTCCTGTATAGCTGTAACATTACCTCTCAGCTCTTGAACTCAACCCCTTGAAGGCCAATACACCGTATGCCTTCTTAACCACACAGTAAACCTGCGCAGCAGCTTTGAGTGTGCTATGGACTCGGACCCCAAGACCCCTCTGATCCTCCACACTGCCAAGAGTCTTACCATGAATACTATATTCTGCTACCATTTTTGACCTACCAGAATTAGCCACCTCACACTTACCTGGGTTAAGCTCCATCTGCCACTTCTCAGCCCAGTTTTGCATACTGTCAATGTCCCACTGTAACTTCTGACAGCCTTCTACACTATCCACAACACCCCAACCTTTGTGTCATCAGCAAATTTACTAACCCATCCCTCCGCTTCCTCATCCAGGTCATTTATAAGAATCACAAAGAGAAGGGGTCACAGAACAGATCCGTGAGGCACACCACCAGTCACCAGCCTTCATGCAGGATATGACCCGTCTACAATCACTCTTTGTCTTCTGTGTGCCAGCCAGTTCTGGATCCACAAAGCAAGGTCTCCTTGGATCCCATGCCTCCTACTGTCTCAATAAGCCTTGCATGGGGTACCTTATCAAATGCTTTGCTGAAATCCATATACACTACATCTACTGCTCTATCTTCATCAATGTGTTTAGTCACATCCTCAAAAAATTCAATCAGGCTCATAAGGCATGACCTGCATTTGACAAAACCATGCTGACTATTCCTAATCATATAACGACTCTCCAAATGTTCATAAATCCTACCTCTCAAGATCTTCTCCATCAACTTACCAACCACTAAAGTAAGACTCACTGGTTTATAATTTCCTGGGCTATCTATACTCCTTTTCTTGAATAAGGGAACAACATCTGCAACCCTCCAATCCTCCAAAACTCTCCCATCCCCATTGATGATGCAAAGATCATTACCAGAGGCTCAGCAATCTCCTCCCTCACCTCCCACAGTAGCCTGGGGTATATCTTGTCCAGTCCTGGTGACTTAAACAATTTGATGCTTTCAAAAAGCTCCGGCATATCCTCTTTCTTAATATCTACATGCTCAAACTTTTCAGTCCACTCCAAGTCAACCCTACAATCACCAAGGTCCTTTTCTGTAGTGAATGCTGAAGCAAAGTATTGATTAAGTATCTCTGTTATTTCCTCCTGGACACTTAATTGGTCCTATTCTCTTACGTCTTATCCTCTTGCTCTTCACATACTTGTAAAGTGTTTGGGGTTTTCCTTAATCCTGCTTGCCAAGGCCTTCTCGTGGCCCGTTCTGGCTCTCCTAATTTCATTCTTAAGCTCCTTCTTGCCAGCCTTGTAATTTTCTAGATCTCTATCATTACCTAGTTTTTTTTTTAACCTTTTGTCAGCTTTTCTTTTCTTCTTGACTAGATCTTCAACTGCTTTTGTACACCATGGTTCCTGTACCCTACCATCCTTTCCCTATCTCATTGGAACGTACCTATGCAGAGCCCCACTCAAATATCCCTGAACAGTTGCCACATTCCTGCCGTCCATTTCCCTGAAAACATCTGTTCCCAATTTATGCATGCAAGTTCCTGCCTGATAGCTTCATATTTCCCCTTACTGCAAGTAAACGCTTTCCTAACTTGTCTGTTCCTATCCCTCTTGAATGATATGGTAAAGGAGATAGAATTATGATCACTATCTCCAAAATGCCCTTCCACTGAGAGACCTGACACCTGACCAGGTTCATTTCCCAATACCAGATCAAGTACAGTCTCTCCTCTTGTAGGCTTATCTACATATTGTGTCAAGAAACCTTCCTGAACACACCCAACAAACTCCACCCCATCTAAACCACTTGGTCTGGGGAGATGCCAATCAATATTGGGGAAATTAAAATCCCCCATCATGACAACCCTGGCATTACTGCACTGTTCTAGAATCTGTCTCCCTATATGCTCCTTAATGTCCCTGTTACTATTGGGTGGTCTATAAAATACACCCAGTCAAGTTCTTGATTCCTTCTTGTTTCTAATTTCCATCCACAGGGACTCAGTAGACAATCCCTCCATGACTTGCTTCTTTTCTGCAGCCCTGACACTATCTCTGATCAGCAGTGCCATGCCCCACCTCTTTTGCCTCCCTCCCTGTCCTTTCTGAAATGTCTAAAGCCTGGCACTCTAAGTAATTATTCCTGCCCCTGAGCCATCAAAATCTCTGTAATGGCCACAACATCATAGCTCCAAGTGCTGATCCACGCTCTACGCTCATCTGCTTTGTTCATGATGCTTCTTGCATTAAAATAGACACATCTCAAACCACCAATCTGAGTGCATCCCTTCTCTATCCCCTAGCTACCCTCCCTCTCACACTACCTATAAGCTTACTCTATTTGTGAGCCAACTACCCCTTCCTCCATCTCTGGAGGTACATGGAGCTTAGAAAATTGGAGTGGTATGCGGTAGGGCAGTTTCTAGAATAGGTTACATGGTGGGCCGATGGGCCTGTAATGTGCTGTAGTTATCAATGTTTGGATTTAATTGCCATTCAACCATATCCATCAATACAAACAAACAGCATTCCTCCAGGGTCAAGGTGCAAAATGCAGTGCCAACAGTCACACACTCACAAGTCACATATAGTACATATAATTACAATACCAGAAAAGCATGCAGTCTCACAAAATAATGTTGCCCAAGCCCTGGGTGTCATCGCCTGTAGATTGATTATGCATGAGATGTTGTCCTGGAGCCATTTTTCTGCTAGAACAAGCACACAGCAGTTCCTCGTTGCATGCTAGTGCAGCTGCAAATGAATGCATTCCGGCTTGTCCTCCACCGAGTGAGCATGAGAGAGTGGCACTGACAGAAGTGGCCGGTGTGTCTTCCACTGAGTGACCATTAGAGGACAGCACAGAGAAAAGTGGTCAGCATGTCTTCCACTGAGCGACCACTAGAGGGCAGCACAGAGAAAAGTGGCCAGCATGTCTTCCACTGACGTACCACGAGAGGGCAGCACCAAGAAAAGTGGTCAGCTTGTCTTCCACTCAGTGAACACTAGACGGCAGCACAGAGAAAAGTGGCCAGCATGTCTTCCGTTGAGTAACCACTAGAGGGCAGCACCAGGAAAAGTGGCCAGCATGTCTTCCACTGAGTGAACACTAGAGGGCAGCACAGATAAAAAGTGACCAGCCCCCAACCCAGCTAGGATTCTTGCACACCAACTCTCTACTCTCTCCCACACCAGTTCTGGCATCTCCTCCCCTGGGAGGCTGCAAATGGTGACCCCACAGCATGAGGGCCTGGTTGACACAACAACCAAAGCCACTCAGCTTCCCCGCCATCAGTTTCAGCAATGACCTAGTGAAACGGACTTGCATTACCTGTAATTGGAACACCACAGTCTGCATAAACACAAGAGATTCGGCAGACGCTGGAAAATCTAACAAAATGCTGGAGGAACTCAGCATGTCAGGTGGCATCTATGGAGGAGAGTAAAGAGTCCGACGTTTCAGACTGAGACCCTGTGTCAGGCCTAATGAAGGGTGTGAGGCTGAAACAGAAGGTGGTTCCTCGCCTGCACAGAGGATACCTGACTTGCTGAGTTCCTGTAAACATCTTCTGTCTGCCATTGATTCTGTGTTCCTTTTCGTACTATTTCAATGTACCTAATGAAGTGATCCTCTTGGATGGTACACACCTCAGTACCTGTGACAACAATGAACCAATTATTGATTATCTGTCTCGGGGTTTTTGTGTACTTGATGCACTGACCTCCTTGCTGACAATCAACACCTCAGGTGTGTGTGCTTAACTCTCTGCTCTACTCTCTCTACACCCAAGTCCATGTGGCTGGGCACAGCTCAAATGCCATCTATAAGTTTGCCAAGGACACACCTGTTGGTGGCAGAATTTCAGATGGAGACGAGGAGGCTTGCTGAAACAAGATAGATCAGCTGGTTGAGTGGTGTCACAGAAACAACCTTGCACTCAGAGTCAGTAAGACCAAGGAATTGATTGTGGACTTCGGGAAGGGTAGGTCGAGGGAACATACACCAGTTCTCATTGGAAGATCAGAAGTGAAGATGGTGAGCAGTTTCAAATTCCTGGGGGGGTCAACAACTCACAGGATCTGTCTTGGACCCAACATATTGATGCAATTACAAAGAATTACAATTGGCACATTAGGAGCTTGAGGAGTGTTAGTACGTCACCAACGACACTCAGAAATGTCTGCAGATGCATGCTGACTGGTTGCATCAGTGTTGAGTATAGAAGGCCCTCTGCATGGGATAGGAAAATCCTGCAGAAAGTTGTAAACTCACCCAGCTCTGTCTTGAGCATTAGCCTCTCCAGGAGACCTTCAAAAGACAATACAGCAAAAAGACAGCATCCGTCATTAAGGACCCCCATCAACCAGGACTTGTCCTTTTCCCATTGCTACCAACAAGGACATTCTCAACATTTCAGGAACAGCTTCTTCCCCTCTGCCATCAGATTTCTCTCAGTACTTTTCTCTTCTTTTTGTGCTACTTATTTAATTTATTTCTGATACTGTAATTTCAAGTTTTTATTATTACTATCTATTGCTACCACAAAACAACAAATTTCATGGCATGCAGTATGCCAGTGATATTAACCTTGATTCCGATTTCTTCTCTGACTCTGTCTCCATTTCCTTCCTTTCCCACCTTTTCAGTCCAATCATCTGTTGGGAAATATCACCAGGATATCGTTCCACCATCAGGAAAATCCTACTGATCACACCAATTCAGTCCCACACTGCAGCTTTCACAGTATCAGCTGGAACTCAAGTTCTTTAGTCCATCAGCCTATTTGAGCTCTATAGTCTTCTGGGTGTTGGGGTGGAGATTCATCTCTACCAAAGGAGGTGTAAAGCACCCCTTCACTCTGTACCCTGCAGGCCTGCAGCTTGAGCAAGGCGTAGCACCTACCTAGCACCCACTTGGGGGCATGTGAGGCCAGGGAGCAAGTGGAAGGTGGAAGTCTGAGCAGCCGGAGCATCTCACGAGCCCTGGTTAAGCAACCACGGACACTAGGCCCATTAGCAGGCTGTCAGGAATGGGACTGGATGGACCCAAACGCAGGACCCAGAGTCCAGAGCCCTCGGACCAGATCGAGAACCGGAACGCGGATTCCAGACTGGACCGAACCCTGACACAGGCCCATTACTTATAATAGCTGGGATCACCCGTCTTGTATAGACACTGCCCAGAAGAAGTCAAAAGCAAACCACTTCTATAGAAACATTTGCCAAGAACAACCACAGTCAAAACCAGGATTGCCCACGTCATACAACACGGCACATAATGACGACAATGAGTGTGCATTCCGGGGCTCGTGCACACAACATATGCAGCTGCAGATTCTAGGGGATTCATAGTTTTCTCAGATTTGGAAAATGGATCTCAGAGACATTGTTGAAGTATGTGAAACAAATCCAGACAATTACAAGCAAGCCCTTCGATGAGTTGTGCAATCAGACTTGAACAATGTTGCTTAAGAACTTTTTTAATGATGAGAGTGGTTTTTAATGAGAGAGTGTTTTTGTGGTTTCACCAGAGCTTCCAAAGTTTTCTTTGTTTTTTTTTGCTTCTTATTATTTCAGAAGTACAGATCAAAGTTCATAACATAAGGAACCAGAACACCAAGCTTTACACAACCAAGTCAACGCTCTATTATGTCCTGAGCAAGAGGGACATAAACACAGAGTTCTTTTGTGGTGTGTCTTATCCTTCAGAAGGAAGCTTTAAGATGCTGAGCTCCAAGCCCATTCAAGTTGATGTATACTGTAAGTACCAACTCCATGTATCGATCTCAGGATTGCTGCTGCCTCTGGCAGGCCATTGCAGAAGAAACTACTTGATTATTTAGAATGTAAAGTCTTTAATTTATTAACACTGACTGAAGAGCCAATGGCAGTCACAACACTGGGAAATCCACAGCATTCACCACTGCCTTTCCTCCACATAATGCCATGGGATCTTTAAATTCTGCCTATAGGTGCAAGAAGGGTCTGGGTTTAAAGTTGTGGTCGGAGATTAAACCCCTGGTAGTGCGGCAATGCCTCAGCCTTGCATCAGCCTAACATTAGGTGCTTGTCTGTAGATTGGGACTTGAACGCATAATCTCCTGACCTAATGCAGGGGAGTCCAAAAAAATCGAGGGTACTGATGAGTGTGTCAGCCCGAAACAGGAACTCTTTTATAACAATAATGAGTACTTTATTGATCCCGCATGGGAAATTCTTTTCTTACAGCAGCAACATTTAAAAACACACAGCAGAGTGCAGATTTAACTAAACAAAGTACAAAATAATAATACCAATAACAATTTATCAATATGCAATTACTTGCAATTAAGAGTAATGATAATTCACGAAATCATAAAGCAGAGACTATTGCAGTA